>NC_071537.1:7625967-7926801 GCF_026979565.1 Vidua chalybeata | reverse complement strand
GGCATTTCTGCCTCCAATCTCCAACACTTATAAGATGAAATGCAGATGGATCTCTCCAGAGAGTGTCTGTTAGTTTTGCTTCCTTCTTTGACTGTTTCCAATCAGTTTATACAGGATTTTATGAACATGAAAAACTGAGTGTGTACAAACTCACTTCCTTTGTATGATTCCATGCCAAATAGTTTGTTGATAGAATGCTGGTTTATATTTTGAATTTATATAAATATATATATTATTGGTTAATCGATATAGGTGAAATCTTTCACCTATATTGCTTAACCAATAAGCCTACATGGCATAACTGTATCACTTGGGCAAGTTATGTCTGTTGTGGAAATAAGAATTTGAAGAACTTCTTTCTACTTTTTTAAAACTTTAGGATCCCTATACTAATTTTATTTTTGTATTAATGTATTCCTTTTTTTTAAAACTAAGTTTTCCTAGTTCTTGTGCAAAGAGAAAGAATATACATTGTAATGTTTATTTATCATCTCTACCTCAGTTATATTCTAGGGTAAACTTGCCTCATCCCATCTTAGGTGACCTACTCCTTGCAACTGATTGTTTCTGGCAAAGGGACACTTAACTCTCTGTGCTTCAATTTCTGTTCTTGAGACCTTAAAAAAGTTCTAATGTAGTAGCTAAATAGTTGTATCTTCATTTTATAAAATGAACAATAGTTTTACTGTTCACCTCTATTTTCAGTACTATGAATTATCACCTCTATATTTCTCACCACAAATTAAGTAGAGATTCTCATCAGCTGTGATATCATTTGATGTTTTTATAGAACTCTTTCTAATCTAGACATTGCATCATCCACAACAGATTTTAAAACTGATGTTTACAGATCACAAAAATACAAAAATGTGGTTTTCTATTACTTGCTCTTTGGTAATGCTGAGTACTTTGTTTAGAAAGCATTGAATATGTGTTTTATGTAACCTTTTCTATTAGGTCATTCAGGATCCTGTTTTGCACCTTTGCAGGAGGCAGGTGAGCAGCTGAGCTGCAGAATTGCATGATTAAACAATAGGAATCTTAAATACACACACAGATTCTGCCTGTGTGTTATTCAATGTACAAACTGCTTTGTGTCACCTGCCAACATAGGACTAATGAGCTATGGACACATTTCTAGGGGCATTCATACATTTATATATTTTAGTTCTCTCATCACTGCTTTAGCTAAATAAACAATGGCCTTTCATATGGCAGAAGAATCCAGACATGAAGTAATAAGCCACTGTAAGATGAAATAAGTATTTGCAGAATATTGCTCAGTTTTTAAAACAAAACCCTTTAACAACCATGCCTGCAGCTTGAGTGGTGCCAGCAACAGTGTTAAGTGCAGGATTGAAGTGCTGTTCCAACTTTTGTGTGCAAGGGTCACTGTTGTGATTCAGCTGTTTCCGTGTATTGATGGGGATATTGAGGATATTGCTACTGAAGGACTGCAGAAGCTCTGGGGACAGGCAAACTTGGTTCAGGCAGACACCTTTTTGTTGCTTTGCCAGCCTTGCAGTTTTCACACTGTCAAACAAAAACAAAGAATATTGAAGCAGTCATTTTTCTACTGCATTCAAAGATCCTCCTTATTTTACAGCATGCAGTCAGCTGCTTTTACCACTGGTTTGCTTCTCCAGGGAATTGGTTCTGTGAGTGCATCACAATGCCCAGTGCAAATTCCCCACAATGAATGCATGGCACTCAAGCAACTGTTCACAGCAGCTCTCCAGTTTGCTGCCTCACTGTCATGTACTCAGTCCCTGCTGGTTTGTCTGTACTAAAATCCATTAACCCCAAATGGTTAGTCTTTTAAAATATTAATGCTTGAGATATATTTGTAATAATTTTGGTGTTATCATAGAGAAGGGAACTGTTTGGATTTATAATCTCACTACAGTTCTCACTTGAAAGAAATGTCTTGTGCTGCATTCTAATTTATGATTCCAATAAAGTATTCCTCACCTGTGCTTATGCCAGAAGAACACTGAATTCTTGCCTTTCTGTGAGTTTCTTCGTGGTATTACAGAGCACAAATTTAAATGTGTTTTTATGTGCAGGAGACAGATTTATAGGGAGACAGTTGGGTTGCTTTTTTTCAGGCAAAGCAGAGATGGTTTGGAGCTTCCAAGAAGGTTTTCTGTGACCATTTTAGAGTATCCAGTGCCCAATGCTAACTTCTAATACCTTTGTCCATTCAATTTACTCAATTTTTTTTCTTGAGAAACACAATTAGAGAGTACTCTGCTGTCAGAAAAGCTGTTTCTTTCCCTTTCCTGTTGAAGGTAAAATCTCAAGAAATTTAGAATTATTTTACTTGGATGATTCCAACTAGAAATAGGGTTTCAGACATTAGATGAGTGTGAGGCCTTGGCACAGAAAGGAATATTTTATAAAAAGTGCTAAGTTCTAAAGGTGTCACCCATAAGATAAATTAAAAACCTCTATCAAATTGTGGGTAAATCAAGTGAGTATATGCCTTCAGTAGTGAAAGAAAAAGCTGCCTTCCTTTTGTAAATGGCATATTCAGCCTTGAAGCAAAATATATAGGGCTTAAGAGAAATTTAAGCAGATTTAAAAGTGTCCTAGGTTTATGAAACACCCACGCTCCCACAGCCCTTTACGTTTTACATGGTTACTGTATCCAGCCTTGACTACTTCAAATGTTGATGTTGAAAAAATTGCTTTTAGTGAACTCCTGCTTCAGGATGAACAGTAATATCAGCTGTGTAATTCCTAAAAATGCTTTGCAGAGTAAGTTAAAAGCAATGGCTCTCCAAGGATCAGCAAGTGTAATCACAGAAGACATGATAAAAGACCAAGAGTCCGTGACAACAGACACGGGGCAGCCTGGCCAGCCTGAGGAGACGCCCGGTGCTGCCGGGGCTGAGCACGTGGAGAAGGAAGATGAGCTCCCACAACAGGCAGAGGAGCTCTCTTTCAGTCTGGATGAGCTCAATGTCACATCATCACCTGAGTCCTCCACTGCTTGTCCAAATCAAGATTATAACTTAGTGAATTCTCTACTAAACCTCACAAAAAGTCCCGTGAGTTGGTTTTTTTATTTGGTTTTTGGGGTTTTTCCCACTCTGTGTGATAAAATGAAATAGTTGGATGCTGTGTGAAATGGGCAGAGGTGAATAAACACACTGTATTTTAGCTATAAAAAGTGAAATGAGAGGTTTTTGCAGGGACTTTTTTGTAAATTGGCAGGTTTTTTGCAAATTCAGATTAAAGTAGAAATCCTATTTTAGAAAATTAATACTAAGCTTGTTGATGGCAATATAAGTGGGCCTTTTAAGAAACTTGTATAGGGTGGTGTATGTTTCACAGAAAATATCACAGGATAATCAGAAGGCTAAATATATCACAAGAAAATGTTTTTAAAACTACAGTCAATTGTTCTGACTTAACCAAACCCACTCTCTTTGTAATGGCACTGAGCTATCTCTAGGAGTGGGTTTTCTTTTAAAAAAGCCTGCTGTTTGTCTTACCCAATTCAATCCTCAAATTCAGACTTAGATTCTTTCAAAAAATTTAGGAGAGTTTTGTGTAAGCCTGTAATTGCTGCAGCAGTGCTGAGAGCAGAAAACCAAGTCTACCACTGTACCTCATTATTACATGAGTTTACAGTATCTTGGTCTCAAGCTGACCTACAGTTCTAGTTCTGTCAGCTGGAAGGTTGCAGCTCCCATTCTTGTATTTCACACAAAATCAAGTGAGACTCTTTATTTTGTAGCATCCAAATTCACTAGAGTTAGTGGGTGAGAAGGCAACAAAAATAAATGCATTCAGTCACTGTGGGGGAATGGAGAGGTTTCATTTGGAAGGTGTTTGCTTCTTGATTTCCAGTGGCCTTCGTTCACCCTCTGATTAATTCTTCCATGCCCTTCTGCCAGGACGGCCGGATAGCAGTGAAGGCCTGTGAAGGTCTCATGCTTTTGGTGAGTTTGCCAGAACCAGCAGCTGCCAAGTGCCTGACTCAAAGCACTTGTTTATGTGAATTGTTGACAGACAGGCTGGCCACCCTCTACAAAGCCTTGCCTCAGTCACTGGATCCCTTAGACATTGAAACAGTGGAGGCAATTAACTGGGGGTAAGAATTTTATTTTTGTATTTAATACTCGAAGTGACTTTACACCCTTCCCTGAAACTAATTTGATAGGTAGATAATGTGTATTAAATACTCCCCCACACACACAGTCTAAAGCCTCAAGGGCAGAGCTGAGATAGAGCTGTAGCACAGTGGTGCACTTTGGGTGTCCAGTGTACCTGTGATTTCTGACATGGGGCCAGGTCTGCCTGCCAGTCCCTGGCAGAGATTCCTCAGGGGGCAAGTTTTTCCACTGGATTATATCAGCAGTTTCTAGTGGTGTCACTGTAGCATCAGGTGTGGATTAATATTCTCATGCAGATATCAAGGATTTAGGAAGCATAAACTTCTCACTGTACACAGTGGGCATTGTAAGCTGCTGTGAAGGGGCGGGAAGGGTCTATTTGTTAACAGGCTGTTGCAAAATTTTTGCAGCAAAAAAGAAGAAGGAAAGAGTTGCTCCATAAGTCATCAGCATGAAGCAAAACATGCCTGTTATCTTTAACTGCTTGTAATTTAGATTCTTAAAACATTTTATCTTCCCCACTCTGCCTTCATTATTATGAATTGCTCCTGATCTGTTAGTACTGAAACAAAAGCATGTATTTGCAAAATGCCGAGCAAAATTTCTACTGGTTGGAGTTTGAAATTAGAAGGGGAAACCCCACAACTTTAAATTGTGGGATAAATAAACAGTGGAGTTTTTTACCAAAGAAAGTGGTGTATTTGTTATTCCTTACAGCCCTTAAATTGAGATAGATGTTTCTTTCTGAAAGATACAGTCTAGTTCAGGTATACGCTGTTTGGTTTTGGTCGACTTGCCTGAGGTCACTTACAGAGTAGAGAAGAACAATTGCCTTCATTTTATGGTTCTGTGACTACAGGAGTTACTGATTCATTTTCAGTAGTCTGTGTATTCTGGGAGAACAGACTTGTGATCAGTTTTCCCTTCTGACTCCAGAAACAACCTGAGTTGCTGTGCTGTACATTCTGTGTTTCCTTTAGCATGCACTGGATACCTGTGTTGTGATGGCACTGCCAGATCCATAGAGATCGGCAGAAAAGCTTTTTTAATGTTCCCATCATTACAAGTAGGTAATTAATTATTCTGTTAGGTTCAATAAGAATAGAGTCCAAGGTTTTTCAACTACTTGTAGACTAAATAAATATTTTTTCTCTATGTGCTCTAGTCTGGATTCCTACAGCCACAAAGAAGATGCATCTGCTTTTCCAGGGAAAAGAGCATTGATTTCATTTCTTTCTTGGTTTGACTACTGTGATCAACTCATCAAAGAAGCGCAAAAGGTTTGACATGTGTTCAGATAATACAAATATATTCAGCAAACAAGTAGTTCCAGTTGTTTCCCAGCTTCTGAGTTTGAGACACACCATTTTGTACTTTTGTTTCAGACGACTGCTGTTGCTATGGCAAAAGCTGTGCGGGAACGATTCTTCATTGATGTTATGGAACCTCAGCTGATGCAAACGTGAGTAGCATCCTACAAGACACAGCAGAAGAGAATCTGAATCAAACTGATCTTTGGGGAGTGGAAATCCTCTCCACATCTGATATGAAAATGTTTCATTCAGTTCAGAGATTGGAATCCTCACATCAACTGCACTATTGCACCGCATTGTTCGTCAGGTGACTTCGGATGTCCTGCTGCAGGAGCTGGTGTATTTTATACTTGGAGAGCAGAGAGAGCCAGAAACACTGACAGACATCAACAGGCATCCATTGCGGCACAGGCTGATCGAGCACTGTGATCACATTTCTGATGAGGTGAGGGCTGACCTGACACAGGAATGTCTGCTGGCCAGTTCTGGAGTGAGTCTGTAAAGATACTGTTGTGAGGACTTCTCATATTTGTGTCCAGTAACATTTTTTCCCCAAGAAAGTATTCTGGCTCCTGGCCCTACAAATTCCCTTTAGAAAATGAAGTCAAGCTGTTTTCTCCACCTAGCAATATTTCTTTTCTTTTTTTTTTTTTTTTGCTAAACATTTTTTGATGAATTTGTGTGCCCACTATGCCTATCCAGTTAGCCTTGCTTGTCTGTAAGATAGAGTGAACTGAGTTTTTGTAATTGCATTTTAATTTGTTGCTGTTACTTTCAATGTTGTGTCAATTCTGTCTTATTATCATATAAGATACAGATAAAAACTTGGAGTTTATTTGTGGTTGGAGGATATATGCAATGCCAATTAAAAGATGATGTGATAAATTTAAGCTCTTTACATACACTAAGCATCATTAAAACAATTTACTTCCCTCCTCAGAAGCTGCTTGTTTCATTTTTTCCATGAAACAACCTCAGCCCTCTACTTTTTCAAATAAAAACCAAGCTTGCCTGAAATACAAATCTGTGCTTTCTCATATCCATTTTTTCAGTATGCCTACCTGCTCACCCTGTCAGAATGAGTTATCTCTGTAAATCAGTTATCTTTGCAAAGCTAAGCACTCTCAAGCAGTCTTGAAAAATTGTCTTTATATTGCTTAAAGTCAGTGTTCCTTTAAAAGCCTACAAAACATCTCCATGTAAAAATCTCAGCCTATAGATCTAGTCACAATATCCCAGTATTACTTCCTTTTTTTCTGGGTATTTATTACTAACTTTAAGTCCTGTTGTGGGTTTCATTTGCACAATGATAACCATCTTCCAGCATGGATCTAACTGTATAACAGAAAGCTAAATTCTGAGTTCTCTGTATGTTCTTTGTATCGTTATTTTGACAGATTTCAGAATAGTTTTTTTTTTACAGGAAAAAAAGCATTCCCACATTGATTTTTCAAATGTATGTGAACTCTTCATCCATGTTTATACCACAGGTAGAATCATAATTTCCTATTTTTTTCCTTATGATTTTTTTTCCTTCCATAATGTCAGGAAGTGATTGCCATGTTCTTGGATGGACAAAGCAGATAAAAGGCAAAAAGCACAGGGCAGCAGTGCAGCTTATTGAGTTTTTATTCTTTCTGTTGCAGATCAGCATAATGACTTTACGAATGTTTGAGCACCTTTTGCAAAAACCCAATGAGCACATTCTTTATAATTTGGTTCTGAGAAATTTGGAAGAAAGAAACTACATGGAATACAAGCCTCCCTGTCAAGAAGATAAAGATGTGGTAGAGAATGGACAGATTGCTGGAGCAGTGTAAGTTTCATTTTTAAGATAACTTTTCACAACAAGTAACTTGTATCTTTATTTTTAGAACAAAACACGTTTTTTTTTTCCAGTAATTGAAAGAAAAGTGAGCCTGGAGAGCACTTGAGTGCTCTATGTATTAATCCATATCCATAAAGTGATGCAGAAATTCCTACATCAGCAACTTATGGAAACTCTTAGAACAGGAACAGAAAATCTAAAATTACCACAAGCCTCTTTGCAGAACAATAGACACTCAGAGGTCTTTGTGTCTCAATTTACTTATGCATCTACCAAGCTTAAATCTGTGCACATCTTATTGCAATCAGTGAGACTATTCTTGCAATCAATAACTTCAGTGTTTTGCTTACATTTATGTTCCTAGTCATTTTTGATGGAAGAACATTTCTGAGGCACTACATAAAATAAATAAATAAAATACTGAGGCACTACATAAAGTGTATATGCTAGGTAACTCTTACTAACTCTGTTTTAGTGAAGAGGTAAGGACTGACCACACAAACCATTTTAGTCATCTAGAATAATTTAAATATGTTCTGGAGTAGAACTCTCTCATGTGAAAAATGTAGCTAAGAAGTTTTAAGTGACTTGATGCAGTAATTTTGTCCAAGTCAAAAATGTCTTGTCTGTTCTTTACATTGTTGGGTATTTGCAAAGGTTGGTATTTCTGCATATTAATTATGTAATACATTGTGGATATTGTTATGTTCTGGAAAACATCCTCATTGTTCAGAGAAAAAACCAACTTGCCTTGTGACCCAGAGATTTCCCTGACTTCCATAACATTGTGTGGATGATTATGTTTTTGTCTGATGTAATTTCACAGAGATCTGGAGGAAGATCCATTATTTACTGATCTGTCTCCAGATAACACATTGTCAGCTCAGGAGTGGCTCAGTGCTTCTCCACCTGTCAGTCCAGAACATCCAAAAAATGATGGGAAGACTGAAGTTCATAAAATTGTAAATAGGTGAGTTGAAACAAAGACTTGAGGAAATGTCTGAATGTGTGGGTGTCTGCACACACTGTGCAAATTAAATGTGTACTCTGTAATGGATGTTATTCTGTGCCAGTTGGGAAAATGACTCCACAGAAGGAAATTGTGGCATTTTATCAGAAAGCTACTTCTGAAAGATTAGAGCTTGCATTAATTCAACATAAATGAGAAAAATAGAAGAACTTTGCAGCTAATGGTTGAATACTCAGAATTCACAGTGAAAGCCTTGTTGATTATAAAAGTTGCTTTTTACAGAAATATTTGCTGTTGCAGGACTTGACAAGTCTGGGCAAGTCTGGGGAGTCTTGCCATAAACCTTTCAGGGGGAAAAAAACCCTCAAACTTCCTTAGAACTTCAAAGTTCCTTAAACACGTGCATAAAAGGAAATAATTGCCATGCTAGAGATAACCTTCTGTTCCCTGAAAGTCAGGGGACACCTGTGTCACCTGTGACATACCTCAGTGCCTGTCAGACTCATTGCAAATTGGATATCACAAAGAGGCCAAGCTCTGCTCTAAGCAACTTACTGATGGTAATTCTCTTAGGAACTAATATTAGGACGAGGGCTGTTTGCTCTGTCAATACTTGGTAGCAGAGCAGCACTGGTGTGTCAGTGCTGACCTGTCTGCCTGCCCAGAAATAATCAAAGGTGTTAGCCAAAGGAAGCAAACAGCCCAAGGACAGCCAGGACTCAGTGACATCATCACTTCTTGCCCTCTTTCCCCCAGTATTGCTATTTATGGTGGACATGGTTTGAAGCAAAGACACAAAGAACACTCTCTTAAATTCACCTCCTGTAACCTGCATCAGGGAATAGAAATGTTTTCTGATTTGCAGTGTCCTGCAAATTTGTATTTTTTGAGATAAACTCCACATGAAAAGTCAGCTACTACATATTTCTGCATATAAATTCTACAGGAATGTCCAGCAGTTCTTCGGGTATAATGAAGGCTGAAATTTGGAATCAGGGTCCAAAGACTGGGTTTTATTTTGCTGTCCAGAAATTTCAATGGGTTTAGTTTATTGTTTTTAAAGTTACTAATATTATTCAGAATTTCCTGATACATTTTACATCAGATATTGGTGAAGTAATAAGGACAGAGTATTTGACTACACAACTGGCAAAGGCAATTACAGTTGTAACAGGGACATTTCTATGCAAATACTCATGGTGTGTCTTAGATGTTCATATTTTACCACAACAAACTGGTAAATAAAACTACCTATGAATTAGTTTAAGAGAATTTTAACTGTTATTCTTCTTCCCTTTTGGCTCATTTATTCCCAAGTATATTTTGTTTTAGCTCTAGTAAGATGGAGTCTGACCTTTAGCAAATACTTGACCTATTTATGAATATTCCCTTTAATCTCCATTCTGTCTGCTGATTCTCAGAAAATGCTTCCACTGACAACTTTACCTCTAGTGCAAGATACAAAAGTTCTCAAGTAAATACCTTGTTATTACAAATAGTAGTTGGAATAGGTAGGCTTAAATAGATTTTGTGTTCTCTGTTCTTCACATAAAGTTATGGTAGAGTCCATGGATTAATTGGCCAGACAGTTCAGCATTGTGTGTACACTGCTACAGATGATGAGAAAGTATTGCTCCTGGTGCTCTGTGGAATATAGTCATGAATGTACTTTTTTTCTCTTCAGTTTTCTCTGTCTTGTACCTGATGAAGCAAAGTCATCATACCATGTGGAGGGTACAGGTTATGATACTTACCTCAGAGATGCCCACAGACAAGTAAGTCAGTGAACTCTTCCTTAGTCCTTGAGAATTTGAAATGCTGGTGAGAATATACAAATGTTTCTGTAAATAGTCCTATTAAATACATCTTTTGGTAATGGAAGATGGGAAAATTCAATTTTCATTTTTAATGAAAACTTACCTTTGGTGATCTTTTGATGATGAATTCACCTTGTATTGCACTAGTGGGAATAATGGATGACATTAAATGCATTAATATTCATATAACAAATACAGTGAGAGAAAACCTGAACTGCAGATAGATTCTTAATTTGCTTCTGCATTTATCTGCATTCTCTTGGAGAATTGCCTGCCAAGCTGTTTGAAAGAACTAAAGAGAAATTAAAATGCTGCATAGGAGTTATGCAATCTGGGACTTTGCAAATAAAGGCTCATCACAGGGAACGCACAGCCTAAGGCATTCAGGTTTGAAGTTGGGAGGTGGGGTAGGCAGGGAAAGCTTTATGATTTACTGTTTAGAAATAAATGCAAGTTTTGCTTTTACAAACATAATTTCTTTGGTCAGAGGACATTCACTGTTTGTTTGCAGCTTTCTTAATGAAACCCTGTGAATCTTCTAGAACTAAAAAATTTATGCAAAGGAGCGGAGTAACTGAGAACTATATTTAGTAGGTAATTCAAAAATTTCATAACCTTGGAATTACGTTATCAGCTGCTAAAGATGGGACATTTGGAATTCTGTATTTATATTGCTTCATCTGTAGTCTCCTGAAAAGAAAGGGAATAGAAATAGAGAATAAGGAAACAAAGGTTGATGTAAAATTCCCCTATGTTGTATTCTTGGATGCCAGAAACCACTTATCATCTTCGTCTTTCATTCATGTCTTGGGAAAAAGAGTGTACTGGGAGTTATTAGAGAGCAGAATTGGTTTCTGTCACTTCCTGATGATGATATGGCTACTGTTAAAATATTTCTCCCCTAAGAGTAGCCCTGCCTGTTGCTGTTATTACATCCAAATAGCTGTTCTGCTTCCTTACTGCTATTCCTGGAAGCACAGGTAGGTAAGCTACAATCAATGCAGATTTTTTGAGTCTGTTTTCTGACTCTTTTGCTTCCGATTCTTCCTGCGTTCTTTATTTTCTCTGCTTCAACTTGTGCTCCTTTCAAGGTGTAATTCCTTGCAAGTGAGGCATCAGGCAGTACAAAGCAAATACGGGGCAAGGTAGAGAAAGATTGCCAGGGGTGTTAGGAAACAAAGAAAGGGAAGAGGAAGCCCTGAAATACTTTTAGTTTGTGTGTTCTGCATGCACACGTGCCTTTCTTGTCCTGGGAATTAGAGAGCAGAATGGTTTGGATAGCAAGATCAGCTACACATAATGCAGCAGAATTGTGGAAATCTACTCTCAAGAAGATGGTTAAGGATGCAATTCCACCCTCAAAAGAACCCTGATTAGGTTGTGTATTGTTGGTGTTGTTTTGTGCTTTGGCCTCAGCTGCTTTTTGGGAGCTCTGTTCTCCATTCACTGCTTCTCAAACTACCCTAGTAGCAGGAATAACCCCAGGAGAATGAGGTGCCTGCTGATAGTGGTTTTACTGATAGTGTTTACTTCAGAATGACTGATCTTTTTGAGCTTAGATTTATCATTTAGCTACAGATGATGATTTTAAGGTGTATGGACTATCAAAGGAAATGAAATGGTTTCCATGGAGATTGAAGTCTGTTTTCCTCACTACTTTTTTGTAGTTCCGGGATTATTGTGTCATTTGCTTACGGTGGGAGTGGCCTGGATCACCCAGATCTTTGGAAAAGTGCAATTTAGAAGCGTCATTTTTTGAAGGACACTTCTTGAAAGTTCTGTTTGAAAGAATGGGCAGGATTCTTGATCAGGTAAGAAAAAACAAGTTAAGAATTCCATTTCTGATACTTTCATGACTTTTAAAGAGCTGATCCACCATCAGGTCCTGTGAATTCCCATCATTCTCTATTATAGTCTCATATTATTGTGTAATGTGCCATTTCCTGGTCATAAGCCTGACAAGAGCCATTTGCACATATAAATGCACAGGGAACATGTGCAGGAAGCCAGGAGTAGCCTCTAGGTCAGCTCTGTGAGTGTTCATGGGAACACTCTGTATGAATCTGTGATACCAGAAAGCTTTGCAGAGGTGGTAGCTCTCACTAACCTCATTTCTGACAGAAGATAGCTCAGGCACACGAGGGAAGTAACTTGGTTCAAATATGTCAGGTACTAGACACTACCTTCTTCCTCCTGCTGGCATTACAAATTTCTGTAGAACTGACTGTACTCGAAGATTTTTTTTTTTAATTTCCTGAACTTCAAATTTGCTGGGTTTAATCTTTTTAGCTAGAGGGATTTTTTTTTAGAATTTATCTGATATGGGGCCGTTTAACTGAGTCTGCTGACATATGGACAGAAATAAAAGCTCTGTGTGAAGAAGCAGCTTTCTTTAATGCTCTCAATTAGTTGGAATCACAACAGCAATCTGTCAGAACAATGCAGCACGTGTTACTCCTTTGTTTCCTTCTCCTCTTGTGAACACCAGATAATGCTCATACCTCCAAAGCTTCCTAATGAATCGGCTGACTCAGACAGCTCTAAAGACCTTCTCCTATAGTTCAGCTAGGTAGGCAGTGAATAGATTTATGGAAGGAATTTTTGTCTCTCTCTGCAGAGTAACTCTGCAATAATAACTCAAAATGTAGTGATCTCTTTTACCTGTAACATCTGTGGTCCAGGGCCTGAAAGCTTCATTTGTTGGGAGATTGGGATGAATCTATTGCAGGAGTGCCAAGTACAGAAATAACTGCCACTGACGGGAAGAAATAAGTGCTTTCATTTCAAAAGATTTATGAGGCAACTTTGCAATGCAACAGTGTGTGGTAGCAAATTCAAGAATAAGGTAACTAAATCTTACTTATGTGGACACATGTAGTCAGTGGAAATTTTGCCAGAGCAGCCCCAGTAGTCCCTGGGGCTCTTAGGCTGAAAGGCAAGTAGGTGTCTCTTTCAGTGCAAAGTGAATCACCAACTCAGCTTCCTTGACTCTGTGGACTGAAAGCTCCACTCAGGTGCCTGAGCTCAGGTATGTGTTGCCATTTTTGTGGTGTTCAGGATATTCCCAGAAGTTTGTGGTTACAACACAGATCTTGCAGGATCCACCCTCTATGGAACCATCAAGAGACCAGCAGATACTTAAGAGCATCTGAGATAGCTGGAGATGTTTGTTTGTGGGCAGGTGTATGAAGTGTCAGATCTCTGGTGAGTCAGCTAATGAGAGCTTAGACATGTAGACATGGCTAAATGTATCTGTCTTAATCTGAGGCTGAATTCATCCAAATCTCCCAGATCTGAAAAGGGGAAGAATCTGTTCTCTTTTTCTTCATTGGGATGCTAACTTGAGAGCATAAAGATGAGAATTTGCGGTGATTAAATCCTCCTCTTCTAGGTGTGATGATGCCAGTGAGGCATACCATGCAGTCAGAGATTAAATGAGGGCCCTGTAATCCACTTAGATCAGCAAGATTGATTGACACAGTGGTGTACCAAAGGAATGTCTGTCCCTCTCTTGTCAACTTAGTCTGCTCTGCCATTGAAATAATGGAAGGTGGTTGTTTTACTGGGATGATGAAATCAAAGACAAAAAAATAGTTTTGAAACATAAAGAAGCCATGGTGAAAATGCTTGCTTTTATGTAAATAAGTTTCTTACTAGAATGGTCAAATCTTTTAAACTAGGCACTTGTTTTTTTCCTAGAAAATTAGATACTGTTTTATTCCTTATGACTGATAAGCTTTATCCAGCATCTGACAGTGTTGCCTCTCCTTTTTGGTTGATTTGAGGAAGGGAGTAGACAAGAAGCTCAGAATTTCCCAGCCCAGGACTGGTCCCATCTCCCATGGGTTGCTGCTACAAGATGGCTAGGCCTTCTACAGTGGTTTTTTTCCCAGAAAAAAAAATAAAGTAGAAGAGAAATAACATATTAGCTGTAAACATGGATTTGTCTCTGGCAATTTCCTGAGCTCATATACTTTACAATTTCCCAGGAGAAGCAAGCAGATGTTTAATCTAGGCTGATTCCATGCTATTTCTTTAGCTGAAGAAATATTTTACAGGAAGAGAACTTGGCCTGCAATAAACAAGTGTGCAAAGGCTTCAAGTGGTTGTAGCAGTGATACAGATAATAACATGTTATGTCCAACTGTCATATTCACAGCACTGCCATTGTGAAAAGCAGAGGTTGGGCCTGTCTTCTAATAGAACTTCTTATCTTTATTTATTCATAACCCTGTGTAAAAAGTTCTAGTAGTTAAATAAACATGAGGTGGATGAAAAGAAGCCAGCATGAAAATAACTTAAGTGCCGTGTTTCCCTCTTTTTGCAGCCCTATGATGTAAATTTACAAGTTACGTCAGTGTTGTCCAAACTGTCCCTGTTTCCCCATCCTCATATACACGAATACCTTCTGGATCCTTACGTCAACCTCGCCTCTGGCTGCAAGTCTCTCTTTTCTGTGATTGTCAGGGTGAGTAAACACAGCAATAATTGCACATGGCTGTACAGCAGTAATATATTTAGTAACTTTGTTGTTAGTGGTAGTAGTTGCTGGGTATTTTAAGTTGGTAAATGTTTGTCATTGAAAGCTGATTTTGAATCAAGATTGGGCCTAGATGGGTATCTCTGCTCATACTGGGTTTTTTTCTGATGAAGGGTGTTCTTGACAGTTAAGTCCTGGATTTATCAGAAGTCCCTTTCTTCTCCAGTTCCATCTCTTCCTGCCAGACTTGCATCCTAGAAGTGCTGGCTGAGTGCCTGTCACACTGCAGTGTCCTCAGTCAGAATCCCTTGCTTACCCCACGCACCAGCTGTTGTTAAGCTGGTCAGGAGCCTGTTATTGATGCTTGCCCAATAGCAACAGAGGGGTTGGCTCCCTTTCTCCCCAGCAGTCCTCCCCATTCCAAAATACAGCCTTCACTCTCTCCCCTTGCGCTTTCCCTAGGCCCAGGAATTCACTGGTTGATTACCTGTGTCAACATTTAAAAAGACAAATTAATCATTGATGTAATTAAAATAAGTAATGCCATTTGTGACAAGAGCAAGTAAAACTTTTGTATTTCTTTACTTTCTGCAATCACTCACCCTCTTTTTGGGCAGAGCAGCCTCTCTGCAGGTTGTTCTGTGAGGATGCTGAAGTGGGCACTGAAGCTGCCACTGAACCTTGCTGCCAGGCACTCTGCAGAGTTGTTAACTTTGTGTGTTGATGGCCTGGGCTTCACAGGTCGTCGGAGACCTCATGGTTAGAATCCAGCGCATCCCAGATTTCACTCCCAAACTTCTGCTGGTCAGAAAACGCCTGCTGGGCTTGGAGCCAGAAGGGCCCATGTGAGTAAACACTTTGCACGTTCTCCGGGACGCGTGGCTGGGTTTTGTGTGTGCCAGTCCTGATTCCCTGCAATTCTCTTCCTGTCCCAGCATTGACCACATGACGTTACTAGAGGGCGTGATTGTGCTGGAAGAGTTCTGCAAGGAGCTGGCAGCGATCGCCTTTGTCAAGTACCACACCTCAGCCACGCCTTGACCAGCCCCGGGCCGGGAGCCACCCCCGGAGGGCCACTGACAACACCCAGAGACAAGGTGGTGCCTCCCGGCAAAGGGACAGGGGATATTGAGAAGACAAGTTGCTTTCACCAGATGTTGAGATTGCAAATGGACTTGGAATAGCAAAGGCATTTGGGGAGAAGCCAATACACAGCATTTGTAGACACTGTGTGAAGAGCTGCAAAAGCTGCATGAAGAACCACAGATATCAGACCTTGGTTATTCTGATGACAATGTTTAAAGAGTTTGGGCTCTTGTATGTCCTGGGGCTCACATGCACCAATTTGCTCTTTGTGACCATATTACTTTTAAAAAAGCAAATTAATTTTATAACATTTTTATGTCTTAATTGTTTTTCTTTTCAGTTGGATATATGAAAGAAAAACACACCTATAGTTGCAATGTATGTTGTTAAAAATGAAGAAGTTCCAAAAAATCCACCAATCCATATACAACAGGATATGTTAATGAGGTATCATTTTGCTCTTGGTAGATCCTAAGTACAACTCTGAGCTTGATTCCTCAGTGATTTACTCCAAGAAAGCTATCAGTCTAAAATCAATACTAAAGAAATTAATCTTGATTCGGCATCAGATCCATAACAAATATATCTGAAGTGTACATGTTTGTAGCATGTTTGTCTCTGTCATTCCAAGTGATTGATCGATCTCCAGGTCATCCATGTAACTAGATTTGCTTTAGCTTTTTACATGGAAACTCTAGTTGTTTGACTCATGTCACCTTTACATTATAGGTTAATTATAGGTCATCAGTAGTTGTTGCTGAAACAGTATTTTTAATTTCTTTTAAATTGGTATTAGTCTGAATTAGTTTAAGAATCTTTTGTGCCTTGAAAATTGGCAGCATAAACATTCTGTTATTTTGAGAGACATTTTTATTGCTTATCTAGCCATCACAGTGATACCAACTCAGTTAAAGCATTGATAACTTATTTAGGACCAAAATTTGCACCTGCTTTTCACAGTGCTGGGATGCAGGAATGCCTTTCAGTGACTCCTTTTCCCTGGGAATGCCATCAGCCAGGGCAGGCGCTGGCATTGCAAGCAGAGGCCACTTCAGGGTGCTTTGTTTCTGCCCTCCAGAGGATCCTCACTGCCAGCAGCCTGTGCACTGGCAGGCAGCTGTGCTGGACCTTGCAGTCACACCCAGTGACCTGTCCTGCCCCCCACACAAGGGTAGGACCCCTTTCCCCTCCTTTGAACAAGGCCAGGTAGAGCTCAGCTCCTTCTGTTTACATTGCCTTGCTCGTTTGTCTTTCCTGCCCCTGTTTGCTCAGCTAATGCCCATTTCAGATGTCATTGCTCATATGCAAACATGGACTAATTTATTCAGTCACTAGAATTCCTCTGGATTTACGTGGCTGTACCTAGAATCAGATTCTGCTCTTTTTCCATGCCTTTGAGGTCTTGTTTTTTAATATTTATGGAAGCTGGATGTTGAGACTTTTTAAGTTTAGCAGGTTAATTAGAGCAGTGTCACAGTTAATGGGCTAAATTTATTCTTGTCAGCAGTGAAGAGCATCCTGCCGTAAAAGCTTCCAATACAGGCTCAGCTGGAGAAAGCAGTTCTGGAATTGGGGAAACATTTTGGCAGGTAAAATCTGAATTCAGTGGCTCCCTGTACTGGGACACTTTTGTAAAAACTGTTGCATTTCTCTGGCAAACAAAAGCATGTTTTACTTCTTCACCTGTTGGGGTTTTTTCTGCATTTTTTTCAAAAGTGTTTTCAGGTCCAAGTAGTATAGTAGGACAAAGTTTGAAAAAAATTACACTTCATTTTTCTTCTTTAGACACATACCTTGAATGTAACAAATAATTTTTAGTGATCTGCATTGCAGACAGTCCACGTTAGGAGCTTACTTAATACCTGACACATAGTTTAGAACATGTTGATGTCCATGCAGAGTGATGTTTGATACATACATTTGTTATTTATAAGGTCCCAATTCAGCAAAACAGTTAAACATAAGCTTAATTTCAAGTATTTTTTCCTTAAATCACAGTCTTTTACATTAACAAAGTTAAGCAGTTGAGCAGAAATGCTGATCCTTTACTGAATTTGGGTCTTTGTTGGTTTTGCTTGAGCTTAATTACTTTTTCCTCAAATCATCTATTTTTTTTTAAAGCATATAATCCAGAATACTTCTAATGTCCCAGTTTCAGTGGAAACTGGGAATGATAATACTACTATAAAGGAAAGTGAGCGAAATGTTAAACGAAACTTGCAAGAGCATTCTGAGTAATATAAGAATTGACAAAGCCATTCAAGAGTTGCCTGATCTCAAATGAAAGCATAAATATCACTTACCTTGTTTTGCTGTTTTCACTGGTAGCTGAACTCATTACACTGAAAGGCTGCAGCCTCTGTGGTGTTCTAATGCAAAACACTGCAGAGCTGCAAACACAGCTCCTTAAGCTTGCCATGAGAAAAATAAGTAGATAGAACTATGATCACTCTTAAATTTAGGCTATGATTGTTCAGTCTCCAGTGACATTGGTGATGTTGTCTTGCAAACCAAATGTTACTTAGTTGCTAAATTTATAAGACATGGATCCATCCTCACACAAGTGAAGCAATCCTTGAAGTTAGTTAGCCTAAACTGCTTTTGTGAGTGCTGCATACAAACCCTTATTACCATACCTGATGACAATGACCTTTATTTTTGTAAAAGTGCTTTAATCTTTCTTAAGAGATGGAACTCATTGAATTATTTTTGTGGTGATATTTTTCATGCACTTTTTTTTTTATGGTTAGAAGTTAGTTCAGGTCCATGTTTTCACCTTTTTGATCTATGCATGTCATTAAGGAGCCCATTTTGTTTCTATGTGCATATGTTTGTGTGTGGTTATTTATTACCCAGAGAGGGCCACCAGAGAAAATACTTGGCCTGAAGAGTTCATAGCTTGTGCAGGTCCTCCAGATGTCAGTGGGAAAGACAAGTGCTCATCACCTTAGAGAATGGGGCCACTGGTATTAGATTGAAATACTTGAGATGGGATACTAGAATAAGTTTTTATTTCAAAAAGGAGATCCAAACCACATTCTAATCCTGATGCACATGTGTGTAAATAGAAGCATTGTTTTACCTTTTTTTTTTTTCATTTATAGTATTTGATTTAGAGTCTGATTTAGAAAATTTTGTAATAAGCCATGTGCTAGCTCTGGTAGAACAAGTTTGTCCTTAGTCTCTCCTATGACTGTAATATTCCTGATATTCAGATTCTGTCTGTGTAATGTTCTTATTCTATATTTGTCTGTGCAATATAAAAGCTGTGACTTGATGCACAGCTTGAGTCTGGTTGTACACCACCTATGTATATATATACATATATATATATATATATAAAAGGACCAGAATCCTGAGCTTGCTTACACTATGATTAGTGTAAAGATTGCCACACTTCATTTTACGGGGCACAAGTAATCATGGAATGGCTTTGTAAATGCATGGTAATTTCTACCATAACCTGCTGTGCAATCTCACAGGTGACATTTTATTAGTGCTCTTTGTCTTGCTAGAAGAAATAATAACCTGAAGGACTTGGTGAGATTAAAGGGTCCTGGAGTAGACCTGGGACTACATGGAAAATCCATATCTGATATTGCATATCATACAGGGTTTTCAAACCATGTCCTCGATGCTTTCTGTGCCCTGTAAAATAGTGTAATTATATAAGATATATACTCCTTGTTTTGCCTCCTGCCTTGTTTACATTAAACAGAGGATATTCAGTAAAAATTTTCTATTAAACTTTGTGTAGGTCACTTACTAACAGTGTTGCCAAGGTCTCACAGATATGGGAATTTCCAATGAGGAATTGTTGAAACAGCCACATTACCAGACATACAATATTAAGATTTATGAAGGAGGTTGTGATAAAACTCAACTTTTTGTGCTAAAAAAATGCATGGAGGATTAAAAGGGATATTCTCAAAATAAATTAATTTCAGTGAAGCGACTGCTTCTATTATTACAGAATCTGTAATAATTTTTGTATGGGTGACCTTGAGACAGAATATGTTTTAACATTTTACATCATGCCTTTGACCCTGAAGTCCTCATTTATTCTGTCACTACAGCATCTTCTGGGATAAACGTGTTTCCTGTACTGTGTTGTGCAGGGCTTGGACTGAATCAGCATGCTCTTGCCCAGGAAAATGGGAGACCTAGGGAAATGGGCAGGCTGGAGCCATCCTGGGCACAGATTAACATCAGCTCTTTCCTGGGAGCCCTGATATCCTTCCAGAAAGGCTGCAGCTGGTCAAGGCCTCGGTTTTCTATTGCATTTGAGTGCAGAGTGTGTCAGTCACAACATTGGTGTGTTGGAGACAGATGTCATGGGGGTGAGCGAGCAGCGAGCGTCGTTTCTTCCTTCGGAGCCTTCGAGGAAGGCTTTTATACACAGGGGTTTATATATGTTTTTGTATACTTTTAAATTGTGTTTGTTGTGTGTTTTTTCTACTTTTGGTTTCCTTCTAGTTTTCATCAGCTTTTAAAAATCTTGTTGCTCTGTAGGATCTCCTCTGAGGACTGCACTTGGATGTTAAACTGTTCCTCCTCTGTATTTAACATCAACAAGTGCTCTTACATCTTTAATAAGAACAGTACTACAGCAAGATGATGCACTTGACAGCTTTCATTATAGCTCTCTGCATCTTTCTCCCATCCTCTTGGTCTCAGAGATTGTCATCTCCCACCCCAGTCTTACTTTGATATTCTTGAAATGTCTGAGTTATTGAAGCATCATTATCTTATGGCACTTGCATTCTGATACAAGATTTTGGGGCTCTGCATCCTATTGGGGAAAAAAAAAAAAAAAAGAGTGCTATCAGTGTGTGGTCTCTACTAAATATTCATTAACTCTTTGTACAG
Organism: Vidua chalybeata; assembly: GCF_026979565.1. NCBI lineage: Eukaryota > Metazoa > Chordata > Aves > Passeriformes > Viduidae > Vidua > Vidua chalybeata. Next base: position 7,906,314 of record NC_071537.1, on the reverse strand, counting down.
ATTATCAACCAGAGTTCTCAGTGTAGATACAAGTAGCACAGGATCTACTGACTTTGTTAACCTTTAAGTATCAGCAGAACTGGTGCTGTCAAAGCCTCAAGGATTTTTCTGGTTTGGTATGTGATCCAGTTGGATTAAAGTGGATTAATGCTCAGTGAAGTGAATCTGTCCCAGGTTGTATGAGCCCTTTCAGCCTAAACTGTGTGTTCCTGCTGCATCTTTTATCAGCTGAGGCTCCCTTTGAATGCTGAGAGAAAGAGCTGAAGAGCAGTTGAGGAATCAAGAGAAGCATATGGTGGATTAAAATTTTCAGGTGTCATCAGCTTCTTGGAAGCACCAAAAAGAGAGTGTGAAATTTTAAATTTTGCATGTTTTGACTGGTTGCCTTTGGAATTAGATGTGTGCCTTTGGAGTCAGGTCTGTGAGGATAAAATCTTGGAACATGGTGTCTCACTAGGCTACTTGATTGCCTTTGCTAGGATGACACATCCATTCTCAACTATGCTTCATTGAATTCCTGCTGATTATTACAATTAATGCTGCTGCTGGTATAAAATCTGCCACAACAGTGCTGTGGAACTCATAACTTTGCTGGTGTCTTGGAACTTTGACAGAAAAAGTAGATACATCTTGCTAGCTTTGCCTTTCTGCTCTACAGCGTCATAACTCAATGTGGGTTTGTATGGTGTCCCTTTCCTCTGGTGAAACATTTTACAGGCTGAAAAATAAGGAAACACATGAACGGGAGAAGCCTGTTTCTGTGCTAGGCTGAAGGAACATATTCTCTTAATCACCTTAATTTTCAAAAAGTTGAAACTCATTTTCTAAAGTACTCTTCCAGAAAGAGGGAGGGTCTCCTCCACAGGGAGCCCTAGACAATGAAGATAAACCTGCTTCAGTAGTTTGCCCTGAGCATGGCAGAAATGTGGTATTTGTTTTATGTATTTGAAGATGTGTAGTATCTGAATTCCAGTTTGGAGAGATGAAGCAGGCTAAATTTTCAGTCTTCATGCTGTATAATGCATATAACAAGAGACAGGATACAGGAAGTTCTGCAGAAAATAGCAAAAGATCTTATTTTGGAGAGGACAGCAACAGTGGTAACTAAGTTTAGCACAGTTAAATTATGTCTTAGGGTTAGAGGAACATTAGTTCCCAATAAAAAGGTTTGGAAGACTTAAGCAGCAAGACTGAAATAATTATGAAACTTTAATTTATAAGAATGCAGTTAAGAATGAAGTAACATCATTCAGGCAAACTGAAACTCCTGGTCAGTGAAAACTTCCTGACCTTGAATGTCACTAGATCAGAAGTGGAAGGAGCCTGTAACCTCACACTTCTGAAGCCACACTGGACAAAATCCTTGGAATGTTTCATGAGGGACCCAGCCTGTGTCAGTGAGGTGAGGCAAACACACAGTTACATCCTCAGACTCCCAGGTGATGAAGGATTCCAGCATGACTTGGGTCTGTTCTGCTGGAAAGCAGGGAGATGGACTGATCCCCTTGAGCATCTCCTGTAAATGAGGGAAGTTGCTGCAGCCGGAGGAAAGCAATTTTGAGCTTTCCCGAGCATCACTCACCGACACAAGAGCCCCTCTGCAGATGCAGCACCCACGGCACACAGCGGGGGCACGGCTTGATTAGCGGGGCAGGATCCCCCCATGCTGAGCTGCCTTGGAGAGAAGAAACAAATTACCTGCTCTCTGCATCGTCATTATCCTTTCCTTGAGAAACCCTCTTCTACTTCCTCATCTCCACATTCACAGGAAGCACCTGTCAAGTTCATATTTCTTAATTTGGGTCATGAATTTTTATTTCCTAGCATTTCAGAGCCTCCTGTTTTTACTGTTAGCAGTCTGTCCATCAACACTGCACATTTCCAGACATTTTTGCTTTCAGCTTCCTTTGTATTGTTTATCCTGGTGTTTAGACTTACATTCCCCTGCCTTGTTAATTCTATCCTTTCAAATCCCTGAAAATGTTTTTTGTCCTGTCCTTCACCTTGAGGATTCAGTAGTCAGCAGTTTGTGCAGCTCAGCAGGCAGGGAGGGTTATGGGCAGCATGGATGAAATCAGAGCTGCTTCTGCCCACCCAGGTTCAGCTGCAGGGTCTGTACAGGATCTGTACAAGAGGAAATCCCATCTGCATAGCACATGTGGTGGAGTGCTCAGAGGGAAAACCTGGACACACTGAAATCTACGGAAATTTTGCTGTCAGTAGGAATGCACACAGTCTTCACTCTGCTTCACAAACTCATCATGGCATTTCTGATAATGTTTTTTTTTCAGAAGGAAAAACAGGGATGAAAATTAAGGAAAAAGTGGTTACGGAAGAAAACCAAATAGCCTGAAAAGAAAGACACATAAACCAGTGTCTTCTACTGACCTGGCAGCAGTTCTGAGCTTCCCAACAGCCGTGTTTGGTGCCAGCTCAGCGCAGGGGCAGGACCTGGATCAGCTCTGGCATGTGTGGGACAACTTGTCTGGGACCAAGGGAAATGGAACAGTTTGGAACCCTCAGAGGGCATTTTAAAGAGTTAGCAGCGAGGTAAAGATTAACCAATGAGAGGAGAAAGATATTTCATATATATTTATATAATATATAGAATAGATGTGAAATATGCATCACATCTATAATATTTCTAATTGCTTAAACTTTATTTTATGCTGTTTCTTTTTTCAAATAATCAAACACAAATTATTAAGGAATGCAGTCACCCCCTGCTTACACTAGCAAAAACTTAGCAGGATCATATAAGATACATACTTAAGCCAGTAATAACTGAAGTATTACCCTCTCAGAGACATCCAGCACAAGGCTGCTTTGGTGTTGGTAAATAAGACCTTCCATTAACAGCTTAGAACTCTGCTGTTCCCTGATGTTTTGCCAAAATTTAGGAAAAGTAGTATAATACTGGCTAAATAATGCATCAAAATTGCTTGAGAAGTTTCATTTTATATATATATATATATATATAAAATGTCTGCTTCTCTGGAGCCATGATGTCAGTTTAGATCATTAAATAAGGAGTTGGTTTAATATCAGCCAATAAATCACAATAAACCTTGATGTTTCCAAGATGGCAAATATGCTTATCAGACCATATTTTTACATTCTGAAAGATCAAGAGTGAGCACAAACCCTTTTTCCCCCTTTTATAATTAATTCCAAATGTCATTTTGATCTACTAACACAATTCTAATTGCCAGATTCCTAAAATAAGTTTGCCTTTTTGTTTCTAAATATCAGCCAAACAGAATAATGAAAAAATAGATGCTTTGATATGATTAAATGTGATTTGATCAACCAGTGGGACAGGCCCACGGCTTCCTCTCTCTTCAGTTTATGTCTGGCAAGTGAGATGCTGGCAAGGACTGCTCTGGCTGGCCTTGCCTAAGAGGGGAAAGCCGCAACTTGAAAAGTTTCTACCTTTTACTTCTGGGGTAGAAAATGGAAATACATTATGATGGGTACTTTGAGATTATGGCATATATACCTTATCCTGGAAACCATTATTTTATATTTCATTTTATTCCAGGAGGAAGCAAAGGTGTGGGAACTGTAATTAATGTCATGCTAATAAGCCAGCATCTGCAGCAGTTGATGCCATTTCAAGGCACATTTTACTCTTTAGCCCTGATCACTGTCTTGTGCTGCCAATTGTTTAGTTATTTTTAAGCAGTTTGCTCACTAACCATGCACCGAGGTGATGCTGAATTTTGTTGAGTTTGTGGTTTTGAGTGGCAAATAGGTTTTTCTCTCCCTGTGACAGATGGATGACTTAGTCTGTTAATAGAGGAAGCTGTCACAGAGGAATTACATGTACAGACTTCATTTACATTTTTAAAGTGCAAGCCATATAGGTGAAATTCATCTTTTCAGCTCTTCAGGTATTAAACTGGTGGAAGGGGCTTCACTTCTTAGTCCTGACTCAGTTTTCTACAGAAATTTCGGTGCCCAGCAGCTTATGAACAATTACCAGAAGCCCCTAAGAAATGGCTCCAACATTGGCCTCATTGTTTATTCCTTCAGTGGAAAAGTGTGGACTGCAAGCATAAGCTGACCCAAATGTCAGGTAGAGAAGTTCTCCAGGCTGGAACTGAAATTTGATAATGAAAACTTGCACCATAATGAGCCAAGGTCAGTATAATTGTGTAACTCTACTATTTCAGCAGCTGAAGATTCTACCTGATTAACCTATTTATAGCATTGTATTAATTCAGTACCATTTATTCCGGATGCTCCATGGAATTTTATAAACAGCCAAGGAGACACCAACCCTGAGTGCAGTATGGAATGAGCTAGCTTTCATTAAGTTAACTCCTGATATTCTGCTGATCCCTACCTTGAGCAATGTATTAGCACGGTCTGAGTTGGATGACAAACAAATGAGAAACTTAAAAATAACATAATAATGCAGCTGTGAATCCCTGTTGTATTGTATTGCCATCACTGTTAAAACAGGCCACAGGTTTAGTGCCCAGTTTGCAAGGTCTAAAGTGGGTTAGCAAACGTATAAATGAACCCAAATAGGTCTTAGACTGAGACAAAAACATCACCATGAGCATCACAGTCCTCCTGGGAAAAGCTCCAGACACCAGCAACCTTCAGCACCACCACCACCATGACCACTGAGCCCCAAGGAGTAGGGAGAGGGACCACAACATCAGAAAATGAGGTAAAACGTAGGAAGGGCACTTTTAACTGTTTTATTATTAGCATTTAAAATTGTTGTGCCTACAAAAAGCTGCTTCTTTCTGTGAAAATTACATCTGGGCTGATGTGTCGCTTGGAACAGATGGGAAGTATAGGAAGTAAGAGGACCAAACACACCAGGAAATGTTCTGTCTCCTGCTGCCAGGGAGAAGACTCTGACAAAGAAGGGACTGATACTTCTATCTTCTGATGAAAAATGTCCTCTGTTTTGTTGTTGGTGCTGATCCTGATACCCTCCATGCTGTAGAAAAGCTGCTTGAGGGCTTTTCCTGTCTGAGATCAGTGACGTTTGATCTGAAATCTGTCTGGAGCCCAGACTAGGGATATGCATGAGGCTGTTAGTAAATACCATTCTTCAACATTTAAATAGTGCTGTAGCTCCAACTGGGAGACTTTAGCCAATTGCTGCCACATCATCCTTACTAAAGAAACAAGAGAACACCTAAGTCCTGTCTCCAACCATGCATTTTATAAGAAAAGCTCTTTTTCTTTGATTTGCATATAAACATATCTACTCAAGTAATATTCTACTCTACTACTGCCTCCAGGTTTATCCAGAATAAAAAATTGCTACTGTGACAGTCAGTATGACCAGACTGCTAAAATAGAAACACGGAATTTCATTCAGATGATCATCATTATTTAATCCAGCAAATACTAAAATTTAATTTCACCAGAAAATATTTTTCTTTGGATTGGATCCCTAATAATTTCATTCCCTGTTTTTTACATTGTTTCAGTGACAACCTACTCACACCCTAATTATTCTTAAGGGGATCAGTGTGCATGTGGGGAACAAAGCTCTGTCTCATCAGTGGGCACCATTCTTAGTATCCATTTGTCTCTTGGTTCCCTGAATTACTGTTGTGAAGCATTTCCAGGGAGCTGATAATCACGATTTAAACCATTATGTTTTCTACCATTTAGAAGCGTGTCTGAGCCAAAAATCATTCTGTGGCTGTTGCTGCTGCATCCTTCAGGGACAAAATGTTCTAAAGAGCTAATGTTGCTCTTTCATTAAGAAACCTATTCAGAACCACAGAGAGTGATTTTGACAGTGCAATTGGTAGTTGCTCTAGGGCAGGAGCTTGACAGGAGTCCTATTTTAAGCTAAATGAATGTATTCTGTTTATTTAAAGAAGCAGAGTCAGTTATAGATTTTGGTATACATGCACAAGTATACACCTGTGCATCTTGTGCGCTCTGCCTCTCCAGATTGCACAAAATGATGCTGCCTTGATACATAAAAAAAAAAAGTTTGCTGTTGGAGAGCTCTGGTATGAAGACTAGGAAAGAAAAAAGAAAAGCTAAAAAAAAATCAGCAAAAGGAAAAAAGAAAAATAAAAATAAAAGGAAAAGAGGGAAAAAGAAAAAAACAGAGATTCCTATAAACCCAAGATCAGTCATTTAACCATATCTCATGTTTTTGTACATGCACACATTTTGCTTTTTCATACAGAATCATAAAATCATTTTGGTTGCAAAGGACCTCTAAGATCATCAAGTCCATCCATTAACCCAGCACTGTCAAGGCCACCACTAAACCATGTCCCCCAGTGCCACATCTACACATCTTTTAAATCCACCATCCAGGGGATGATCACTCCAGCAGTTCCCTGGGCAACCTGTTCCAATGCCTGACTAGCCTTTCAGTGAAGAAAGTTTCCCCAATATCCAACCTAAACCTCTCCTGCTGCAACTTGAGTCCATTTCCTCTTGTCACCTAGGAGAAAAGACCAACTCCACCCATATTTTTGGGGGGTTAAGTGTGGGTGGAGAGAGAAAGGCATTAAGTGAATAAGGGAAATTGAGGTGAAGGTCACTGAGATTCAAAGTGACAGAAGAGATTAAGTCCTTGCAAAGATGAAGGACTTGTAGATTCACATCATGGCTTTTCTGGTGGCAAAGCTGGTTTTCAAAAGTTCATATCCTTAGCTGCTGGGCATTGTGTTATATAAACACTGGTCATTGCACTGCAGCCCAGAAAGTTCAACCAGCACAGGCAAAGGTTAGAAACTGCTGCAGAGGTGGAAATGTGAACCAGGGTGGGAATGGGCACATTTCCATTTGTCTCCATGGAGCAGAACTGGAAAGAGCAGCAATCTGAGAAGGAAGAGTGCTTATGTGGCTGAGCCGTGGTCTGGGGAGCTGGAAGAAGCTGGTTTCTGTTGCTGACCCTGCTGCACGACCTATCACCTCTGTTACTACAGCATGAGAGAAATATTACTGACAATATTTCTTCAGAAGGGGGTAGTTATGTCTCATTAATGCAGGAATAATGGAAGATGGTGTAAGAACGCAGCACTGCTATCAGTCCCTCTCATATTTATAAGTGTCACTGCTCAGGTAATCGCAGACTTTCAGAATTAGATCTTCTGGTAGTGCTACCAAACACATGCTTGTGTCTTAGCAAAATGTTCTTTATGAGGATTTCGGAGATCAAAGAAGCTTGGGCTTGATTGGAAACCAATTACCTACTGCTGTGTGGACCTTGGAAAACCAACAGGATTTTTATTTCCTTTGCACTTTGTTCCCCAAAATGAGCAATATAAAGATAAGGAATATGAGAACAAAAGAGTAGATGTACCAAGCAGAGTGGAAAAGGAAAGCAAGAATGTGCCTATAGTTAGTTGGATGGATGAAAAAAAAAATTAAAAATCAGGTTTCTGGATCAGGAAATCCCAGCAAGCTACAGGCATAAGCAATATATCTTTTAGCTCAGGATCACTGTAAGTCAGAAAAACACCCAAACAGGGCTCCAATATGGATTACCCATGGATGTCCATGGGAAGAATTTTTTTTTGCTCCATATGCAATTGGAATTACAGTATTACTTGTGCAGCTGATGCTACTCAAAGTACCATTTCTTTGCTGTACCTTTGATCTTACTGCCTAAATTATTTAGCCTTTCTCCTACTCTTTTCCTTGTTTGGCTTCATATTCCAGGAAGAGCCCAATGCCTACAAGTGTGCTTTGCAGCTCCAGCTCTGTTGTCATTTCCAGTGCTGTTTGCAGTCTGTGGGCCAAGGAAAGCAGGTGCAGATCCGTCCCCTCCTGTAGCATTTCACCCACTTCCATGGCCCCTTTACTTTGATTTTCGTTTCACTGTCTGGGGTCAGTCCTTGTACAGGGACAATTAACACTGAGCCTCTGAAATCTGATAGGGATTTAAAGCAATGGGTGAGCGGTTGCCACCTGGTGAGAGGAGGAGGAAGGAGGGGGAGGATGAATGAGCCGCCCTTTTCCTTTCTCATCCGGCACACATTAGTGGATCAATGACTGAAATGGATGAGGGTGCTGCTGAAGTGTCGGCACTGCAATGATGTAGCTGCTATTAATGACTAGAGCTCCAGCCCGGAAATTATAGATGAAGAAATGGAAAAAAAAAATATTTCTGTGGGCTCTGAATTGGTGATTTGAGGATTGTAATTTAGTGGTCGCTTTCATATTTCATAAAAAGGCTACTGTGCACATTTTCAGGAGTTCGCCTGTTAGTTAAGGAAGGAATAAAGTCAATAAACTGTATTTGATCTCAATTCTCCTTCCACTCTCCATCTAAGGTACGACACACAATCAGCAATGGTGGCTTTCCTTTAAATCAAGGTTCATGCTTTTCAGCAGATCTGTTTGCAGTGGGAAAATGTACCATCAGCTCTCTGGCTGTCTGGATTTAGAGCAAACATACAAAATATTTTCGTTTATATAGCCTGTGAACTCAGCATATTTCAAGGTCAAATTCCTATTTCACTAAAATCGCTGGCAAACACATGGTTATCTTCAGGCAGCCTGGATCTAGACACAGTAAAGAAAAAATAACCCAAAACTGATCAAAGCAACCCCAAAATCCCACAGCAAAAGCACCTTGTCTTGCAAAACTGTGGAAAAGGACAAATCTGCTATTCTCAGCTAAATATGTGACCTAATGGAGTCTGTACCCTTCCACCAGCAGTCTGACCAATACCAGAATTCAACAGGGTTTTATCCATATTGACTTTCTTTGGGCTTCCCTTCTCCTGCAGCAATCAGACAGGTCACAGAGGGGAGCGCGAAGGGAGGGAGCTCAGCTCCCTCCTCTCTGACGATGCAAAGCAACACTCTCTGCTTGTGAGACACTAAAAAGCGAATCTATCAAATCCTGTAAGAAAGATGTCTACAGAGCAGTGTTCCCACTCTCATCTTTCAGGTTAACCTACTTTCTGCCTCCTGCTCTGAGGCTTTTCCCTGTGTCCCTGCTGCGGGTGGCTGCTGTGGTTGCTGCTGAGGCTGCAGCTGCCCTTTCTGAGAGCAGCCAGGGGGAAGGCATCCAGCATGGATTGGCTGAAACAACAATAGCTGGTCCTGAAAAGCAGTTCCTACCTAAATCCACAGCAGTCACGCCTGCCGAGATGAGGGAATTCTGCCCTTCACATGATTGCACGACACTGCTGGGTACCCGCCAGTCCCCACTCCCAGCCTTTCCTGCCTGACAATTAATTCCCCACAGCTCTCTTAGTGGAAGCTTCAGTGTGTGCCAAAAAGGTTTTTCTCTAATTTCAGTCTCCTAACTTTTTTTTCTGTGCTCCCTAAATAGCAAAGACTGTCTGATAAGGCAGCCCGCGGTGAGCAAGGAGAGGAGGCACTGAGGTAAACAACAGCGGGTGATCGGGCATAAATATTTCAGAAAAATGTGCCAGCATAAAAGGCTTGGCTGCAGCTATTCCTCCTCAGGGGTCAGGTTACAAAAGCCTCTTCCTCACTCCCCCAGCATCTGCCTCCCTAGCTCTGAGGCATGGACACATCCAAGCGCCCAATAAATCCCAGGGATGGCCAGAGCAGGAGAGCAGTATTTACTTTGCGCTCGTAAAACAGCGCTTATAATTCTGTCTTGTCGCCGGCTAATTAAAGCTTGCACAGCCAGTTCGTCATCAGTCGGGGGCTGCCAGCCCCGCTCGCTGCCAGCCCGCTCTGCTGCTGTTAACGCAGCCCGATGTGACTCGGGTGCTCCCCGGTAATTGAAGCGGCTCGCGTTCCACATGGCTGCTGCCCAGCCCTGGGTTATCACCGCAATGGGCGCATCAGCAGTTTGACCCTTTTCTAAAAGACTGGTTCACGGAAAACGCTTCACTGCAACTGGTATTTATCTCAAAATGCTCATTATAGAGAAAAAATCTGTAACTCCCTGCCCTAAGGATCCAAAGCACGGATTCAGCGTTCCCTGGGGGTTTCTGCTGTGCTGCTCAAAGTGGCTGCTCTGCCCCCACAGCCCCCGCTTATCTGTCCCCAGAGCAGAAGGGGATGATGCATGTGCTGCTCACCGCCCTGGCTGCCAGGCCAGCTCCTGCCAGGAACACATCTGGTACATCCTGCAGAACTGAGCACAGCCGTGGCACGCCGCAGGACAGACAGCCCGAGCAGGACAGACAGCCCAGGCTTTCAGCTTTCTGAGAAGGTGGGAGCATCTTTGCTCTGCTGAATTCTAATGGGAGCTGCACTCTGAGTCTATTAAGCAGCCTCTTAGTGCAAAATATCATGTTTATAAAGACTGATAAAGAACTCAGGAAATTACTAAAGACTGTGGGCTGTCACCCTGAAAAGTCACATCAGACCCAAATATTGTGTACACAGAAGCATCTTTAAACCACTCAAGCTGTGTGCATCAGGGTAGATGCCAGCTTGGGAATTCTCTGTGGCTTGATTCAGGCAGCGGAGTCAAGGTTTCAAGTGGTGGGACTGCCCTGTAAATAAGCAGGTTTTTTACAGTCCAACTCAAATTCATCCAACATTTGTGTTTTCTAGATGTGGAACCATCAGGATGCCTAGAGAAAAAGAAGTGGAGTAAAATCTTGAGTTCTGGGTTCATCTGAGGGCTTGAGGGTTCCTCTTGTGCCCTTCAGAGCTCAGACACCCTTGGTGACTTTCAGCCCTGCAGCCACGAGGCAAAAAAATCCTCATTGTGTTCCTGGAAGGAAAAATCCTGGAAGGAAAAAAGCCCTGGGGTTCAAAGACTTTGCTCATGGAGTATGGGACATTTTAGAAAAGCTGCTTTCTTGCTTACTGATAATTTTTCCTCTGGTTCTGATTACAGAGAACAATATTGCTAAACAAAACATTAGAAAGAAAATTAAACATTGCAAAAGATATATATATATATATATAAAGACACTTATTCTAAAAACATTTCCTTATTTCTATTTTTTTTCTGTCTCTGTAAACTCACCTGACTATATTTGCATTCAAGATATATAATCAATATAATTTTAAACTCTTTTGTAGGAGATAATTACTTTCTGTATTTGACTTATTTTGAGAAAATACAGCCAGAATGTGGATTTTCCTAGTCAGGCCCACTGCTTGGAGATAAATTATTCATCTTTCTTTTAACATGTAATCTATTAATTTTTAATTAATATTACAGACAAGACTGGACAATTATTGTTTCTTCCTATGGCCTTTTCCACTTAGCATAGAAGCTGGAAAAATAAAGCTTAGCATATTCAAAATGATTCAACAAAATGCTCTTTCTGACTCTTGAGAGTGTAACTCTCAAGATTGGTTTCATTTCACATAGAAAATTAAAGTAAATCTAATATGTGTTATATGAAACTGTAAGGGGGAAAGCACAGAACCAACACAATGGTCCCAGCTTCTTGTCCTCTAAAGGTCAGCAGTGAGGATGTGACACAGTGTTAAATTACCAGGGCAAAATAAGCTGAAATGCTGAAGTATGACAATACAAAAGAAAGAAAAGGAAGACTTGAACAATTCCAGGTCACTGTATTGTAGTCCTCAGAGCATCCAACTGCTCTGTAAATTTGCTTAATTAAACGTACTTAGAGTGACAGCAGTATTTAATTCCAATTGCATTATAACAGAATCACTACCTGCAATATTAATTCCAGATTAATTCCAGATTCCTCAGCAGAAGCAAACCAGGAGGAAGTCTGAACTTAAATCCTGATCAAGAATTTATGGTGCAGGTCCAAAAGCATCAAGTCTAAGGACAATATTAATTTATTACAAGGTCATACAGACCTCTACCTTCTTGATTCATGTTCTCTGCTCCTAACTTTACAGAAGACCTGTGCAGAGGTGAACTGCTTCGTCTGAATGTCATGAAGAAGAATGAAGCAAATAAGGTCATGCCTTCAAGTTTTAGCTTCCTAGAACTGGTACTACATCAAGCAGATGCTTGTCTTGGATGCTGTGAGGAGGAAAGGCATGGAGTAGTGGCTGAATGGGAAATCTGACATGACTACAAGAAATGGACTTATGATGTGTAGAAAATTCAGGTCTGTCAGTCAGACAAAATGTGAGACTCTGCAAAACTAAATGGGCTTGTTTATCACTGTAATTATGTAGCTTTACAATTATAAAGTATTACATCTACAAGTCTTACTCTGTGCCAGGAACTGTTCTGCAGAAACCCAGTAAATTTAATTATGAGAGATAGGAAAAAATTTCCTTTATTTCATGATCTATCCACCCCTGTAATGATTACTCTGGGGAAATTCCTACTGAAGCCAAGCAGATGGTTCCTACCTTGTTGCACACCCAGTTTATTTTCTTTTAAGCTACGAAGTGGTTTACAATGCCATTTTTCTCTGGAGCTGTCTTGCATTTGGCAGACCTCTGACTGTGCATGAATTCTCTTTTATTGTATATGTGGGTAAACAGCTTGTTTTCTTTTTTACCATAGATAGCAAATCCCACTTTGGATTCATATAAATAAGGACATGAATCAGACAAGTATCTGGTCCAAACATGCTTTCAACAAGATGAGTCCCACTGACTTCGTTACAAGGGAGTCAATAATCACATTTCATGTCACTGAGCCACGAGGGTGCATTTCCACAAACACCCATACTGAGCTCTGAAACATTTGTCTGTGGACCAATATTATGTATTTCTGCTTCTGACTAATCCCTTGCTCCCTTTCTGCACAGATGTGTAAATCTGCAACAAACTGGAACTGGTTGGATGAGAGAGTTCCCTGTTTTTCCTGTGCCTGCTGGTAACCAACCCTGGTCCTGAGGAAATGTGCCTGTGAAACTCTCCAAGGCAACCTCTCTCCTTGTGTCAGGAGCCAGCTCAAACCCCACACACTGTTCAAGGGATTTACCCAGGACAGAGGTGTGGCTGTGCATTGTTCTCAGCAGAAAGCTAGATTCCTGCTATTTCTCCTTTCTTCTCATAATCATTCCGGGCTAACAGAAGGAATATCATACACATTTTGGAAAAAGTGATGAACACTGATGATACCTCTCAGGAAACTTTTCTTGAAGTCAAATCTTTGTAAAACTACAACTGCCCAGATTAAAGGCTGAACCTAAATTGGCAGGTGCCTGATTGAGGAAGAGTATATACTTTATCTGATTTGAGACTATGTAGCTCCAAGGAGTTCTTTAAAGAGAGATAAATCATTAATCCCCACAATCAGTTCAGAGCAGCCAGAAAAGAAGATAAAGTTCCTGTGTCTTTGTGCCACATATACCTCCAGGCATTTTCTAACAGATTTCTCTGCAGTTTGAATTCAGCCCTCTACTTCAGAGTGGGAGATACGCAGGGAAGCTGTGTTTGAAAGAAAATAGCTGAAAACTCTCAAGAGATATAATTTAAAATGGATGGTGGTGTGATGGGGGAAATTTATTTGCAAGCATTATGTCATATTTTTTCTCAGATACCCATTAAGAGCATACACAATACCTGGATGACTTAACCTGTGACCATTATTTATTGCAACCTATGTTTTCCCCAGAGTGAATGCCTGAATTCCAATCTTCCATTAATAGCTAAGTGCACTTCTGGGAAGGGTAAACAGAACAGCAAAGGCCTGGATCCCCAGGCAAGAAGCACACAGCAATCAAAACCAGAAAGAAGAAAAGTGGCTGTAAGTGTCCTCTTTGCTCCCTGATCCTGGACAGGCTGGGTAAGGCTGGCCCCAGTGGAAATGAGAAGACCCTGCAGCTTGCTCATTGTGCCCATAGTTTGCTTCAATCTTTCCCTTTTTCTGTGGAATAAAGAGCCCATTTTCAGGCCCTGAGGAGAAAAGCATTCACCTAGGATGAATGGCTCCAGCACAGTGATCTGTGCAATTGCAGAGATTTGCCACACAGCATCTTTGATGCAGAATTACTGTGACGATCAAAGCAAGTTTAATCAGCTCTGTGGTTTGTAAGTGTTTGCAGCCCCTTCTGCCCATCTGCCACCAGCCAGGATGTCTCCTTCACTTTGGACAGCAATGATGCAGGATAACCAATCATAGCTCTGTGGCCAGCCTTCCCCCAGGAACGTGTTCACCCTCATCCTTCAATGAGAGGACAGATGGAAATATGAATTACGAGTGGGAGATATTGCCAAGTCTACCCATTGAGGGAAGGACTTCTGAGGGAAGGTCATATTTTCTATCTGTTCCCTGCCCCATGAAGCCTCTGAAACGCGCTCAGAAGAATTTCAGAAACATTTGGAAGTGTGTGCCTATGAACTGAAGCGTGGCCTACCAGCATCATATAAGGCTGTTGTTTTGGCTGCCAAGCCAAAGCACAAAGCAGAGCTGATTTCAGAGACATAATGGAGATTCTCTGACACACAAACATCTTCCTGTGAGCATCTCCTATGGCTCCACTCTCGTTTTATGCTGGTCAGACAATGTAGAGATCCCTGGGGAGAAATCAAGTGTACTGTGCTGCTGAATCTCACAAACCCACAGTTTTCACAAAGCTAAGCCCAGATGAATGTTTCTGAGGAGGAAAGCAGATCCTTTTAGTGTCTGAACCATTAAGCTGTACTTAAAAGAATGAGGGAAAGGTCTTAAAAGTCTTGTTTAATAGAAGCTGCTATTTTAGATTTCATTCCTCCTCCAGCTGGTATTTCCTGCTCTGCAAGACACAGGGGAAAGCTAAGACATTATTTAATGGGATTTCTCTGAAAGAGAAATCTTTAAGCTCTGCTATGGCACTAGAAGCAGGGGTGGCTGGGGAAGCTGCATGGCTGGTACCTGCCCAGGATTGTGTGCTGTGCAGACAGTCCTGGAAAGCAAAAGTAGAGAGGTTGTTATTCCATAAATCGGCCTCTGCCATATGATATGGCCTCTGCCATATCATTAAATTAGACAAATCTAATTTAAGCTTTATTTTTGAGGATTTAAGTGGGGAAAAGCCTTATCCTTGTTTGCACAAGAAGTAAGCTTCCAGCCGCTGGAGCTGCTGGCCGTGGAGGAGTTACAATAACTGATCTACTATTGCTGAAAAGTAACTTATTATTTTGACTGTCAAATCACAGATTTCTCTTAAAGTCTCTCTCTCCCACTTTCAGTATTGAATGGGCAGGTTCCCACACTGACTTTCTGAGTTGCTGTCATTTGCAGCAGTTCATCTATTCCAACTCTTACCCCTTAAGCTGATTTTGACTGAAACAACTGTAAACTCTTTGCAGTTCATTCATTGGGGCTCTCACTTTGGCAGAGTATCAGACTGATGCCAAGACAACCACGGCCGTGGGATTTTTTTAAGGACGTTTAGTTCCTGCCATCTGTCTGTTGGCTCAACTCTAAGAAATTTAAATTGTGCTGCCTTCCTAAAGTTGTTTTTTTCCCCCTTGGACTGCTGTCAGGATATGCAATCTGTCTCTGTGAGCGTTCCACTGAGACAGTACTTGAGATGCGATAAAATGCTTCCAATTCTTACATGTGTTACTTTATTTCTTAAGACCAGGTGATGATAATGACACATTTACAATGCACTTAACTTTAAAGGCAATGAATAAAAAGAAGTTCCAACCTTTTAATGCAGACTTTGTGCATTTTAGGAATAGTGTAACAACATTTTCTATGCTATTCCCTCATTTTGGCCCATTAGACCACATTGTTTGGTCAAGCTGAGGTGTGAGATGAATGATTGGTTTTTGTGCTGCCACTAATCCAGGCTGGGGCTTTCCACAGTGGAGCCATTTCATTCAGCAGTGCAGGCATTGAGGAAGAAATGTGGGTAGCTGCACTGCTTCTTGGTTGTGTGTACTTTGGTTAAATCCCACTTTATTTTTCATATTTATTTTCCTTCAAGGTGTTTTGAGAGGAGCTGGTATTTCTCTGATGCTCTGTACCCCTCCCCATGAGCCTGTTTTTGCCAGTGTTAGACACCCAGCTGGACTTGAGTAACACTGAGAGACAAACCTCAGAGCCAGTGCCACAAGCACCTGGTCCATTTTGATGCTGAGAAGTTGTACATAACCCATTAAAGGTTTAAACTCAGAAGTGGTTTATGAATGATTCCCATGAGAACAGGAAATCCCTACTAGAAGATGGGAGCAGAGTACACAAGTCCTCTCCTTAGGTGAGCTGTTCTTATGAAATCTCTGCTTTTGACAAAGTTGAGGTACATATTTTGTGGTCTAGTTTTCAGATATGACTTTTTAGACTGGGACATCTGCAGTGATAAATCTGAAAGTATGGCAGATCCTGTCTGTTTTGGTTAATCAGTTATGAGCACATCAACATTTACATTATGATTTTAGACTCTGCTTGAGGGTCCACCTAGGCTTAGATTAGATCTTTTATCTTACAAGGTTTATTTATTTTAAAGACCTTAAAAATATTGCATTGATAGCGTGTTTCTAGATATAACCCATACAAAAGAGACATTTAGTTTATAGAATGAAACAAAAAAAAAAACTAAAAATGTGGGAGTGCAGCTGGTTAATCTCTGTGTTCTTGTCTAATTGACAGTTTAAAAAAAATACTGTCTTAGCTATAAAATACAATCCCTGCTTTAACAAAACACATTTTCACAGTCCTACTTGATTGCAGGGCTCACATTTTATCTGTATAGCTGAAGTCCAAGTAAATGATCTTTGCTTTTAGCTGACTGCAGTGGTTTTGCAGAGAATGATGATAAATCTGCAACAGACAAAACCTAGATGTTTTCAGTTTCAATAAAAATTAATTATTTTTTAAAGTGAGAATAACAACAAAGAGGCACAGATTAGACAATGTAGGATTTAGATAAATTTAGGGTTACAACAGTTCTCTTGCCTTCAGCCAGTATAATGAATAATTTAGAGCCAAATTTAGGGGCACTCCAGGACTAAAGTATTGCACTATCTAATTTCTGTTGTTACTCTGAAGTGTAAGCAGCAAGCTTATTAAATATGAATGGAGTAATCAGACAAATTCTATGACTGTGTGCAGGAGCTTCTCATTAATGATTCACAATGAACCATCATGAAAGACTAAATAGACTGCACTGGATTTAAAAGTAATAAATATACTCCAGAAAGAAAGTAATTTAATGGCCTTCCTATGAATGATAGGGCTTAAAGCAAATGGATACTCAAGCAGAGTATCCTCATTGAAGCTCTAACTCAAGTAGATCATCTTCGTACATCCCTCTTGATTATCTTTTGTCAAAACAGCTCTGCCACGGTGGCCCTGTTCAGTGCCTCTTTTCAATGCTGTGTTGATACCCTGGTAAGCTCAGCCACCACAGCCTGCCACGATTTCACCCCTGCGGAGGGTGATTGCTGCTCCTTAGTAGGACAGAGCACGAACCTTCAAGCCGTGCTGGCAATTAGGGCATGATTTTCAGCATCCTTTACCTCTCACTGACTTGAACAGATAGCACTCCTGGGATCAAGCTCTTCAGCTGTGTAAGTGAATACTGCTTCAAAGGGAAATTCTGAGCTAAAAGAAAAAAATACTTCAGCCTTTTCTCAGCTTTCCAGGAAGGGGTTTTCGATATCTAACAGAGGAAAGGTTTCTTTAGCTTATTTTTCTGTGTTTGAGATTAGATGCACTGATGTTCCTTTTAGAAGTGGAATGTGAATAAGGATACCAGAACAGCAATTCCTTCCTTCATCAAACAGTTTAAAGAGAGATTCAAATTAAACGAAAAAATTTAAAATTTACTGACTTTCTAGTTTTGCAGTTCTAGCAAATCTGGTTTTTTTTCCTAAATAAAAATATATATGAATAAACTTTCATTATCATTTTCCCACAGTGATTACTACAAACTCCAAACTTTCTCTTTGTCAGCTGTCTAGACAATATCCTTACTAATCCTGCAAGATAAAGTAGCCAATGAAAGAATGATAAAAATACATGAAAACCTTGAAGAGATGCCAGAAAACTGGGAAATACTTGACTCCATTTTACTTTCCTATTTCAAAGAAAAGTATAGGTCTTCAGATATGACAGGCAAAAAAATAGTCTCAGGGTGCTCATTGTACATGATCAAGATATGGGATGGGATAACCCAGAGTGAGTGGAATATTGATTTAGGTATGTGTGCTAGTCAAAATATTTATTACTTTGCTCACACAGGCATGATAAATATGGAACATAATTTTAATGATTGCAACCCAGAATAGAAAAGCAGAACTCATCAACTTTTTGATCTCCTTGTTTTTAACAAGGTAAGTGTAAAATCTGTCTTTCTTCTCTCTGCAATTTTAAGTGCAACTTTATGAAAATAAAAAGCAGGCATTATCAATTTAATCCTACAGTTGGTAATTAGCATCTTTACAGACTCTGAAGCCTAAACAATTAGAAGTTGAATAATTTATGGCAAATGGAACCATTTCTGTCAACGGTATTGTAACATGCATTTGAAGTATGCTTCAGTGCCTGGAGCTGCTCCATGATTGATCCTGGAGTTCTCATTAGTGATGCAATTGCTGCCCTGCCCCTGGGCAATGGATACTTCTGTTTGCCTGCACTTCTGAATTAATTGTAACCAAGGCGTGGTTACTTGTGCTTATTCAAGGGAGACTGTGACAATAAAAAGGGGTCGAGGAAGTGTGCTTTGGCTGCCCTCATGCCAGGATGGTGTCTTCCAGGCCAAACCTGCTGGAATGGCCACTGACTGCTCTGGCCAGGGAACACAGCAGACACTTCCTCAGCTCCAAGTTAATTCTTTGGACTATGGACAGCAAATCCACAGCTTTGAGTTCCTTATCCTAGGTTGTTGCTGGTGATGATTATAAGCCACTCACAGCAAAGATGTTACCTGGGCAGTGAGTAGGAAGCAACTGCAAGGGATGAATGATCAGGTAGATGAATATAGGAACTGTCTGTCTTTGGAAGAGGGTCAAAAGGATTGAATACTTACAGGGAATACAACACCAAAAAGGTGGCTTGGAAAAAAGCTGCCAGGTTAGACTCAGGCTGAGAAAGGCTGGTTTGTGCCCGTGTGTGGGATGACTGTTGTGGAGGATGTCTCTGGAGAGATTTGTTGATTGGGGTCATGTCTAGGGGTTGGCCATCTACTTAAGTTCCTGCTCTTTCTGGCAGAAGGAACCAGAGATGCTTAACTATTGCCCTTTGTAAGGTTTCGGGACTGCTCTTCCTCTTCAGTGTGAGGACAGAGATTTCTTTCTTCTTAGGAGCATATGGTAGACCAGAGCTTTTAAGCAATTGTTACACTTTGGGCTGTAACTCCAGGATCTTCATGTGGAGTGAACCTTCATCTCTGTGCTTCCTCTGTCTGCCTCAAGCAGAAATGTTTTCACCTGGCTGTTCACTTCCTTGCTGGGAGTCACCCAGGGCAGGCCACTCTTGGGAAGAGTGTGAAGGCTCGGCAGATGGGAGGAAAGACTTATTAAAAAAATAATGGGGTGTGATATCCTACTTCTGCAGAGAATTTTACTTTCGCCAGTAATTTGTGTTTGTCCCCCTAAAGGCATCCATGCAATGGAAGATGGAGGAAGCAGGGAGAAAGAGAACAGCTCTCAGGGATCAGGCAGCTTCCCTTGCAATCCCTGAAGAGTCAGGCAGTCATGAAGTGTCATGAGGGCCAGGGACACCGCAACCCTGCTCTGTTAATGATGCTCCAGGTGCAAACAGAGGCTCAAGAGCTTTGAGGAGGTCAAGATTTGCACCTCATAAAGAGATCAAAAAATTGAATTGGGCGTTAAGAATTTTGGAAAGAAACATAAATCATAACAGAAGGTCATGCTATAAAACCAGAGCATGGCCAGATTTTAACTGCTTAGTAAAATACTGGCCACCCCATATCAAGAAGGATGTTGTAAAATCTAAAAATAGATGGAGAAGATACAATCATAATGAAGAATATAAGACAAAGAATAGCCTCTGTCCAAGGAGCAACTCAATAGGAAGCTTCAGAAAGAATTAACAGGCTTCTTCATATTGAGAGGAGACAGATGGGGACGAGCAAGATACGATTTAAGACCTTTCAAGTCATGAAAGAGATGGAGGAAGTGAATGTGTGAATTTTTCATTTTTCATTGTACTAGAACTGGGAAGTACTTTGTGCAAGTCAAGGTAGCTCGAAATAAAGGCCAAAATAAATAGCACTCCTTCACAGAACCTCCAACTGACTGACTTGAGAAAGTAATTGCACAGAGTAAAAGCTGAATGGACTAATGGCTTCAGAGCAATAGGCAGAGTAGACAACAGCTAGAAGACCTGTGGACAAAGGGCAAATATAATGGTCCATGTTCCAGCTTTGGCTAAAAATACCTCCAGCTGCTGACCACAAAAAGCTGGGAGTTATGTAAGGGGAGAAGGGAACTCCTAGCAGTGCCATTCTTGTTTCCCCAGCCATTTCTCAGGCTTCCAGCAGCGGCACTGGGACCTGAGCTGCCCCTGTTTCTGCAGAGGAGATGGCTCTGCCACCACTCCAGGGACAGCCCATTGAACCTGGACGTGCAGGAGTGTTCTGGGAGAGAAGCTTTTCACTCTCCACAGGTGGGGCCTCCACAGACTTCAGCTTTCTTGTGACAAGAAAATTAGACAACATTTATTTAACTTTAACATGAGTTTAATGGTAGATGTAGAATGTGTTTGGTTTTTTTTTTAGGGTTTGTTTGTTTTTTTTAGGGTTTGTTTGGTTTTTTTTTTTTTTGTTTTTTTTTTTTGGTTTTTTTTTTTTTTTTTTTTTTTTTTTTTTTTTTTTTTTTTTTTTTTTGTTTGTTTGTTTTGCTTTTTTTTTCCCCAGAGGTACAATCTCCTCCTTCTCTCGACTGAATAGGTGATGAAAAGAGGTCACTTGAAGAGCTCAGGTGTGCTCTTTTCTGCCCATTAATCATAAACCATTAATCAGAGTCTGTATGTGTGCTCACAAGATGAGAAAGAGTTGCCAAAGGGCTGATAATTAACACATTTATCTGAATGCTGAAATTGTACAAAGCCAGTTGAGAAAATGAGTATAAATTTGAACTGCTAGTGAAGATACAGATCTAATTTTTCCCCTGTCTCTCAGAATCTCCAAATCAAGATTGAATGTTTTTTAAGAAAACACACTCCAGATCAACACATTGCTGAATTTATTTTCTAGCTGTGGCATTACAGCTTCTCAGCTGTAAAAGTGTTTAGATCCTTTTAACCTTATGTTCTGAATTTACAGAGGGGCAGGTTGGACTTAAATTGTCCATATAAACAATCTCTCATATGTTGCCTTCTTCCACATGCACATCTGGTGAGTTCTTCATCATTCCTAATTACACTGCAGGTTGATGGAAAATTACTACTTTGACAGAATCTGTAGCAAGAAGTGGTGTGAATTTAAACAAGAATTGAGAATCCCACTGAGACTTTTATTAGCAGAAAATCAAAGATCTGCAAAATGTATTTTCTTTTTTTTTTCCCCTCAGCATTACTGAATTTTCTGATTCCAGAGCATGCATAGTCCTCTGTCATTACAGACAGACCTGGGCACATATCAGAGATTAAAAGTAACTTTCCAGATCTATCCTCACTAATGCAATATGTTTATAAAGGGTCCACAAGGAGCAATTGAAAACTCTGTCATATTTTTCTGTATCACTACAGGTACCAGTGGTCAGGAAAAATTGCTGTTTTCTTGTTTTGCTGACTGCCAAAACTGCATTTCACATAAAGAAGAAATAGCTAAAAACATTTGGATCCTACTGTAGTCTGTCCAGTCCAATTCAAATTGGCACTACGTTTGCATTGAATCAGCTCCCCAAAATCTCCTCGTCTAAACTATTCTCAATGAAAAAGAATCCCACTAATAACAGAGAATCTAGCATAAAAATCTAAAGAAAATATTTCTATAAATAATTAAGTCTAGACTTAAAATCCAGATTGGTGTAAACATTGACTGCTGGTCTTCTGGACAAAATGCAAAAATCTGCTCATTAAATACTTGCAGTTTAGGAATCTGTTTTCATGGGGAGAATGACTAATCGCCAAACCTAGGGCTGGTGTATGCTGTGGGTAGTTCTACCTTTCCCTCACATTCTGTAGCTGACATTCTTGTTCCAAACCTGCTGCAGTTCAACGAGATCCTGAAGAACCTGCCTTTGTTCAGAACTGCTCACACATGATGAATGAACGATGTCCTTCATGCCTGTCTGAATGGGACTGAATGAACAAACAAATCATGTTATTTATCTACAACTTCTTATCCAAACACATGAAACAGTTAAAGGGAAAAAACATATTAAATATTTCAGGCTTTGATAGTCCCTATTCCAGATAGAATCCCTCTGTATGACAAGGGAGCTGTTTACATGACTGTGACCTGAACTTTCAAACAGCTGCAACTCTTTGTTTTACAGGAGACCCTGAGCTGTGATTGACCTCCTTGCAGTTGCTTGGGTACAGATGATGAAGCTGGAATCACGAAATGAGCACAAACACAGGAATGGGCTCTTGCTGCTGAATCTGCTTCCAAAGCTGTAATGCAGCACCAGTTTCTTCTGCATTGTGGTCTGTGAGCATTACCTCATCCAAAGCCAGTCTGAAAGCACACAAAGCAGGGAACGTCTTGCTGGAGGAGGTAGAAGGAAGTGTTGCATCTGTTCTGCACAAGCAAGTCAGGGGTTTCTCCTCTCCTGCAATAGCACTCATCTGCTGTTTGCATGTACAGCAGCTACTACCCATTATCTCTTCTGTACAATTGCACCAGGTCCTCAAGGTATTGCTTTGTGCAGCTCCAGTGACCTGAGTGGAGGATTTGGGCTGCCTCTACCAGACCCGTCATGTTCTATGCACAAAACAACATCATCCTTTCAGCCATTTACTGAGCCACTTTATTAGGGTTGCAAATAAAGTCAATAACTCTAATCATGCTTTTGGTCATTGTGAATCCTGGCTTGGCTAGGAATCATTGGAGATAAACATCTCATTTCAAATAAGCTACTGAGCAGATGGTAATGACTTTTAATCACAAGCAACACAAGGAAAATCTGAAATAAAGCCCTTGAGATGAATACTTTGGTTCATCATTCCCACCATTTTGAATGCTGAATAACCTTGCCCCACAAAGAGCCATGTGAGGTTTATGTACACATACACTTCCAGCAAACTAAAATACTGGCAGTCACTAATTGTTTTTCACAATTTTTTATTTTAGGCCCTTATCCAATGCCCACTGAAGTTAAACCAAACCTCTTCTTTCTAAGCCTTCAAAGACTCCATCTGCTGCAATTACAAAGTGTTGTGTTTTAATTGCGGATGCAGAAGTTTGAGAGACCTACAAGAACTTCCTGCTCAATACTGAAAACAAGAGTGGGGATAGTTTATTTAGACATCTCAAACTCTTCCCTTAAAAAAAAAAAAAAAAGCTGTTCACCATTTGCTGCAACAGTGCTGGGGGTCAGACACTGCCCTCATGGCCTCATTTTAGACACTTCTCAGCTTAGGTCAATCCTGAGAAGGTAGCACAGGGAGTATTTTTACAGGGCCTGTCTGCTACTGCATTTTTGGAAAGTCGAGATGCATTAAGGTTAACTTTATGCCAAGAGTGGAGCTCTCATTTCTATATAATTTCCCTCTGATCCTCTGTGATGTGATCAGAGCAGTCTGTTTTCCCAACAATATTGCTGGCCATGACAGTGTGACAGGTTTGTATTTCAGTCCTTGTGCTGCAATCTCCCTGCCTGGAAGCTCTCTAACACCATTTCTTAATGGTCATGTTTAAATAGTTTTGCTGGAGCCCACTTACAGAGCAATCTGTGTTCAAGAGCTTTTTAGCAGTGAATTGGTGAGAATTTGCTTTCAAACAACCTGATTAAATCATGTCTGCAACAAAAGCTCCATCACCATTTACAATATGCCTTCCACAACAGTGCTTAGATTTTAACTCCATGTAAATCAGTAGTGATTTTCCTGTTGAATTCTTCCACCAGTGTGGCTCTGGCATTTTATCTTCCAGAGAAGGACTCTCATACCTCCCTTCCATGTCCTGCAAGGACCTGCACCACTCAGCAGGGAATCCACCCTCGCAGCTTATGGTAACAGTGAATATTTCCACAGCCACATTACAGCTCTGCAGATGAGATCCAAGGAAATAAGGTGCCTGGATAATAATATGCATGAGAGAAGTGCAGGGGAGGCTGGTTGGCATTGCTGGAGGCAGGAAGCCATTCCCCACTCATGGACACAGTGGTGGCAGCTGCAGCTGGAAGCTCTGTGCCCTGTGCAGCTCTGGGGAACGCATGGAATGAACCACTGACTCCAGCACAGGCTGAAAACCCACACAGGGACCTTGATCCTGCTCTGCACAGAAACAGCCAGCAGGAAGATTTGCTTCAGCAGGAAGATTTGCTTCTCTCAAGCTCTGGAAAGGTCTGGGAACATGCATAGCCCTTAGACATGATGGGGTTTTTTAGGTGTTTCTTCATGGTTTCATCTGCAGACTCTTGCAAATGAATAAATCCATGAATGAAGCATCCAAGCTCTCAGTGCCTTGCTCAAGCATGACTTGTTTAAATGTCTTGGGAGTGTTGTCACAGAAACGATTCTGTACTAATCAGAGCTGGAGAAGAAAACCTACACACTGTACTTATGAATGGAGGCGAGAGATCGGAGAGAAGCCTTCCCAACACTCTTCTTATATTAAAACACGTACAGGGGCAGGAAGATTAATGGACACAGCAACTAATCAGCAGAATATCACAGAATCAATTAGGCTGGAATAGACCTCTGAGATCATCGAGTCTAACCTATGACAGAACATCACTGTGTCAAGCAGACCGTGCCACTGAGTGCCACATCCAGCCTTTCTTTGAACACCTCAGGGACGGTGACTCCACCACCTCCCTGGGCTGTCCGTTCCAGTGTCTGATCACCCTTTCTACAAGAAATTCTTCCTAATAACCAAACTAAACGTCCCCTGGCGCAGCTTGAAACTGTGTCCTCGTGTCCAGTCAAAATACAATGCTTTCCCTTTGGGCATCGAAGGTACGGCAACACACTGGTCAGTGACCTTCCCCAGCGATGCCTGCAAATCGCTCTGCGTCTGGTGGAGCCGCCTCCAGATAATTTTGGGGTTGGTTTTTGGTTTAGATTTTAGATTGATTGATTTTAGATTTTAGCAACGAGTTTTGCTTTGTTTTCACATTAAACATCCGCCAATGCCCTCGCCGGCGACTCTCTAAGCGACCTTAAGGCTCTCCCTCACGGCTCCTCCCTCCCTCGCGTCCCGCCCTCGCGGCTGCGGCTTCCGGCGGCCCCGGCCGGGCGTGCTGCCGGTAGCATGGCGGCGGAGGCGGGCGGCGCCGCGCTGGGCCACGCGGCAGACAAGCTCTTCTCCCTCAGCGGGCTCTTCGCCGTCCGTAAGCCCAAGGGACCCACCTCGGCCGCCGTGCTCAACCTGCTCAAGGAGAGGCTGCTGGCAGGTGAGCGGCGGCGGCCGGGCCGCCACCTCCGGGCAGTTCGGGCCAGGCGTGCCCTGCCCGGCGTGGCTGTGGGATGGGGCCGGGTGTGTGCGGTCCTTGGGGTGCGGGAGCTACAACTCTCGGCAAATCACTTCACCCTCTGCTCAGCTCAACCGAAGCATAAGCGGGGTTTAGTTTCTCCTTCTTTGTGGGTTTTTTGTTTGTTTTGCTAGTAGTTCATAGCCACGGCATGGCCTACCTTGGAGAATGGAGCCATTCCTACACACATCCTGGCCCGCTGCGCCAGGGGAGGTTCAGGTTGGACATTAGGAGGAATTTATTCACAGAAAGCGTGGTTAGGCATGGTTAGGAGCAGAGAGGTGGTGGAGCTGTGTCCTTGGAGGCCTTTAAGGAAAGACTGTCCCAGCCAGACAGAGTTGGTCACATTGCACAGTGAGCTGTGACACCGCATTCACCACATGGCGCTTGTGGCACGCACCTCTTACCGCCCAAGGTGCAGCAGGACGGGAGCCCTGAGACTGGATGGGGATGCGATTTGCCGCAGCAGGAAGCTGCAGTCCTGCAGGGCACAGTGCAGGCTGCTTGGAGAGCTGGGGCAGGGTCCCAGGGACAGCGTGTGCCCATCTGCCAGAACCGGTGCCAGCAGCATCTCTGCAGCACAGCCCTGCAGGATGTTCTGCTGCAGTCCCACCGCCTATTGCCAGTAAAGAAAATATCACTAAAGGAGTAAAAACCATAATGTTTCAAAAAGTTTGAAAGTCCTGGACAAAGTCTGCAGAAACTGCTCTTTCTGAGCAGATATTAAGAAAAAAAAAAAATAAAAGCGAGATCATTGCAAAGGTGTGAACGACTACGGCCTAGATTCTTTTAATAATGGATATGGGGACTTAATCATCTAGTCTGGGCTTTTGAGCACTTGCTGATGAAGTGAGAACATACTTTCAGACTAGTGAGTGCTTAGCCTGATTTACTCTGTAGTGAACTGTAGTGTAGGCACACACCTTATATGGAATTATCAGGTTCCCTAAATTGAGAGATAATAGATATGGATAAAGGAGCTTAGACCATTTGTCATATTTAATACTAATAAAAAAGGGGTATTGGACTCTGCAAAATTCCTGGAGTCATCAGCTATATAGGAA
Source organism: Vidua chalybeata (assembly GCF_026979565.1). Lineage (NCBI taxonomy): Eukaryota > Metazoa > Chordata > Aves > Passeriformes > Viduidae > Vidua > Vidua chalybeata. The sequence goes on along the minus strand of NC_071537.1, from coordinate 7,879,876 downwards.
GTTTGCTATGTTGGGACACTGACAGCTTGAAAGCAGCAGTGAATAAGTTCAGTCCACTGCAGAGTTGTCATAGGGCTGTGAATATGCAAATAAACATGTCCCAGTATAAGGCAGTAAATGCATCAAGAATTGGCTCAGATTATATAGCATAAAATTTGTGTACAATAGATGTTTAGAGAACTCTGCTGCTGGTTCTTCCATGCTTTGTTAATGAAACTTCACAGGTTTGGTACCAGTACTTTCGAAAAATCTGTTTGTAACAGTATGTGAGACTTCATTAGAATGTAAGTGAAAATACCTTGCAAATTGTTTGAGGTTGGGAGTAAATCTAAATTAATCATTGATCTTCAGCAGTACAGTAATTTTTGCACTGCTAATTAATAGTTTAAATATTTGATTTTTATTTCCTTTAGAAGTCTGGAAATGTGTGCCATTTTTCCTACATTCTAAGGCCATTTTATAATGCTTCCTTTTAATTTCTATTTGCAGAAGCTGGTGTTCAAACAAAAGGGAACAAAAGAAAACAGGTTTTGAAAATTGGACACGGAGGGACTTTGGACAGTGCAGCCACAGGAGTCCTGGGTAATGAAAAACATAATTATAGTCATCAAAATATGATTTCAGGAGACATTTTCATGCCTGCCTGAAGTCGGGTGGAAGAACAATTTGGGATACACAGTGCAGGTTCTGGGGGAGGGACACATTATTGTGGAAGAATGGTCTGGGTTAAATTTCCTGTGCATGTATTTCTGTATGCATGTAACATGTTTCTTAACAGAAGGCTGTATTCTTCCTTCCTGCCTTCTCTCCCAAATCCTGAAACAACTTCTGGGTTATTACATGTGGGAAAATACAAACTCTTGTGTAATGAATTGTAAAGTACCTGAGAAATTGATGGCTTTTTTAACTTAAGCTGGGGATTTGTAGTCATCATAATCTGTTGAATTATTATGTCTCAAGGTAATGCTATTCTGGGATTTTGAGGGAGCTTTTAGGGCTGCTAATACATACAAAAAAAAAAAAAAAAAAAAAAAGATGCATAAGAACAATTCAGCTGCTGCTTTTCTTGAAGCTCAGCACAGAAAAACTTTTAGGTACCTGTCCTGTCTTGAAGAAGAATCTTCAAAGATATTTTGTCTTTTAAGTTCGATAGCAATCCATGTATTGAATTTTTTTGTTTTGTTAAAGAACAGGATGTGTCAATTGCTGGTGTTAAAACCTCAGCTGTGGGTGTGATTATTCCCATATTATACTTTGTTATCAGCAGTTTTATTGATAAGTAACATTCAGACTACAGCTTGCTCAGATCATAACCTTGTAGCTCTCCTTGGCTTGGAGAAATAACAGCAACAAGTTTTTGCTGCTGAAAATAAACAGGTACAACTCTGAGTATACACTGAAAGTAAATGCTCAGAGTCTTGATGAATGACTTCTCTCAGAAGAATTCAGCTTCAAGGGCAGGTTGGTTGCTACAAGTGTTGCTAGAGGTCTGTAGCTGGTAATTGTCACTTGTGAACATGGCAAAATGTGACATTCTTGGGTTAGAATGGAGCACTGCCTGGTTTGGTTTGAATTTCCTGTACTGTGTGGCTACTCACTAGAGAATTCAGTGTGCATTCCTGAAGCTGACATTTTCCTTTTACACAGGTGTTCCCTTTGAGCATGCTGCTTCTCATTGTGCAAAGTCAACAACATTGATCCATAGGAAAAGCAAAATCTCTCGTGCTTTTTTAATTGCTTCTCCAACTGTTCTGATACCCAGCAGTCTCCAAAGCCTGCTTCTGTGGCATGACAAAAAGTATTTGGGCTTGATGTGCTTGGTATAGATAGAGAAGCACATCACCTTAATTAGCTGTGGGTGGATTGAAAAAAGGCATAGGATCTTTCATTCCACTGCCATACAAATCATAGAGGAAAAAATCAATGGTAGCTAGATTGGAAGGGACAAAACTGGAGAGGAGTGGGAAAGGGAATGTGCCCAGATTTCTTGTGTGTTCAGGTAAGGTAATGAGGAGAGAGGGAAGGATACAAGAGAAACAAGTTCTTCAGAATAATAACTTTTCAGGATGGAGTGGTGGAGCAGAAAGCTTTCCTTCCTCACGGACAGGAGCATGACAGAAGTATTAGATTTTCTGAAACCCTTTGTGATCTGTACTGCTGTCTCCCAGGTCTTATGTACTGCATGTCTGTACCTTTGTTCATGGGAATAAATTGATGCAGAGTCCTGCTTAGTGTGCCAGGTGTACTGCCAATCACTGAGCAGTGCTCTTTATCAGAAAACATACTTCTATATTTCTTCTCTTAGTGACAACAAATGTAGGTGAGGAAGGGCCTTGGAGGCAGAGGTCAGTGATCTGTGACATGTGAGAGAAAGGCAAGGTCAAGTCTTGGTGAATATCTTCTTTTGGTGTTATTCTAGGGCTGTGGTTCTAGCTTGCTGTTTCTTGGTGTGTAGTGGTGTTGTGGTTTGGGTTTATTTAGTCAGTTGTTTTACTAATGTTAGTTAGGTTTGTTCCTTGTACTCCCCCATTTTTCCCTTCACGGTGATTTGTTCCAAGTTGTTTACCCCGAGAGTTCCACTCGGATCCACAGTTACCTGTCAATCTTCTCACCTCTCCCTCTTCTCTCCTGAATTGGTCCCATCAGTCAGGGTTTGTTCACTCCCTGTTGGTTGTCAATCCTGTCTTTCGTTTGTCCCCATTGGGTGATAGAGGTTTCCACTCCTGTCCGCCCACTGCCTATTTAATCTGCTGCCATCCTTTGTTTCTTTGGCATTTGGCATTGCACCCACCCCAAAGCATCTTTGTTCCTGCCCCGCCTGGGGGAATAAAGACTCTTTGGGCTTGCAAACAAGTGTCCTTCTCTCGTCTTTTCATCTCCTCTCAGCGTGTGAAGCTACGGAAGCTGCGGAAGCTGCGTAACCCACGCCACAGCACTCAGAACTCTCAGGGAGGCAGAAGCCGTTTCCCTGGAGTGCCCACACACGTGGCGGCCACCCAGCCTCACGTGGGCAGTGCTAGCTGGCACATCTCGTCTGCTTGAGGTCGTGGCAGGTAGCCGCTGCAGGTGGCGCCCAACGTGAAGGCATTCCCGAGCTGCAGAGAGACTCCGCCAAGCTGTAGTGGACGCTGCCGTCTCTGCGTGGAACTGCCCCACGCCGGACTGAAATTTAGGGCATCGGCTCTGTGGATTACCGTCAGTGAAAGCACCATTGCCCTCGAGGGAGCACGCAGATTTTGTCCTGCAGTGCCCACGAGGGAGGAGGGCGTAACTTGACACGCTGTGCACAGCGTGAGTGGTCCACCACTGGTGACTTTGGCTCTTTTTTCTTTTAATTTGTTCTTTTCCTGCGGCGAGTGGGTGGGATCACGTGAGTGAACAGCATGGGAGCCACACTGTCCACTCACCAGAGAGAACTTTATATCCAAGTTAAAGAAATCCTAAGGGAGGGGGGTGAAGGTGTTCCTAAAAGTTCAGTTAAGAATTTTGTCCTATGGTTGTTTTTTACCTTCCCGGGAATCTCAGCAGAGGAGGTTAAAAAAAAGGAGTTTTGGAAGGGAGTTGACATGAGATTAACAGAGGGAATCAAACATGGAGATCCCTCCATCAAGGGTAGTTTTCTGAAGCTGTTTGTGTTGATTTGGGAAGTAGTTAAAAGTGAAGGCACGCAAGATGCGGACCGGAGGGGGGCTGAAGCGCGACCATTGGGCAAATCCCCAGTTTTCCCTAAGTCTATTTCCCTACACACCTCTCCTTCCCCCTCTTCCCCTAGACCGGGTGGGCAGGGGGGAGCAATCCACCAGTCGCAGGTGCAGGGCAGTTCCCAGAACGCGGACCGTGCTCCTGGCTCCCCCAAGTCCCCCCGGTGCCCTCGCCCTGATGGCGCTGGCCACGCGGTCACGGACCCTATCCCTAACCCTCACCCCGATCCCTCTTTCCCAGTTATAAATCTTGGTTTCAGCACAGCCCAGTGCAGCTCTGTTCCCCTGAATCCTTTCCTTTGTTCCCCTGGAGAGGCACTGCCGCTGTGCTGGCACGAAATGGTGCCGGCTTTGTCTCAACAAAATGGAGGCCAGGCATTTGCAGGCATTTCTCCTTCCCCTAATCCCTTTGTTCCTTTTCCCGCCTTTGCCCCAAACCCCTCCTCCTTCCCTGCTGACATGGGTGCTGCCCCTTCTGGTGATGGTGTTGCTCCCCCTTCCTCTGCTCCTCCCCTTGCAGGCGTTCCCTCTGGTCCTCTTCATATTCCCACGGCCTCATCATTGGCCCTGCCCCCTCCAGCCACGGAGGTCTCTGTCGGCTCCGCCCCTCAGCCTCATGGTTCGGACAGCCCCCTTCCTGTTTCCCACGCCCTACCTTTAGGTTTCCAAGGTCCCAGCGGATCCGGGGCGGGGGGTAGGGGAGCGGGAACGGGCTTGTGTACTAGATCAGCTAGTTTTAGCTACCATCTCCAAGTCTCCTACAGCGCGGGAAGGGAAAACCCTAGATGGGAACCCCTTTCCTACGAGTCTATAAAAGAGCTCTGTGAAACCCAAAGAGATTTTGGCCCGAAAAGTCCCTGTTTCAGGGGCATTTTACGAGCAACTCTTACATCAAAAACATTGGTCCCTGCAGACCTTAAACGCCTGTTTAGTTGCTTGCTCACCCCATCTGAATACAAATTATGGGAAAGAAAGTGGAAGAGATTGGCAGGGAATCTCCTCCTGGAGATCTTGGAAGGCCCATATAGCCTTGATTTTGCAGAAAAACCAATCACTTTAGACCACCTTATTGGTGAGGGAGACTGGAGCGAAGCCCGGCTGCAGGCTAGGGGGATTCCAAGTGCAGTGCTGGACATGTCCAGGGGTGCAGCAGAGCGTGCATTCCTGGCCATGCCCAGCAAGGAGCCAATGTTACCTTATACAGAGATTAAACAATCTGTTGCTGAGCCTTTTATAGACTTTGTGGAACGAGTGAGGGCAGCTGTAGAAAGCCGTGTGGAGGTACCGGAAGTCCAGGACGAGCTCATCCTGGAAATCGCCTTCATGAACGCCAATGAAGTGTGCAAAAGAATCATCCTAGCATTGCCAGCCTCACCACGACCGACCCTCAGTCAAATAATAGAGGAATGCACAATGAAAGCACGTCTTGTGACAGAAGAGATACTGAAGAAGCCTCGAGACAAAGTGGTTGCCCCAGCTGCTGCGCCTCCAAAGAACTCTACTCCAAGGAAGTTTCCATCTAAGCGCCAGTGCTTCCACTGCCATCAGGAGGGACATTTTGTAGCCCAATGTCCATTTTTAGGGAGTGCACCACCATGGGCTGCGGGAGGCAGGGGGAGGGGAACCCCACATTTCAAAAAAACTAAAGGGGGAGCGCGGACCTACCTCGCATGTAGATAAAAATGAGGTTGGTCGCAGCGCCACACAAGGAGCTGCGATCCATCATATAGTGCCATCAGTAAGCAGCTGCCTTTCAACAACTGACAAAAGGGAACCTTATCAGCTTCGACTCACTAACCCTGTCCATTTTTATTCTCAGGACTGGCATTTCTTTATAGCAGATGCAGAGCTTCTATCACACATCTGTCACTGCGAAACCCGATGGAGAGAAGACCTCCTGAACAGTAGGCACCTCGTCGTCGGGGACACAAAACACACTCCACTTGAGATAGAGATTCCTCCTGTGATCTCCACACTTGACCCGAGGGTCTCCTATCTCACGGCACGCTGTGTCCACCACCCGCTCTTCCTACTGAAGGGCCAGATCATTGCACAGGCAATTCCCATCCCTTGTGCCCTTTGTAATGATCTGGAACTCTCAGTCCTTTATGCCGAGAAGTTGGGAGAGGAAAAACCCCTTGTATGGTGTGGCCTTAAGTGCGAGGGGCATTCAATACAAATCCAGGGGATGATGGACACCGGAGCAGACGTGACAGTCATTCCACTGCACAGATGGCCGTCACAATGGGGGTTGCAAAGCGTGGGAATACCAGTTTTAGGAGTAGGCAGGCCTTAATTGGCAAAACAATCTAAAAGCATAGTGCAAATTACGGGACCGAACGGACTATTGGCCTCAGTATGTCCATTTGTGATTGACAGCAGATTTACCTTGTGGGGGAGAGACGCCATGTCCCACTGGGGAGCCAAATTGGAATTTCCAGCCCCCCAGAATTTTTAGGTGCGGTCACTGAAGAGCGCCCCCCCCCCAGAAATTGAATTGGCTCACGGATTTGCCAGTCTGGGTGGAGCAGTGGCCGCTGAGTAAACAGAAATTAAAGGCACTCACAAAGCTCGTAGAGGAGGAACTAGCTAAAGGTTATATTGTAGAAACGAACAGCCCCTGGAATTCCCCAGTTTTTGTTATTAAAAAGCTGGGGAAGGATAGGTGGCGCCTCCTCCACGACCTGAGAAAAATTAATGATGTTATTGAGGATATAGGCTCCCTCCAACCGGGTATGTCGTCCCCTTCTATGCTGCCCCAAAATTATAACTTGGCTGTTATTGATATAAAGGACTGTTTCTTCCAAATTCCCCTTCACCCAGCCGATGCTCCGTGCTTTGCTTTCTCTATGCCCTCCATCAACATAGAAGCCCCAGTGTGACGCTACCACTGGAGAGTATTGCCACAGGGCCTCAAATGCTCTCCTACCATCTGCCAGTGGTATGTCGCCAGAGTTCTGTCCCCGATGCGTGCCAAGTGGATATCCTGTATTTTCTATCATTACATGGATAATGTGTTAATTTGTGCCCCTGACGACGATGTCCTGCAAAAAGCATTAGAGGACACTGTTGCAGCTTTGTCGGTGGCAGGATTTGAGCTGCAAAAAGAAAAGGTACAGCGTCTGCCGCCCTGGAAGTATCTGGGCCTAGAAATTAATAACAAAACCGTTAGGCCCCAGCAGATAAAGATAGATAACAACCCAAGAACACTGAATGACCTCCAGCGCTGTGTGGGTCCTTAAACTGGATCAGGCCCTGGCTGGGGCTCACTACAGGGGATCTGTCCCCCCTCTTCGACCTGTTAATGGAAAGAGAGGGGGATGACGGTTTAGATTCCCTGAGGGCCCTGACCCAGGAGGTCAGAGCAGCACTCGAGAAGGTCCAGACCACCATCACGAGGAGGCAGGCCCACCGTTGTCAACCAGGTCTGCCTTTCCACTTCGTAGCACTGGGTTATCTGCCACACCTCTATGGGATGATATTTCAGTGGGATAAGGGCCAACGGGATCCCCTCTTAATAATAGAGTGGGTGTTCCTTGGCCACAGACAGTCCAAAAACATTACCAGGCCACAGGAGCTGATGGCCCAGCTCATCATGTGGGCCAGGGCTCGCCTGCGAGTGTTAACAGGCTGTGATTTCACATGTGTCCACCTTCCCATCAAGACAGTAACCGGGAAGATGACCAAGGAGACCTTTGAGCACCTTTTGAGACAAAATGAAAATTTGCAGTTCACCCTTGATAGCTACTCCAGTCAAATTCAGATTGGGCACCCAGGTCAACATTTTTTCAACACAGAGTTCCAATTATTACCAAAAGAGATTCAAAGTACAAGACCACTCAAAGCCCTGACAGTGTTCACAGACGCGTCAGGAAAGTCCCACAAATCAGTAGTGACTTGGAGGGACCCCGAGACTCAGCTGTGGGAAACAGATGTTAAGATAGTAGAGGGTTCTCCACAAGTAGCTGAGTTGGACGCAGTCATCAGGGCATTTGAGAGATTCGGCGAACCTTTTAATTTGGTTACCGATTCAGCTTGATGTTGCAGGAGTAGTATTGAGGGCAGAACATGCTCTCTTCAAGGAGGTCTCAAACCCGGTCGTCTTTGGCTTGCTCGCAAAGCTAATACACTGATTTCCCACCGCGAGCAACCCTTTTACGTGGTCACACACTGATTTCCCTGGTTTTATTGCCAAGGGGAACTGCAGAGTAGGTGCCTTCGCCGCCCCATTACAACATGCCGGCCAGCCGAACATCGTTGAGCAGTCTCGGTTGAGCCATCAGCAATTCCATCAAAATGCCCCAGGGCTGATCCGCCAATTCCACCTGTGGCGTGACCAAGCCAGGGAAGTTGTGGCCACGTGCCCCGACTGTCAGGAGACTGCATTACCAACACTGGGATCCGGTGTAAATCCCAGAGGACTCCGCAGTTGTGAGGTGTGGCAAATGGATGTCACCAAAGTCCAGGAATTTGGGAAACTCAAAAATGTCCATGTGTCAGTGGACACCTTCTCGGGGGCCGTTTTTGCCTCAGCCCACATCGGCGAAAGGGCCACGGACATGAGAAAACATCTCATACAGGCGTTCACGACCTTGGGGGTCCCAGCCACGATTAAGACTGATAACGGTCCAGCTTATACTTCCAGGGCGTTCAGTAACTTCCTGCAAGAATGGGGCTCCACTCCCCCACCGGCCAGGCTGTAATAGAACGAACCCACCAGACGTTAAAACAGGTCCTCCGACAGCAGCGGGGAGATGTGTGAGTGCTGTCACCGCACGGGAGGCTCTGCAAGGTGTTATTTACCATCAGTTTTATAAACTGTTCTTTTGACAGGCCAGAACCACCAATCCTGAGACATTTCAAGCAGCACCAACAGCTCTGGCCAGAAGAGCGGCCACCGGTGCTGGCGAGGGACCCAGATTCTGGAGAAATCCAGGGTCCTTTCCCCGTTTTGACTTGGGGGTGGGGATATGCCTGCATATCCACATCTTCAGGAGTCAAGTGGGTCCCTCGGAGACAGGTGAAATCCTAAACCCCAGTGAGTCGGTGAGTCAGACCGATAAGGGGCCTGTGGATGCAACCAATGATCCCACTGACCGAGGGGTTGCATCCAATCGCAGACTCCGCAAGGAGGGAAGGGATTCCCCATCTCTCTCTACCCAAAACAGTACTTAAATTCTCCCTGGAGCCAAGTGGCAAATCCTTTCTGTGACATAAAGTCTTATTGTGTTCTCCATTCATTTATTTGTAGGCATCCCCCGACATGTATCCTCCAGCTCACGGAGCCCTGATCCCATTCTTCCTAGTGCTCATCTCCATGTCATCAAATGGACACGTGGGTTGTTCCACAGCCCCTCGAGGGGCTGTGCTGCTTTAACCTATCTTCTAAGAGTCAGAGCGTCCACACGTCCATCCAAGAGATGAGAGGGATGATAAGCTCTGTGAAGCAGGAGGAAGAAGACTGGTTTAAGGACATACTTAAGAGCTGGAACATCTCGGGATGGATGCTTTCTGTTATAAAGGACATTGGGACTTTCATTGTAGTTGTTTTCCTAGTTTCACTGTCCTTTAGCATTTTGAAAAGAATTGTCTCCACCACCATCTCCAAGCCCTCTCCATCTTCAAAAGCAGTTGTCGCCACAGCCGCATCTGCAGAAGAGGATTGGTGGGAAGGTGACTGCACAAATGCCGATGAAGTTTAAAAAGCTGCCTTCTTTATTTAATAAAAAGGGAGGAGATGTTGTGGTTTGGGTTTATTTAGTCAGTTGTTTTACTAATGTTAATTAGGATTGTTCCTTGTACTCCCCCATTTTTCCCCTCAAAGTGGTTCATTTCAAGTTGTTTACCCCGAGAGTTCCACTCGGATCCACAGTTACCTGTCAATCTTCTCACCTCTCCCTCTTCTCTCCTGAATTGGTCCCATCAGTCAGGGTTTGTTCACTCCCTGTTGGTTGTCAATCCTGTCTTTCGTTTGTCCCCATTGGGTGATAGAGGTTTCCACTCCTGTCCGCCCACTGCCTATTTAATCTGCTGCCATCCTTTGTTTCTTTGGCATTTGGAGAGCACCTTTGTTCCTGCCCCGCCTGGGGGAATAAAGAATAAAGACTCTTTGGGCTTGCAAACAAGTGTCCTTCTCTCGTCTTTTCATCTCCTCTCAGCATGTGAAATGACTGAAGCTGCGTAACCCACGCCACAGCACTCAGAACTCTCAGGGAGGCAGAAGCCGTTTCCCTGGAGTGCCCACACACGTGGCGGCCACCCAGCCTCACGTGGGCAGTGCTAGCTGGCACATCTCGTCTGCTTGAGGTGGTGGCAGGTAGCTGCTGGATAGTGGGAATTTTATTTGGCTTATTTTTATATGGCAGTAATAAATTCTGCTGCCACAGTAGAAGAAAGCATGAAAAAGTATAAAAAAATTAAAATTCAGTTAAATCTTTCTACATTCAGTGTAGTTTCTCAAGTGGGGTTTTATGTCACTGTTCAATAACACACATTCTCCATAAGCTGATGATCAGTGGAGAAAATTTTTAATATCTTGTTCACAAAAGCATTCAGTGTCTCTTGAAAATTATTCTATTGAATCTTGACACTCTTCAGCAAATTTCAGCTCAGCTGTTGAAGTTATGTTCAGTTATGTCATCATGTTGCAAGAAAAGGCTTGGTTATAAAGTCTTTATCTGTGTGCTTATCTGCTTTTCTAAGCCTTCTTGCAGCCCTTTCCTATCTGGCAAATAACAGGAACAGGTTGAACTGAAGATGCATGAAAGCACAAGCACAAGGACATGTGTGACTGAAAACCCTCAGGAATTAGAGGAATAGTGATTGAGAACAAGGAGGAATCTAGTGAGTCTCGGAGCATAAAAATTGAGCATTAGAAAACAAGTAACAATTTTTTTTTTCAAAGTTCATTTTCAGTTTGATGTTTTCAGTCCTGGCTCTTGATTAACATGAAGTTGATTTCCTGAAAGCTCCCTTCACTCCTCTAGTTTTATTAAAATAAAGTACATAAGATGTCACACATTCTATGAGTTGTACACAAAACTAATTTCCTTCTGAAATTTTCTTTGGATTGCTGTATGTGGAAAAAATCAATAGGAAACCATTTTAAAGGCAAACATCTTGTAAAAAGCTTTAAAGTAAAATATAAAATAGAGCTCTTTTTCTGTCTCTTTCTTTTATGAAAAGCTGACTGATTGCTGGTTTTTAGTATACTGGTGTTAAGATTGAAATAACAGTAACCTGTGCATGCACAGTAATAGGCATTTGGACTTTTTGATTATTTTACTTTCTTCCTGCAAGGCTGATAAACAGTTCCATTCTGCTGTCTTGGCTGTATTACTCTTGGTCACTGTCAACCTTTAAAAGGACTATTTGTTTATAATGAAGGGTTCATTCATTATTGGTGAGCCATAACCCTCATCAAACCAGAGGCAATGTTAATTGCACTCTCCATTTCTTTGGTGATTAAAAGATAAATAAATGTGGGAGTTAAATTAAAGTATTTTAACAATAGATGAAGGTTATTTATCTTTTGCTTTAGACTTTTTTCCTTTCACTAGTTCCATGTTGTTTGAACATCAGAGATGCTTTCTCAAAAGTGTTGAGTCTCTTCATATGCTAACAGAGCATGAAAGGCTGAGTTTCTGACTAGCATAATATTTACTATTGAATGGTGTTGAAAAAGGGAACTGCAGGGCTGTTTTGAAGTAGCATTTCTTCTTCTGTCTTTGCAGTGGTTGGTATTGGAAAAGGAACAAAAATGCTGGGGACTATGTTGGCAGGTTCCAAGGTAAGGAATGCTAAATGACTTGTAATAGGGAGTTTTGTTTGCTGGTTTTCTTTTTTCTGTCGGTAAAGAGCTGAACCAACATGCACGTCAGCCATGCTGCATATTTAGTTCAGATGTATACTTCAGCTCCTTTTTGCAGTTAGTCAGAAATGTGCTACTCAGACTTTAATGACCAGACTGGTTATTTAAAAAACTTTGTTTGTCTCAGTTTTCTAAGAAGTGTTAATTAATAAATAACAAATTGCCATTTAATAGGAAGATTTCTATACTATTTAGTATACTGAAAAAAAGGAAAGAAAAACTAATGAAGATAGCGCTGAAACTGATGTTTTGGGGATGTAGTTGTGGATGACAGTTCAATTTTTGGTAATTTTCCTTATATGTAGATAACTTCATTGTTATTTAGCTTAAAGTAAGAGATGGTCTTTGTTTCTTTTCTGTCTTCTTAAATACCATGAGGCCTTAAGAGGTACTTTTTGGAATTTAGAGTCTTTTGGATTGCATTGCTGCTGTTGTAGAGGGATGGTCTACAAACACAACGACACACGTGAGAAGCCAAAGGTAGCAAAAGCCCTGTGTCTGCCTGAGAAAATCCAGACCAGTGCCTTGACAGATAGAAATTTTGTTCATTGCTGGTTTTGATTAATTTTACTTTGGTGACCCCCCAGACTGTAGGTGTTAGATACACAAAAAAGTGCAAGTACTCCCAAGAGTAATGTCCCAGTGTTGATTCCTTCCACACAAGGCAAATTCTGTGGGTTTAGCCATTATTTTTACATGAGAAGTTTAGATAAGAATCACAGATGTAGAAATCAATTAAACCTTCCAAATTTCATCTTAAATGCAGGAAAAGTCAGTAATGCACTATGTTCTGCCATTTTTCCCACTCTCTTCTAGTCTGAACACTTAAGATCTTTTACAGCTGCTGAACTGATAGCTTAAAGGTAGAATTTGGTTGACAATCCTCAGTTCAGCTCTGAGGCAAATAATTTGAGAGAAAAGAAAACAACAAGGATAAAAGGACATAGCTGTAGAGTCTGATCCAAAACTCAAGGTAGGCAGTGCCAGTCTCTGCACTGGCTGTAATGGGTTTGCATTCAGTTTACATGAGTACATTTCAGAAGCATCTGTGTTTTGAAATGTGCAGTAAACAGCTGGATTTAGAGTGGAAATGTAAACAGTTACCACCTGACACCTCCTTTGAAAGAACTTTAAAGTTAAAAGAACTCATAGATTGACTTCAGCTAAATTAAGTCATCACAGCTAAATGTGTAAAGTGTTGATTTAAAAACTTGTAAAGCAATTGATTTAGCTCTTAAACTGAGGTTCACAGTGGAAACAGCTGTGATGGATTAAGTACTTGCAGCCTTTTTGGCAGAAGAGGGTATGCTCAGGTTCCTTGACAACTTGACTGTGAAGTCCTGTAGAGTTATCCAGCCAAACCTTGTTCCCAGATGGCTCACAGGGGCTTAGAGCTGCTCCTGAGGGGCAAGGGAGGGGAGAATGTACCATGGGGCAGCCTGGTGAGCCACCCCAGGCAGATCCATCCCTGGCCTTACATGGCTCTGGGCTCTGGGCACTTGGTTCAGTGAGGCAAAGATGGATCTTCACAGAGCTCAGCAGCTCTTCCACTGCAGCTGTTCCTGTGTGAGGTACCTGACAATCTGTGCCAGATACGGAATTTGCAGCATTTATCTGGAGTCTTTCCTGTCTCTGCCTTCCTGTTTTCTATTTGTACTTCAATAAATTAAGCATGCAGTAATGTGTGAGGCTTAAGGGAGTTGAAGGATCTCTCACAGATGTCTGCCTGTTGGGTTTTTTGACCACACTGACAACAGCATCTCATAATGTATCACAAGATAAATTAATGACTAAATAGGTTTGAGTATCTTTTTGCTTTCCACACCATGTGCTTGGAATTTTTACTCTTATTCAAATTTTTTCCCCTATTTTGGATGCTAAAGTGTTTGTTGAAATGTGATGTTTTTCTTTTGTTCCTTTTGTTATTATAAAGATTCAGAGGAGCTGTCTGACCCTCTCTGGCCAGGATTTACTGCTTGCTTCTAAGAATGCATCTTGTAAAGAAACAGTTCAGTCTATCATTGCTGGCAGCAGAGCTGTGTGGAGTGGCCAAAATGTATGGTACTGCAGTAAACCCCATATGGTGACTCTGCCAGGAATTGAACTGGCTCAGACTTTTTCCCAAACGTTGTGTGAAACTTTCCTGACTGTGTGGCAGCTCTGAGCATTATCCCTTGGAGTGCAACTCACATATATTCTTCAAGGAGTTCTACTCTTGATGTGTGAACTGAATTCTTCATTGGTTTGACCTCCTTAGCAATTAACTCAAGACAAACAGAAATGTGCAGCCAAGGGCAATACCTGCTTAGTGTTCCAGATTTCTCATGGAATTCTTAATATTTGTCCAGAAATAAAAATATGTACAAGCTGGCTTAGCTTTTGTTTATTTGCTTTTTGTTGTTTCAAATGTTCCAAGTGAGAGGGAGAAGCTGAATGTTCTTGGATCTAGAATTTAAGTACTGAACATTTAATAGATGTTCCATAAGGGAATGACTTTTTCTTCTTGTTCTGGCACTTGCACTTGGTCTTGTTTGGACTTTTTGCACTTGAAGATTTTTAAAGATTTTTTTGTTTTACCATGTTGGCAAATAGACTAGAATGAGAAAAAAATTTAATGCTTCACCAGTAAAATTAACATGAAGGGGGTAGACCAATATTTATTATGGTAAATTATTTCTGAACAATTCAGTCTTAGCTATGACTTGTCCGTCTCAAACACAATGCAGAAGTGTGTTTCTTTCTGGGGAGGAAATGGTTTAAAAAATGGTAGTATAGTTTCCAAAGTGGTAGTCCCATTTAAAACATCTCATCTATGAGAATGTGCTGTTACATAGAAGTAATCATGGGAGGGAAATAATCATGGGCTAATCAGAGAACAAAAAATGAGAAGCACTAAGCCATGAAATTCTGCATTAATCTAATTCTTTTCATTGGGAGGAGATGTCTCCCAACACATACAACCTTTATGGATAACTGAGACTTTCAGACTTCAGTTCTGTGCTTAATTTGCTTATTTTTCAGTGACATAGCACCTGGGTTCAGCCTCAGAGAATTTTAGTCATATTAGTGTGAATGAAGAACTTCGCCATCCATCAAACTGTCCTTGCAACCACTGCCTCTCCATGAGTGGAAAGCTTGGGGCATATTGGTTTTATCTGAGGATGCAACTTCTTGTCATGGTCCACATACAACATAGCTCCCCAAGTGCTCAGTGTGAAAGAAATTCCCTGAGAACTTTGTGCTGCTGGCACAAGCTTGGGCAATAACTGATTAAAATAGAAAATTTAATCTTAAAAGTTGTGGCTTCTCCAGAATGAAGCTATCAAAAAAAACCCCAAACCTCTGGGTAGAGTAAAACCCAAACTCCAAGTGTTCTCAAAGCCTAGAAAAGGAAGAAGAGATTATGGGCAGAATGAAGATACATCTGTGACCTGATATGTGACAACTTTAATTTCATATAATAGTTAAAATGTGTGTTCTTATGAATCCTGGATAGAAAATGAGTGCTAGATCAGTGATTAGGTTTTAAATCTTGCCAGTCACACTTGTATGGTGTGAGAGAGGGCTTGTCTGAGCAGGAATTGGTTCAAGTCACTGAGCAGAACTTCTGAGACATGTGAATTACTTTTTGCAGTGTGATTCTGGGATTAGAGCTTGTGTGTTGCAAAATTGTTTCTCTGGAGGGGTGGCATCAGATCCTGCAGAACAAAGTGTCCATAAACAACATTATTCCTTTAACTCCTGTGGTTACCTCACTGTCCTAAAATCAAGTTTTTACTTATTATCCCTTAACTTCTCATACTTTAAACTTTCTCCAGAATTCATTTATTTTTTCAATTAAGTCCTTTGCTTGCCTCTTTTGGCAATGAGTTCAATGAATTAATAACACATTAGAAAGCACATCCAGTGGCTCTACAAGGAGCAAAACTAATGAAGCCTTTGCTTGTGACTTCATTTGTTTACAGCTCGTTAGACACCAAAGGCCCATGTGGACTTTTTGGTATCCAGTAATTCAGTGGGGCTCCCTCTGGACCCTTCTTAGTAGAAGCTGCAATAGATTTATTTGCTCTATCTGGCTGTTTTCAGGAGGCTTATAAGAACTCGGCATCTCTGAGACCTCTGTTCTTCTGCCAGCATTTGTGTGTTTGTACATTGACATGCACACCATGATGGTGTAAGTGCTATTTCTTTTGAAATTCTGATTTTGATTTTAAATAGCCTCACTGTGCTGGTTTGTTGCTTTTTCTTTTTAGTGTATTTCAGTGTTTGTGCTCCAGTTCATTTATAAGTTGCAAGTGCAAGAAAATTGAGTTGACTTTCCTTTCAAAGGATCCTCTTGGTGTTGTGTGCTCTTACTTTTAGTCTTAAAAATTTCTCTAGACTATCACCAGCTGAGCTCTGTGCTTCATTGTACTTTCTTTTGGAGCTGGTGAAACCAAACCCACTTATTCATACAGTGCATAGGGATGTGTTCTGTTTTCTTTTTCAGAATCTGGTATTTTTAACGTTGTTTTGGAAGGGCAGGATTTTTAGGTAGCAGTATTAATTTTATTAAACTAATTGTTATGGTACAGAAAACTAGATGTTTGGAAATGCAAGCCCTCTCTCAGATCTAAAATAGAAGCCATAGATTTTAAAACTATGCATATTTAAGAGTTGTTTAGAACTTAGTGGAATAGGTGTCTTTTAAAACATTTATGAAATAAAAAGTAGGTAATGCTTGTGTGTATAGTTTACAAACAATTCTGTGTGGGCAAGCAATTATATAAGTAATATCCCAAGACTGCTTCACAAAGATAGGCTACATTTTATTACCTGCTTTAATAAAATACATTGAGAAAACAGTTGGGCAGCAAAGATTTGTTCACAATGGATCAGCCAGCTTCCCAGGAACAAGGCAAGGAGGACTTACTGCTAGCTTGATGATTCTTCAGATCCCACCTTGCTTGTGTTCATCTGCTTTTGCTTTCAGATTGCAGTATTTGTCTTTGAGGAATCCAAGTAAAAGTGGTTTGTTTGCTCTTTAGCCTTTTCCCTCAGAAATTTTTCATCTGCAGCACCTTATCATTTTTCACTCTATGGTTTATGCCACAGGTTTACCTTCTCACACCTCTTTGTTCATGGTATCCCATCCAGAATAACCAAGGGTCTGACAGAATTTCTTTTTGAAGTGAGATGGGAGAGGTAACAAGTAAAGTGCAGAATGTGACCTGCCCATTTAAAGAAAATGGATTGTAGCTACACAATATGTCACTCCTTTGCCTTTGCTCAAACCCAAAGAAATTATTGTTTCCTTACAAGGGAGGTAGAAGAGGGAAGAAGGAGATGGTAAGATGATCTCCTAGGGGAAGGAGAGAGCCTGGTAGATGATATGTTGTGGCACATGGAGGTGTTAATGTGAGATAACGTCATAGTGTGCCTGAAATCCAATATCTCTAATAGAGTCCATGGGTTTTTTTGAACCCATTGGAGTTATGAATTTTAGTTCCCAGGCTTGTTTTGAATGATGTTTTACGGGTTTTCCTTGAGGAGCAGGACTGGCAGATTGCAGATGGAGTGATTGTTTTATGAGAGATGTTAACCCATGGACAGATGGATGTGTTTCAGCCCTTGTAGACTGGCTAGGTGAATTCTTCCTGACATGTACTGGTTGCTTAATTTCACCCATTTAGTTACTATTTTAAGGAATTATATTACATTCCTGAAATACAGGTATAGGACAGAGAAGTCTTGACATTTCTGTTCTGTGGTATTTGTTATCCTATTGTGCAAACATTCAAGGAATACTTCTTCATATGTTTGCACAACTCAGTGCAAAGATGTCTGTTAATAAAACTTGTCCTGTTTAATGTCTGTAGCCTTTAACAGCTACATCTAGGAATTGCTACAATAGTTTGGTGGGGCTTTTTTAACCACTTCTGGCACCTGAGAAGGTTTTTGCAGAACCAGAACTTTGTACTGTAACTCCATGAGCTCTCTAGAGCAGAGGAGATTGGTTCAGAGACCCATTGTTGTGTATGCAAACTTGGCACTGGTTTCTGTCCTGTGTGTTATTTTATCTTATTGACAGTGAATTTCTTGTCCCCCAAATGCCTCCATATATTAACTGGGGATCAGTGTCAGTTTGTGAAATCACATTGAAGACAATGTGATTGTCTTTCTATTTTGTCAAAAGGAAAATGCTTACAGAAAGGAAGGCTGGGAAAATGCATGAATGAAGTTGGTTTTGATGTGTTTTGAGAATGTGTAGAAGGTGTTAGCAAAACCTGGTGTCTGCAAAACAAGTTGCACTGAGAGAATGCTAAGCCTGCACAGTGGGGGATGCAAGAATTGGGAAGGGCTAAAATGTTAGAGGAATGAAATGGCCTTACACACTGTCAACCTCTTTAATTATTTATTACTGCAAAATATAAGATACATTTCTAACTTGCATTTTTTGGTAACAAATCATAGGAGAAGAGGCTGATTTTAATATCTTGTCTTTTGTGCCCTGCCCAATATCTCTAAAACAAGTTGTAGAAGAAGAAGAAGCTGTTGGATATTATAGATACATCCTGTACTGCAGTAATACTATTAGTAAGCTGGCTGAACATGCTGTGTAGTGCTCAAGTCTCTTTTATGCTCACCCCAGAGGCCTAATCTATTAATAGCTCAGCTTCATGCTCTATTAATATTCACACTCTTTTTTAAACTGTTGAAAATCTTGAGGAGACTGCACCCATTGTGCTGCTCTTTCCTCCCCAAATGCTGAATATTTTAAGAGCATATTCTGGTGTGATTTTTCTGTTCTTCCATTCACAAGGTCAGTGGTGCTTTCTTCCATCTTGACCTTTCATGTGCAGTTCTTGCTTGGATTCATTAATAAAATCAAGACTGCATGTGCAGTTCTTGCTTGGATTCATTAATAAAATCAAGACTGCAACATGGTAAGGCTTTTTTTCTCATTCTTCATAAAAATAACAGAAAATAAAAAGAATGGTAACCAATTTAGATTAGCCATTCTACACTGTTTTCCCTACTTTTCATTTCCAGTAATTTTGAGATGCTCTTTGCACTGCCTTTTAGAATTTGCTGCATCTTGGCCTTAGAAATGCTTTTGAATTCAGCCAAAGACTTTCATGCATTCAACTTCATCTGTGATTTTGTATGTAGCAATAAAGTCTTACCCTTCTGGAAGGACTGTCTTCTATTTCTGGACAGAGAATTATGTATTTCCTTGAAACTCTGTTTCCCAGGTAGAATTTGGAGGTCATCTGTCTTTATTTTGTTTTATCTGTGATATGGGTACTAGAATGACGGAACAGATATTAAAGCTGAGGATGACATTTAAGAGCCAACCTGAGACATTTTGATGTGTGAGGGAGGTTTCCACAGAGAGCAGTTGCCAGAAAGGTTTGCATAAAGAAAGTGTGGGTTTCAAACAGCCACTTTTGCACATTAACCTGCATCCCCTCTTGGATGTTTGAGCCTGCACTGTGTTTGTAGGTGATGTGGCCTGGTGCTATCTCAGATGATGCAGTGTTCCTGTGACTGTTGGCGCTGTTCTCCCATCTGCCCCCTTTCCTGCACACCCTCTGACTCCTAAATTTAAATTTGATACAGTTTTTAGCTAATACCTTAAAGCTTCTCTGAGCTACGGGCAAAGTATCTTCTGTTGGATTCCTGTTAGAGGGGCTTCTAGTCCTTCCTTCACATGAAAAATCTAGTCATCCCATAATGTTTGAACTCCTTAAAATAAGCTGACATAAGAGATCAGAAAATCTTGTTAGTCCCCAAAGTAAAGATCAGATAGTTCTTCAGCAGTGACAGTACAATTACAGCATCCAGCACTAAATGCAATTTAGTGCAGGCTTAGCACAAAGTCAGCTTTTTCTTTCAGGTGAAAAAAATGAATGGTAGAGAAGTTCTAAATGTTTATGTATATCAAAAGGTCATGTTTGGTGTTTGATAATTTTGAATTTGCTCTACTGTAAAACATGAAACTCCTCCCTCATCCTGCAGTCTTTATTTTGCCCTCTGTGCAACCTGCTTTTAAGAGATTAGGGCTCTGTGCTTTTAATATATTGGAATCTGCTTAGTGAGTGTGCTTTGTTTTGGAAAATAATTGAAACTATGGCAACCCTTGGGGTTTTTCCAGCTTATTTGTCTACCTCATGCACTTCTCCATTTTGGTGGATAATTAGCATACTGGAAACCACTGGTAGCTGCTAATGTTATACAAACAGCAAAATAAGTTCTGTAAATATTAAATTCAGAATTGTTTATTTGTGCTTTAGAAATCATTGAACACAAACTGAATATCATTACAAAACTGAGAGTTTAAGGCCTCTTCACTGTCTCAGTGGCCTAAGTCTCCAAATCTCTAAGTGCAGAGCAAATGGTTTTGGCACAGGAGCACTAATTCTGATCAGTGCTTGTCTGCTGTGTGCTCCCCCTGATTTCCATCAGATTCTCTAGAGCACTTGTTTTATGTTTGTTTATGTTCAAACTTGTTAACCACACGCAGACATCAGTTTACATAAATTGAATTTCTGTTTCTCTTGAATATGACTTCTCTTTCCCAGCTTTCAGTCTCTTGCACAGGGGATTGTAGCCTTAATTTATTTATTTTCCTTTTACACTTCTGTGTTCAGTTGCTGCTGTGATTAGAAAATGGGTCATCCTTGGATGAACTCTCATGAACTGCCTCTTCCAAGTTTCCCTGCTTGCCTGGGAAATTCTTGTAGTGGGAGCCATCTTAAAATCTTCCTGACAGCTACTGGTGACCTTGTTTCATAATTACTTGTGGTTCTGTCTAGCTCTTCTAAAGTGTTGCTTCTCCATGAATGAAGAAGCTTTTAAAACACGTTATAATTTAAGATTTCAAGTCTCTGGCTTCTTTCCAAATAAAACCTTGATGTCTCAACAGTTAAAACCGAGAAGCTCTCTTGCATGGCTGTCTGGCATTTGCACTGATAAGTGAGGCAGACAAGCCTGGCAATCCGCCCAGGGGTTTCAGCCTCCTGGAGCCCCCCCAGGTGGGGTTGTGCAGCCCCTGAAATGGGCGGGGATTCTTCGTCCTTCTCCTCCTCTTCCCCCTTTCCCAGTTAAATATGCATGCTGATAAAGTCTTGCCTTTATTCTCTCTCTTTTTATGGATATTCTTTCTCTTTCTGTGCTAGTCTAAGGACTTTTCTGAAACTGGATATGAAAATAAAAAAGCCAAATTATAGCTGCTCTCTTACTAAAAATATTATGGTAAACATATGGTTTGTTATTTGTGAGAATGTTGACTGTGCCCTGTGGTTGTGACACTAAAACAGAATTCCTCTTCCCAAGACCTGTGAGATTTATTAGAGGTTCGTAATTTGTTTCTTATAGATTCCTGTAATCCTATTTTTTTATCCAGTACTGTCTTTTTATGGTACATTTCTTTCTGGTTGTGGGTATGGTGCACATACACGACTACCCAAGCATTTCACTCTGTCTCTGGTCTTGTTGGGGTTGCATCCAGCACATCCCCCAGTCTGTGTGACAGAGTTTGTGTGTTATCATTGACAGAGTGCAGTGGATTGTCACTGTAAAGTATCTTCTTAAAGCTTTCTTCTCACTGCTGGGAATGGTGGAGCTGCTTATACTCAAGGGCTTCTGGTCACTTTGCTGCCTTTTGTTTCACTTGCCATAATGGTTTTCTTTTTTTCAAGAAAATGGTTTTGTGACTGGCTGAGACACACAGCCATTCCCCAATGTAGGATAGTTTTGTAAAGGTCTGTTTGTCCTCAGGGTGCTGTTGTACAGTTGTGAGTCTCTTCTTTGGGACCAGCCCAGCATTCTGTGTGGGAATTAAGGCATGATGCTGCAGCTCTTGCAAGTCGTGACTGGGAATGCTGGATCTCAGCTTTTAATGTGCTGCACTTGCATGCTGTGCAATCCATAGGGAAGCTGAGGTGCTGCTTTTCATCTTTAAATGATTTGGGTCCTGATCTCTTGAGTTGAGTAGAGGGCAAGGATGTAGGGGCTGTTGACTGGCAGGATGTTCTCTAAGGAGCTGCAATATAAGGGCGCTTTCTGTCACAGTCTGCACTTGTCAGGCTTTGCCACTGCCTGCAACACCTACTACCTTGCTTTTTTTGTTTTGGGTTGAGTGGGTTGAAGGCAGAGTGTTGTGAGCAGTTTCTGTCTGTGTTCCTGCAGTGATGTGTAGTTTGAGAGTACAGGGAGAACGCCCCTAGATGTATCTCATAAAACTGGAAGAAATAAATGATTGCCAACACAGGTGAGAAAAGGTCACTGAACACTTATTAAATGACTCAGAATCCATTGGGTGTTTCTGAGGGCAGCGTGAGTGAGAGTCTAAAGAGTGTTAATGCTGAATTTTGACACAAATAATTCTGGACTCTCGTATTATCTTCTACAACCTCCAGGTTCTGCAGCCTACCAAAGGGGAAGAAGTAAACCTTATCCAGTGGCAAGTAAGAATTATGATATATAATTGTAGGTAGCCAAGGGCACTCCAGAGACTGATCATAAACCAACTGTAATTCTTAATTTCCTACTCTGTTACAGCCTCCTTTGCAGATTATTGCATTGCTGGCTTGAGTATTTTGTGACTCTTCAAAGGCTCCTGTAAGGAATGGGGATTTGTGACTAATATTTAAGGACGTTCTTTTTACAAACTGTAAACCCTTTTGCTCTTTTTGCAGAAATTAAAGGGGAAAATTTGAGATTTGGATTGGATTGTTCATGCCATTCGTGTTTACATATTAACAGATGAGACATTATCTCTCTATTGCTGGCAGATCAAATACAACATGTTATTGTAACAGATAGCCTAAAGCAAGATAACCAAAACCAGAATTATAGGAAAAGAAGTAATTTAAACTGAGGTAGTATGAGTATTTTGATTTGGAAACATCAGAAGACAGAGTGTGAATTTTCAAATTGTCAGATTTAGATTTTTACTGAACTGCTAAGATCATTCATCACGCTTAGGACAATGATGATCTGCTCATGTGTTCTTATTCACCTCTAGGTTAGGTGCTGAATAGTGTATTTCTGGCTATGCAATTAAATGTTCAGAACCAGATCATTAAATGTCTCAGAAAGCAGTCAATTATATGGTCCTAACAGCTAATATAGTAGTAAAAGATAATATACCTTAAAGTTTATTTAAATATTTGCTGTGGAGCAGCATTCATCCGTTCTTTCTTTCGTTTCTTTTTTCATGCATTCCAGAAGTGTGTTAACTTGAAGAATTTTATTTTAAAATACCTGATTTTGCAGAGTTATCAGACATCTGCAATATTTAGGGAAAACGTAGCCCTAATGTGGTGCTGTGGTTGAATCTAAAACACCACTCAGCTGTTTGCTCACTCCTTGGAGTGGGATGGGGACAGAATCAGAAAAAAGGTGAAACTCATGGGTTGTGATAAAAGCAGTTTAATAAGTGTGATGGAAACATCGATGTTATCAACACTGTTTTCAGCATAAATCCAAAGCATAGCCTCATACCACCTACTATGAAGAAAATTCTCTGTATTCCCAGCCCAACCCAGCACATGAAGTAAGCAAAGAATACAGTTATTTTAATGTTCAAGTCTGCACTCCGCTGCCTTTTGTCCGACTATTTCTGCTGCTTCCATTTTGCAGCAGTTGCTTGAAGAAATACATTGAAGTGGCAGGTTGTCACATGGAACAAAATCAAGGCATGTCTTACTAGTCCAGTGGTGTGGGTGTGATTTATATGCCTACACTGCTATTACTTGAGCTTGTTTGTACTTTGCAGGTACATGAAGCAGGATGCATTGCATCTCACAGTAAAATGTTAGTGCTTAAGCCTGTTTGGATGTGTTCCAGTAGAGTTTGGTCAGCCAGCTTCTAAAAGATACATCCTCAGATTTGTATTAGTTCAGCTGGGAGTAATTTCACTGGAACCTTACTGGGAAATAGAGGAACACTTTGATTTTTCTCTCCCAGGCTTTATTTGAAGGCCTGTGGACTTACCATAGGGAAGTTGAGGGGACTAGAATGGGATAGGCAATGGATCAAACCATTGGTGTAATACCTGATGGTATCCCTAAACTTGGCTCAGACTCATGTTACAGAGTGAGCCTTGGTGTGTTGACAGCCTTGTGACAAATCATGGAGAGCTGGTGCAGGGGAAGCCTCTGTCAGCTTCAGCAGCTTGTGCTGTATGCTCAGAGCATGGCAGTTCTTAGGGTGAAAACGTGGGAAAGGAGGGCATCAGGTGAAATGTAAGGACAAGAGTGACCTTGTGACCAGCCCAAGGTCCTTACCAGATCCCACGAGTTCAAAACTGAAGCTTCAGGCTACTGCATATCCCTGCATTTCATGGCAGAACCATGGTAATGCTTTGTCTTGGCAGTGGGTGTTTTGCTTTCACAAGTGAAGGTCTTTGTGTCTTCTTTTTTTTTTTTTTTTTTTTTTTTTAATGTGCAAAGGAACAAAAAAATTGTCTAGGAAAGGTACTCTTCTGTGCCTTGCATCAGCTGTGACATATGACACCCCACAGAGACTTTGATGTTACTACCCTGTTATTTTCTTTATGGTATTGATGTATTTGTAGTAAAAATTAGATTCCATGTTGCTTCTTCCTTGGGTTTCTAAAACCGAAATCACAGGCACATGTAATACAGGATTTACTTTTTGGTTCATTCCATGTTTTTTCATCTTGACTTTTGCTTACCCAGAGTTGCTGGATTTACCACTTAGGCAGTATTCTTCTTGTTCTGATTTGAAGTAATTGGTAGTTTCAGTCTTTATCTTAAAAAAATAAGAAAAAAGGAAAAAAATCCTAAGAAACAGCATTAAAGACCTGACTCACTAATCTCTCTTATTCCTTCCCAGAAGTACACTGCCATTGGAATGCTGGGCAAGGCTACTGATACATTAGATGCTACAGGAAAAGTAACTGAAGAAAAACCTTATGGTAAGCATAAATATATCTATACACTTGATGTAATTTGAAGGCATAAGTGGTTTCTGTCATAGGAAAGCGGAAGAGATGTTTGGGACTCTGAATTAAGTTTAAATGTGAAATTAAACTAAGATTATTTCATCTTCAACTTCAGTGCTCATATAATTTAAACCAGCTTCATGCAATTATGTCCAACGCAAGTGTTCATTTCTGCTGGAAAAAAACAAACCAGGCATTAGATTAGGAGGGAGGAAATAGAATTGGGCAGGACTGTGTCATTTTAAATCTTTGACAGGTTAACAAATGACGTGCTGTGTCCAGTAACATTTTGCTCTCTCAGAGTGTATTCCCAGGAGTCCTCTTTTAGTAAAACCCTTTAAGGCCAGTGGAGGAATAAAGTACTCGGATCTTCCCTCTAGGACACCACTTCACCTACAGACTGCTTAACATTTAATGAGGATGGCATAAGCTACATTCTACATATGGCTATCTTCCAGATCTTGGTCTTGCTTACATCTTTAATAAATGAAATTTTCTGACTCTCAGAGCACAGTGCAAAGGTTTAAGGCTTCAGAACTCATCCTGACTGTGGCTTTGCTGGGCATCTTAGAAACAATGGAGTAACACAGTAAATGTACTTCTTATTAGTTCTTTCACAACCTTGAGGAAAAAAAATTAAAAAATAACGAGTAACCAGTTGCTTAGCAACTCTACACATCTGACATTCTTTATACCTGGTGATAGGTACATGAAGTAAATAATCTTTTTTAATGACATGATGGAAAGCCTGGCTTTCATTTCTCACTTCCAATCTCCTTTCTTTTGCAGTTGTCCTTTTCTCATGAGGCAGGCAAGAATGAGTTTCTGGTCCACACTCTAGATAGTGTTAATTACTAGGCAGTGTTATTCAGAGATGTTGGATCATTTATTTATGCTTCAGGATTAAGCTCAAGGTCTCTAAGCTTCTGGAGGCCTGAGCATCCTCATGGTGTTAGAGTTGCCAATACCTCATGGAGGTTGAATGAAGTGATGATTCACTTTCTTGGTATTTATCTGTATAAAAATCCATTTTATGAAACACTAGTTTTGCTTTTTTCATTTTGTGTTGTTTACTGCAGACAGAATTTAGAGTGTTGTTTTTGTGTGTGTTTCTCTCCCTGGCAGCTCCTGTTACAGCAGCTCCCACCTCTGCACCACCTCTGTTGTGGTGGGTGCTTTCTGTGCACCACCTTTCTGTTAGGCTGTGTGCTTGGGGAACTGATTTGGCTTAAAAATATCCCCTTTTTTTGAGTTGCTTGTCATTTTAAACTGAGATCAGTTGCACAATGCAGTTCATCACGTGGTCTGATGAAGAGCAGCATTGGCATTGCTGGGGCAGGGCTGTTTGGGGTTCAGTTTCCTTTTGCCTAAAGTGACAGCTGAAAGAAATGCTCGTGACATTGGTCTCAGTTTCTTTCCATGTTGGTGCAAATCAGTCAGATGTGATTTCTTCAGAAAGAAAAGAGCATGGATACTCCTTTTTTGCTCTCCATGGTACCTACATGTTTTGTATTCCTCATCTTTTCCAGTGTCTTCTCCAAAACAGTTTGGTTTTCTGCAGGATACTCTCTTTGGCCCACCATCCCTAATTTGTAATCCTAATAGATACTCCAAGAAAAGGCAAACCAGATGTTTTGAGTTGAATTTCAGTTTTCTTTTGACACCTACAGGGATCCTTGGAGAAGCAGAGCAAGGGAATATAAATCCTGCAGTGCTAACTTCATCCAGGATTGGGCCTTAGTGCAAAGAAAGGGCACTAAACCAGTTTGCAAGATGTATAAGACTCTTCTTGAGTGACTTCATTGGAACATAAGAGGAAAGTGCCTGCAGAAAGTTGCCAGCTATATTAACTGTAAGGAAGTGTTACATTTTAGTCCTCAAAGTGTCCCTAGACAGCAGCTTAGGAAGCAAACTGTACAGTTAGTCACAATGTCAGGATGTACTGAAGAGAGCTCCTTGCTCTTAACCCCTTCTGAACTTCTTGTAGCTTTTTTGTTTTTTACCAGACAGTGAGTTTGCATTTCCATGGGAAATTAGGTTATGGTTTTATACTGCTGCCAGGCTGTCAGATGCTGACTTTGGAAGGAAGTAGCATTTCGTATTCCTCTGATGCTTTTTGGAGCACATTAATGCTAGTAGCCCTTTTTTAATATTTGTAGCTGTGTACAGGAATGTACGTTCTGAAACCCACTTCCTCCCAGCTGCCTACAGGCTGTATCCAGACATGGAGAACAAAATTAATGAGGCTTTTCTCAGGTCTCTGATGATTATGCTGAAATATATGTTTAATAGAGCTACCTGAATCATTTGGAAAGTGTAGTCCTTTCAGGACTCTGCTTGTCTGTTTTCAAATAATTTGTGCTGGGTCAGACTGAATTGAGGTCATTTGCTAAACTTCTGGTGCGCTGTCACAGATAATTCTTGTGTTTTGTTTTGGAGAGAGTTTGTTAACAAGCACAGGGCAGAATCACCCTTCAGTGAAGGCTTTTTGAGATTGTGGCACAAATGGTGCCTTTTGGTTTGGTAACTTTATTTTCCTTCCTTTGCAGCAGGAAAATCAGTCAATAGTCACCAGTGCTCAAAAGCACACCAGATCTTAGCAAATGCATCTGTAAATATTTACTTTGATAGCACATGACACAACTCTTGTTTGTTAATGGCTTAATGCATCATTCTTCACGTGGGGACTTTTTTTTCCTCTGAGACAGAGCTTGCCTATATCATGAATGACTTCCTCAGAGGCCACATGTAACCTCTTAGTCAAGGGAAATATGAGCTCAGAGCCAGAGCTGAACTCAGGTGTCTCATTAAATGCCCTGGCCACAAATGCAGTTCATGGGGTGAAGATTGGAAGGAGAACTCCACGGGGCACTTGTGCTTAAATAGTGAATTTTAACCTGAAGCAGCCTAGGGTTCACAAGAAGGCTGACAGGATCACTGTTATGGGGCCAGGTCATGCTGACTTTCCACCATGTAGTTTTGTTGTGATATGTTGCTAAATAGAAACAAGATTGAAATAACAGTGTAAGAAACTCTTCAGAAGATCCAGAGTTACTGTACAATTGATTTTGTTGTTCCTAGCCTGTATTCTGATGTAAATTGGTCTCTCAGCATCTTGGAGTTTTGTGCCTTGTGCTTTGCAACCTTGCTGTTAATAACACATCTTGGGACAGCTGCTTGGGGACAGCATGTGCTCTTGAGGCTGCAAAGTGTGCTTTATAGAAGTGAGGAACCACAGGATCATCTCCCAGAGCTGCTGCCAAAAGAAATCTTATCTTTTTTACTTAGAGCATCAAGTACATCTGGCTTTTAAGGTTTGCAAATAAATATCCGTTTCAAAATACAACAAAGGCTTGATAAATAAATTTGGTTGGTTTATGTTCCAGAATGCTGTTGGCTTAGCAGGGATGACACTAATTAAATATGAGAAACAGGGCTAGTCAAACCCTAGACAGTAGAAATGCACTGAAGTGCATTGTGATTACAGATCTTATGTTTGCACTCTCTAAAAAAATTAGGGGTGAATGTAATTTCAGAGCTTCAGAAGACCAGTGCAATCAGCTACTTAGGTTATAGTCTTCCAATAAAAGTGGGACAGATGTCTATGTGTACTCTTAAAAGAAAGTACATTGCCTAAACCAGCTGTCTTTCTTTTACAGAATTTTGTTAGTAAAATTGCCTTACTTAATATATAACTATACCCCAGAGTACATTTGCAGGTTAGTTGTTTGACAGGGAAATTTTGATGTGTTGTTTCAGATAAAATCTTTTTTCTACACCAGTGGTTTTGTTCTGTAATAATCTGTTGTAATTTTCCCTGCAGTTAGGTTCTCTTAGAGAGAAGTTCCCAGGGTTAGATGAGCATTTTATTCTTTTTGGTGCTTTTTTAAAAAATAAGAATATTCCAAATGTTGTAGCTTTTATAGTTTCTAATAAAGATGAGTTTGCAGCCTCAGGAGAGGGGAAGTACAAAAGAAAACATTAAGGAGGATTTCTGCCCTTCTGAAATGTATCCAGATTGTCCTGATCACCTTGGACAGCTTGTTCCACTCCTTTTTGTGATAATTCACATTCCTGCCTACAATCTGGTTTTTATCTCTTTTCTTTGGTGTTTTTCACCCCATCTAAATTCTGAAGAGAGGGAACTCTTGTGTCTGCTTGCAGATTTGATTGATGCCATTAGTGCCATGTGAATAATCAGTACTAACATACTGACTGTTTTCTTTCCACAGACCAGGTTACAAAAGGAGATCTTGAAAATGTTCTGCAAAAGTTCACAGGGGACATCATGCAAGTTCCCCCACTGTAAGTTCCATGCTAGTCAGACACTCTTGACAGTTGTGTTTGGCTGTCAGGACTTGCCAGCAGAAGTCAGCTCTCTCAGAATTATTAAGACACATTTTGACAAGAGGATAGAGGCCAGGCAGTCAGGAGTTTAACATTTGCAAGTGCAGGTCATGCCCATTTGAAGATCCAGCACAAATGGTGACCTGGAGTCTGTGGGTGTTTTTGGTAAATTTAAAGTAGCAAAAGTCTTAAACAGCTTTGCAGGGCTTGTCTTCTGTCTTCCAATCTCACTGACATCTCTGTGGAAGTGCCTTAAATGACTTTGAATTATTTTTTTTGAAACTTAGAATATGAGTAATTAATGACTGAGCTTCTGTAGCTTAGCAAATTTCATCTGGTCAGGTGAGCCATAGTAGCTGGCAGTGTGCATGACTTAGCTTGTGACAGATGGCTTTTATGGTGGTTTAAGCTAGCCTGCTTTCCTTTGCATTTGCCATGTGACACTTACTGTGGTTCCAATGTGAGCCCTGTAAGGTCAGTAATGCCCCTTGTGTTCTGCTTCATGTGGCTTGTTTCAAATTGCCCTCTAATATTGTGAACAAGATCCTTTTGGATTTCTCTGTTTTTCTTTTCATCTTTCTGTCATAACCAAAGTTAGAGCTTTGGATAAAGTTCCATGTAATCAGTGAAATCAATTTCTGTGGTTCTGTAGTGGTTCCCTAACCATGCTGGAATGTGGCAGCTGCTGTTCAGGAAAGACCCTGCTTTGGGACAAGGAAAGGTGCAGTGTAGAATTACAGGAGTTGCCTGAGTGACTCCCAGTGCTCAGCTCAACATAAAACTGAAACAGAGGATGCCCTGCTGACTTCTGAGACATGAGATGCTAGAGGCAGCTGCTAGTGTTGCAGCCCTTGTAGAAACCCTTTTATTTCATAAACTGCAAAGTGAGTGATAAAATGCTTTTAAATCCGTACAGCAAGAGAGAAATACAAGGCCATCTCTTGTTTTCTGGTTTATGTAGCTACTAGTAAATGGGATGATTCTGTGTCCAAGAGATTTCAGCAGCACTCTCTGAGTTTTTGTGGGTTTTTGTGAGTACTTGGAGAGCAATAAAATGTGTGCTACCCTAGTAGCACAAAGAATATTACCAGGATCTGGAGAATGGGAAGCCTGTTCTATTACAACCGTATGACACACATTTTCATGCTCTGTCTGATCAGCTATTCTGCTTTGAAGAAGGATGGAGAAAGGCTTTCAACTCTGATGAAGAGAGGGGAAGCAGTGGAAGCAAAGCCTGCTCGGCCAGTGAGAGTGTACAGCCTTTCTCTCCAGCAGTTCCAGCCACCACTGTTCACACTGGGTAAAGGTCAAAGATTATTACATAGAGCAATGCTCCCAGCTTGTTAATGTTTATTTACACTCAGAATGGGACTGAGAGAATGAAATGGGTTTCATTTCACTCAGCTACTTATTTTGGTGTGAGCCCATGTGCAGAGACTTTCACTTTGTATTAAAAGCACTGTATTTTGGTTTTAAGTTAAGCTGATTATATCTAATCTTTCAGTGAGGCAAAATTCTGAGAGACTGGTCAGGGGATTATTTGCATCTGTCCATGATTTTGCAACCTCCAGCTCATTCCTCTCTCAGGTCTGCTTCCTTCACTTTGCCATTCTTTCACACAGATTCCCACACCTGCTGGCATCTCTTCCAGGACCAGTTTAAGTTATTGTCAGACCCTTTTCTTGCGGAGGCAGCAGGAACTTATCCTTCCTTCTGTCATTCATCAAGAAACTTGGGTAGTACATTAAGAAGCATATTAAAAAATAAACAAAAAAAGACTCCTTTAAATGTTTAATGCTACCGTAAGGTCAGGATGATCCCTTGCATTGATCTATCTGCCCAGTTGATCCCCAGTCCTGTGATGGACCAGATGTTTTATGGTGAGCAGGTATGAGTGACAGAACTCAGTGCTGTGTGACTTCAGCCCTTACTTTATGGTTGGGTGACAAGCAGCTGATCATTGGCAGAGGGGGAAGGGAAGGGAAGGGAAGGGCTGAGAGAGCAGGGGAAGTTAAAGGTGAATTTTAAAATTTTAATGGAGCTGCCTGTCTGCAGCATCTGCAAAGCACTGGCAGTCAGTTTAGGCTATACTTGAAATAACTTGCTTTCATCATTAGAAATATGTAATCAACCTGAAATGCTTAAAAGAAATAGGAGTGAAGCATTTCTTAACATACCATAGCAGGTACTTAAATTCTGGTGAGTTAGTACAGTTGCCATTTTATTTGCTTTCCCTCCTGTCTAGCTTAGCAATTTCACCCTCACATATGTTCCAGGATGAATAATTGATGTTGCATCCTATAAATATTTTATCACTGGGTTGTTTGCTTAGCGCATTTCTACATTTATGTGGGGGCATGGCTTCTATGTAAAGTAGATTTCACATAGCACTGGCAATTTACCATGTCACTTTTAACATTCCAGATGTTGAATGTGGTGGTGGCTTTTATGTCAGGAGCCTGGTCAATGACATTGGCAAAGGTAGGCATGAAAAAAACCACAAGACAATGTAAGGAACAAGTGTGTGTTTATGGAAAAAATTTGTCATTCGGTATATCTCAAGTAACTAGACGTGTGTTATTTTGCAGAACTGTAGTGCTATCACTTGTTTTTATATACTCAGGTAATTTCCTTAGGGGCATGGGGGAATGATGGCTAAATAATTGCCAGGGACCTTGGGGGCCGGCTGATAAAAATGGAGCAAGCAATAGCGGTGAGCAAGATAATGCAAGGCAAAGGGGGGACTTGTTTCCTCCCTCTTTCATGTGTTAAAGCTAACTCAGATTAAGGATGAGAAGAAGAAAGATACTGTCTTTTTAAACATTATTCATCACATTTTGAAAAACAGATTGCACAGAACATTACTATGTACATAATAAACCCTATCTGCTGGAAAGACTTCCACACTGGTGATGATTTTTCGAGTGTTTTCTTTCTCCTCTGCCTGAACAGTGAATAGTTTTGGTTTCCCACAGGGTTATTTGTCTTGTGCTCTGTATCTATCAAACTGCATGATGGAGAATAGATTATCCATTTCTAACTTTTTTTTTTTTTTTTTTTTAAATAATACATTTGCAGGAAGGCAAGTAATACGGGGTAACCCTATGAATTTCAATGTTGTTTTTTGTGCTTAGGCAAGTCCAAGTTTCTGTTACTGCCTTCTGAACATACTGGCTTATGTTTAGCCCTTTAATGAAAACCAAGATAAAGTCTGTCCATGACTGGATTCTTTTCAAAAATTTAAAATGAAATGAAAACAACCTTCCTGCATCAGAAAGGATGGGAGAGAATATTTTAGTGTACCTATGTGCTTACAAGTCAGTGCTTGTTGCTGTTATGTTTTGTAGCTTATTGATATGTAACTATGTCATCCTGGTATTTATTTATCATAGGAAGCATTTGGATATCTTTTTTTTGTTTTTCCTTATCTTAGTTTCTGTTATCCTAGTAGGCAGCACAGGGTAAAAATGTTAAAAATACCTCTTGAAGGCAAGAAGTGCTAAGGCCTCAAAATGTGTAGAAAATCAGTTCATGGTCACTTGAGAATGCAGAGTGTTCTGCTTACATCTTATATTTTTTCATCACTTTCCATTCTGATCTAAATCTGGGAAAATTGTTGACAGCTTTCTGTCAGATTCTGAACTCTTTACTACTGGACAGTTATTGAAACTGGACAGTAACTGGACAGTTATTGAAATCAAAGGAGATCCTTGGGTCAAATTTAAGAAGATCTAAACGAGAGATAAATCTTCAAAAATCTTCATGACCTTCCTTGTCAAACAAAGCAGAATAATGTAAAAGGCTACATACGAAAATACATTTCAAGTGAGCTGGAAGTGGTTACACTTTCAAAGTTTATCCATGTACTTTGTCCAATCCCTCTTTCCTGCCTTGCTGCAGAGCTCTCCACCTGTGCCTCAGTGCAGGAGCTGACGCGCACCAAGCAGGGGCCGTTCACGCTGGAGGAACACGCCCTGCACGAAGACAAGTGGACAATTGATGAAATTGCTCAGTCCTTGGAGCACTGCACAGCCCTGCTCCTGCCAGAACCAGCTCGGAAAAAATTGAAGACAGAGCATCCTGGTGAAACTGCTGTGATCTGTGAGGATAAGTGATAAGTTGGATCAAGAAAAAAGACTGGATGATTGAGATATTTTAAGATTGGATTGGGATTGTCTCGCCTCCTGTGTAAATCTACAAGTCTCTGCTGGGAAGGTGACAAACTGCAACGCAAGAGAAATGGTTCTTTTGTTTCCTGGGGTTAGAATGTGCACTGAAAATAAACAGTGCTAACTGTTTCTTGATTGATTATTTTCCTTCTTGCAGACTGTAACTGATGCCAAATTTTTATAGACTTTCAAAGAACTTTCAGGGTGCAAGATGGCTGCTGTTGAGAATTCATCAATAAAAAAAATGATATACAATAATGTCTGATAAATGTGCTTCAAAAGAATTTTCTTTTTCTTTGCAGCTGGTAATCAAATCCTGAAACACCATGGTGACAAGTCTCTCATAGTTTAAAGGACCCAAGAATGTGGTGTGGCAATTTGCTTTCTTGAAATTTGTTTCAGGATATATCCATTTTACCATAATTTTTCCTATGCAGATTGTTCTCCAGTCAAATGTTCCTAGAATGCAGTATATGAAGGTGCTAATATTTTAAGTTAAGTCTGAAATATCAGCCCAAGGGAATAGTTTTAAGTATATATGAAGATAATTGGTTTGTGCTGGCATCTTACAAAAAGGTGGTAAATTAAACTTTGGTTCCAAACTTATTTTCAGTCTAAGAAATTAAATAAATATAGTGGAGTTCCCCATTGCAGGATACCCTTCCAGACATCTATAGGATTTATTATTGTTTTCTACACAATAAGAAACTGAAGTATGTGCAAGATTAATGAAGGTTTTGTTTAGAAGGAGGATAGACTTTGTTTTATTCAGTTAACAGTTTTCTTCCTTTGTATATTCTTGTAAAGAACTTAAAGGAAATGTTGAAAATAGCACAAGCAAATTGAAATGTTAGAGCACTATAGCAGCAGCATATTTAAAGTACAATATGGATGAAGTAATGGAGACAAGAAATTCTGATTTCAAGGATGGGAGAAAAGCTTGTGTCCAGTTAAGTAACAGTGGGAGATTTTTGTTTCTTTTTAGGATGTGTTTTCTGGTACTTTGGGTAGAAACAAAGAAGAAAGAGATTATTTCCTAAAGAAATCAAAAATAGCAGAAAATTTCATTTTCCAGTATACTTATTTGAATGATCAAAGACTTTAATTGAAACACAGTTTCTCTTACTGTCCGAATCTGTATTTTCCTGGTTTATGTTGTCCTAGTGGTTTTCTAGATTAAGTTGTCATTTTATTTATCTTCCTGATTTTTGAAAAATAGCACAGTAGATACAATTCCATTAGTCTCCTTCTTTCATCTTCAGGGATTTGTTTCTTTAAAAATCAGTGTAATTGAGAAATCTCTCTATTAATAGGGTACATTTGGATACAGTGTTGTAAGTGTCTAACACATTTTTAATCTCATCTGTTTGTTTAATGCTCACCAAGCCTTTCTTGCTATTCCAATTAAGAACCCCTGATATTTTTAGTTTCAAAAGTATTCTATTTCTATCAGATTTTGGTTAGCTTGCAACTGGTTTGTTGTAATTATTGCTAACAGATCTGTGATCCTGAGAAGACAGGATCTGCTCCATAGTCTAGGCACTGGAGAAGAATGAAATGGTAATTAGAAAAAGCATCTTGTGGACATCAGCAAGTTCTGGTTCATGCTGCAAGTCCTGATGCATATGGAAAGCACAGGGAGAGATGGAATGCAGATGTTCATGTTCAGGGATCTGCACAGAATCATTCAGGTTGGGAAAGACCTTTAAGACCATCAGGCCTGACCATTACCCCAGCAGTGCCAAGTCCATTAATTCACCTTGACTAATTTAGCCTTTTTTCCTGGAATCCTCTCCTCTTCTCCAATGCATCAGAAATAAAGGCAGAATTTCTTTTTCTCAAATTAGTGACAAACTTCCCCCCACATAACTCCTATTGAATGACAAAAGGAATTTCCCTTAGCAGCTGGGTAGCAGGTGTGTTTGGCTGGAGTTGGGAGTGGCTGGACAAACCCATGGCAGGCAGCAGGAAGTGTTCTTGGAAAACACAGTGTGAAGAGTGCAATGAAGCCATGAACACATTATGCAATAAGCACTGATGAGTGTCACTCCCATTCAATTCCTAAACACTTGAGCTGTCTGTTCAAACATTCCAACTCCTCAGGCTCCTTCCCAGTGCTTTCCCGATGTGCTGGGTCTCAGTTGTATGCTTTTTCCCAAGTTCCCCTATGCTTTAATGGTTCTCTGTGCCCTGAGCCTGTAGTTCCAGTGAATAGTAACTGGGAAGCCACTGAAAAGTTCAGGAACAGCGTTTTTAGTTTTGTTTTAATAAGTGTTTAAACCAGTATCTTGAAACTATCCAGATTTGGAGATGTTTTGTTCCCATGGGAACCTAGGGAAATACTCATTTTAACTTCCTTATTCTTACTAACATGCTCATCCCAGAGCTACCAGACTTCAGAATTGAGCTATATCCACAGCAAAATGTATTTTTGTTAGAAGAAAATATCCCATGATCCTGGATCATGGTTACTGACAGTCATGATTTCTCAAGAGGAAAAATGTGTACACAGTATTCAAGAGGAAAAATGTGTATATTTCTGAGATTATTCGAAGATTTAGTACTGAGATTGTAGCTGAAGCAAATGGTAGTTAATAGGAATTTTATGGTACTTTGGCCAGAAAATGTGTCTGTGATTTACCATTTAAAATATACCTGTGACACAGATTGAAAGATTTGTCTCACTTGAATCAGTGTTGTTCATGGGGAAAGTCCTGATGCAAAAGTGTGTCCTGCTTTTTGAGCTGGGTATTGCCTGTCCTCAGTGTGGGGTTGCTGTCTTCAGTCCATGGAAGTGTGGTACCATAGCCTGGCCCTGAGTGCTCCAGTGCTGCTGCTGCTTCTGTGAGTTTGACAAGGGCTTCAGTTTGTCTCCCTTTAATGTGTCTGCCTAGCTGGCTGCCTTTCTTCCTTATTTAAATGGTAGTTTTCACTTAATATATTTCTGCTGCCAGCAAAGTAAAACTTTGAGTAACTCCACCAGTTTTGGGATACCTTTTTTTTTAATTTTAATAGGTGGTGAATTTGCTACTCTGTGCATGAATGGCTCCCCAGCTCTAATGAGTAGGGTCGTGCTGTTTGCTTGGCAGAGTCAAGGAGTGAGTTTGCAGTGGTGTTAATTTGATTACAAAGGCCTTACAGAAGCAAAGTGACCGTCTGAGGGTGTGGCTGCAGTATACAGCCAGAGGAAAATCACAGAGACAGTGAATGAATTCAGCCAGCCTGGGCAAAATTATTGTCTCTGTTAAAAAGCAGTCATTGTTTCTAATAGCCATGGATTTAATTCTCTTCCTTGTGAGACCTGATTAAGTAAATCACCAATAGTTAAATGCCGGAGCCTTCCCCGGCTTGGGGAGACTCCGGATGGTGGTAAAGTCTCTCCTCCAACCCGTGCCTTCAAAGAAAGACTCAGTAGTCTTCAGTCGTCCGGTCTCAAGGCAGTTTATTGCATGTTATCTCAAGGCACACAGACTCCCTGACATTGTCCCTGACTCTGTCTGTCCCCGTCTCTGGCTGTCTCCCGTCTCCCCTCCCCGAGGGGCTGGTGCCATCTTTTATATCACACATTACGTATTAGGTGTTTATAGTTTTTCCCCAATGCCTACTACCTATATTGAACAGTGACTTTCTACTCTAAACCAATCTGTGAGTGCCAACACCACCAAGAACATGGAGAATAGGAAGAAGAAAGAAGGAGGACAGGGCACGCCCAAATCCCTCCATCTTAGAACTTCTGACCCCCATGTACAAAACTCAGACCCCCCTGTACAAGGCCTAAAACCCCCCTGTACAGCACTCAAAAATCCTACCTTTCACTTTGTGACTACTTCTACTATAATATCTAAACTTTTGTGATTTCTTGTTCTTCCTGCAAGGTTGGTAAATTGTTCCATGGGTCAAGCTCAAGACCACAGGGGTCCCTGGCCGCCTGCCAGGGTCTCAGAGGCTTCTGCCCTGGGCCCAGAACATCCAAGAGTGTCTGAGGGACACCTTGGGTTCCGACAGTTAAAGGCATGTGAGGCAAGCAAGTTTATCATATGAATGCTTATGTCTGCTCTAGGTGAGGAGATGCCACATCTCTGCCATCAGCTGCTAAGATCATACAGGTGCAAACAGGCAAAGCAAGAAGTTGATAATTGGCAAATTGATAATTTGGGTGGTTGCAGTGCACAAGAAGAAAAGGACTATATTGCAAGAAAAAAACCCTATATTTTGCAATTCTTGTTTTGGGGAAGTCTTGGAGAAAATGCCATGGTTCAGAGAAAGTCTTAGCATGGCTGCCTGAGAAACACCTCATGGTTTTGTTATGGATGTGAATGTCTGGGACTTTAATCTTCATCCCTCCTGACGTCTAGCTCCAAGGAGTGGGCTAAATCAAAGCTGCAGCCTCTCCCCAACTTCTCCATGTCACATTGTTCTATGTGGATGCTGGAGCAATCTTC
Source organism: Vidua chalybeata (assembly GCF_026979565.1). NCBI lineage: Eukaryota > Metazoa > Chordata > Aves > Passeriformes > Viduidae > Vidua > Vidua chalybeata. The sequence continues at coordinate 7,842,392 of NC_071537.1, read as the reverse complement.
TGCTCAAACTCTGGGCTCTAAAGGGGATTGTGTGGCTTTCCCAAAAGTTAACAGGAGCAGAATGAGGAGGACAAAAAATGAGGCAATGGAAATTGAAATATAAACACAAAATAGCTTTCTTCTTGCTAGACATATTAATTTTAGCTTACAGCTCTGTATCTGGCCTTTCCACTCTGCATATCTACTGTCTGAGACAGTTCATCCTAAAACTTTTCTTATCCTGTCTTTTGAATTCCTCTCTGGGGACATGTGAGCCTTGGGGCTGTGTGGAGCAAAGAGGCTGTGTGGTTTCTGGGGGACAGGAAAGCTGGTAACAAGCAGAACTGAAAAGGATGAGGTGTGTCTGGTCCTTTTCTCACCATGACCCTTTTGTAAGAAGGTTCTGAATATTTTAGTGCCATTTCCCTGGGACATGGGATTATTTTAGATATTTCAAAATTAAGTACTTCAAAGTCAAATCTGCAGCTGAGTGCATGCATTAGAAACAAAATGCATCATTTCACAGATGTCACTCTACTTTTAGTGGCTTCAGAACATGATTTTAAAGCTTAAAAGGAGGGGGGTAGAAAAGGAAAAGCAAAAGGTAAATACATATTTCAATTCTTATATTTTTAAAGTAGACAAATTCAGTTTTGGTAATTATGTAAGAAAAGACATCGAGTGTTATAATGGAGAAAAAGTAAAGAGAAGGAACACAATTTTTACTGCCTTTTCTGTTTCTTTTAGCACAGAACAATTAGCTTAAATATGCCATTTCAAAGCTTAAGAAGCTTTTATGTGGAAATGCTTGAGAGATAGTTACTGTGTGCTGATGTGAAAAAAGGCATTTATTTTCATTTCAGCAGTTGAAAAGATAGTTTTCTGTGATGCCCTTCAAAAGGCAGTGTTTTCTTTTGCTCATATGAAATTACAGTAAATCCTTGGCATAACTTCCTCTTGTGAGTGGTGTGTTCACAGTAAATCATTTCCCGCAGCTGGCTGTCCTGGGGATCACAAAACTGTTTCAAGTTCTGCAGGTACCTAGTAGGCATTCCCAGTGGAAATGGAACATTTTGTACAAACACCAAATGTATTTAGAAAACAGGACTAATTCTCAGTAATCTTTGCTATGCAGGTTGCTCTTTTGGTAAAATAACATCCAGGCTGCATTAAACCTCGCTGCTGCTGTGCTGAGTTGCTTTGTGTACAGTTTCTTACTCTTAATTTCACAAAGGGCACTGGCAGACTCTTGATTTCTTGTCCAGGTGATTAATTTCACCCAGCTGCTGCATACACAGAGACATTCCTGGCTTTAACCTCTTCATTTGCTGCCTAGGATTCCCAAGGACGGCGCGGCGCCGGCAGAAAGGAGCGTGTGTTCACCTCATCTGTCCCAGCCACAGGCTGGTGTGTAATAAACCATAGCTGGGGTGTAATAAGTGTTGCTGGTGCAAATAAACCAGAATGTTGGGAGAAGACCCTGTGTCTCATTCTGTTGTCCTGATAACCTCCAGCAAAAGATCAAGAGAGCAACAGGGGACAACAATTTTCCAGTAATCCCCCTCCAAGTAAGAATCAAAGGGAAATGGCAGCGAGGTCTATGGGTACAGAGCTGACTTAAAGCATGTGATTATTTCTTTTGACCTCAGTGAGAAGACTCCTGTCCTGTTTTATTAAATTATGTAAGTTGTTACTCACTGAATTAAGGCCTTATGTGTTTCATTTTCAGCTATCATGTTTTGGGTTTTTTTTTTCCCCATTTTATTAATGTGAACTGATGGTTTGAAGAATTGTATCGCTTCTTACAGGAGAAGAAAGAGACTAAAATAAATATTAATGGTATGGCACATCACTTAGAGTTGTTCCATGTCTAATGAATATGTAGCAGTTCTATTTTCTACTTAAACACAAAAATTGTCAGAATAGAATTAGTGTTATTTAAAAAAAAAAGTTTATATCTAGGAAATTAAATTCTCTAGGGAGTGCTATTAAAGGCTGTGCAGAGTGGAGAAACCTATTTGTGTGTTAGTGACCTGTTTCTAGAGTTAGGAACATTTTTATTGAATTGTGTGCCGTATCCCTGTACCAGGTTTGCCTGTTTTTCTTTGCTGTACCATAGAAGTGAATTACTGGAAAGAGCACAGTCATGCAATCCAAGCTGCTGTTCAGCCATCCCTTTCCATCAGTGCAAATAGAGAGTGCACATCCCCACTTTGCTCCCCTGCCTTAACAAATCCAAGGAGGTCCTTCAGAATTTTATAGAAGGGACCCAGAACGAAGCCATCTTGCCACAGAGAAAGCAAGGATTAGGATTTCAGGAGATGAAATTTTGTGGAAGCAGAGCATGCTTCATGGGGACAAAGAGAGAAGACTCAGCAGGATTGCCTATCCCATGAATCAATATTTTGATCCTGAACACACCACACTAGAGAGATTTTCCAAGGAAGTGCATCTTGTAGAAGAGCATCAGGAGTACAGGATCACAGGAGTAAAGCTGTCACCATTTCTCTGTGGGATTACCAGAGTAATTGGGTGAACTCTCACCTCTCCTTTGCTGAAGGAGCTCACTGATTCTGTTTGACTCTCATATTTCAACTCCAGTTTTCAAGCGCTTTGGTCAGCTCTCAAAATTCCTGCAGTTTTCTGTGACTCTATACTCACCAGATGTGATTCTGAGAGCATCTCTTCACACTGCATTTTTAAAATTTTCACCTGTTTAGTTTAGGAAACAAACAAAAACAACAACAACAACAAGAAACAGAAACACAAACAAACAAACAAAAAGGGAATGGCTGGAAGCATCTCCTCTGTTTCAGGCACAGATTTTCTGCTTTGTGCCTGTTGAGTCAGGTAAACCTGGCAATAGGAGAGGGTTCTGAATCTCTGATGAATGTCTCCCTGTGTAAGAAAATGAATCTCTCCCTGTGTAAGAAAAACACACCTTTCTCCCATCACTTCTGGAACATGTGCATGCTTGGGTTTTTTTTTTTCAGAGTTGGACAGCTTTTCCCAAGCCCTTCTCCTCCTTGGTACCCTGGAATCATTTATCTCTCACTGCAACAATGCACTAGTTTCATAACTGGCCCGAGGCAATAAAGCAAAGTTACAGTCTAGGGATGCTGCTGACTGTGGTCTGGAAGGGAGAAAAAAAAATTGGCCAGGAGCAAGTAATTGTTGAGTGGCAGAAACACCTGAGAGGTCTTGGTAAATCAAGAAAAATGGCTGGTGTCTGAAAATACTGGTGTGGTACAAGGCTGCAAAAAAATGGGATTCAGCTTTCCAAGGTGTTTTTACAGCACTTGGCTTTGTTCTTTCTCAGCAATGTAACAGCAGTCTCAGAAAAGTGGGATTACTGGTATCCAGTCACACTGTTGCAGGTTTTGGGAAGCTCAGTTGATACAGCATTTGTTTATTTTCTGGCAGACTTTTATGTGTATGTAAATCCTTCAGTAAAATGCAATAGGTCATCAGCAAAGCTGAAATTCAAACTTTGTTTCCAATGAATTCCAGTGCATTTCCCAAGGAGCAGCTCTGGAGGAGTGAGGGAGCCCTGTGGCTCCATTCTGTGGAGTGCAGTCATTGCTCATGAAGGTTCAGGTATTTTAAGGGAATTTTCTTCAGCTGGGAAGAAAAAGAAATCTTTGGCCTCCACGTTAGTGTATTTTATCCTTCAGTGAGAAAAATGTCTTTCAGTGTTTGTTTGGAGGTAAGGTCAACCCAGTGACTTGTCTGTTATATATAACCCAAGCCACAGGCTTCATCTTCCATTCTGGAGATTTATTTGACCCAGAGAGACCAGTGAGGAGCTGCAGCCAAGGGAAGAAAACACTTTATTTCTCAAAACTGATGAAATACCAGATGTGTGCCCACAATGGAAGAAATTTTAAGCTACGGTTACCTGAATTCATTTGCATAAAGGAATAAGAAACTTTCTGTTGTGTCAGCTTATTTCATTTCCTGGGATGTTCTCTCATTATGGGGGATTACTTTAATTACTGCAATAATTATAATTTAACCCCATTGCTGTGTGCATCTCAGTGTATGACTGCAGAGAGAGATCTGATTCTTGCCTCTAAAATCTGCTGTCTGTAGACTCCAGTGTAAGCTGAGGAACTGAATGGTAAATACAGAGAGCTTCAACAAAGCACAACTGATTTTGTTATTTTAATGAATATAAAAATCTTTAAAAAGAGAGTGAGTATTAAGAATCATTCAAAAGAGGAAAAAATATTTGCATTTTGAAATATTTTCTTTGGAAAATAAACCTGTCAGTAATCTCAGGGTTAGCAGGGAGCTTTTCCAAAGCAGGGATTAATGGCTGTTTAGAGAGGAGGATTCTTAGACAAGCTGTTGAATATTCTGGTCAGTGGGTTCAGTGAGCTGCTGGGGCCTGACTGCCAGCTCAGGGCTTGCTCCTCACAGGCTCCTGCTAAGTCAACAGGATTTAATTCGAGCTTGTGTTTCTGTCATGCCAACTTGGTCAGTTTGTTGGCCGCCCTGTCAAAGTTACAGTGTGGTGCATCAAAGCTTGAAAGCTTCCACACAGCTGGCTGAGTCCAAGTGATCAAAATTAACTCTGTAGGAAAAATGCATCGTATGGAGGGGCACAAGATGGAGTAGGCATCAGGTATGCAGGGAAAAATGTGAGGAGGAGGGAATTTTTTTTCTTTTTTTTTTCTTTACAACTCTATTCTATTAGAATTTATTTGTGGCAGGTTGAAGGTAGAATGAAAAGAAGCTGCAAATTCACAGAACTTCTCCAGGTCAGAACTGTTATTGCTAATTGCAGAACTGTCAGTAGCCTAAGGTTGTGTCAGGTAAAGGCATTTTTGAGTATTAATTAATATTTATCTGCTTGTCTTGCACATCTGAAAGTTCTTCATCTGCCACTTACGCTTCACAGAGGATGAGTCCAGGAAATGTGGGTATTATTATGCTTTAATTTCATAAGCAAATGGTAGACTCAAGACTGTTGAATCATGGTCACAAGGGTGTCAAGCAGGGCTTTAAGGCAATTATTGAGGATTTTAGTTCACTTAGAATAGGCTCTGGCTTGTGAATGAGACAGCATTAATGTGAAACATTAGAGTTCTTTCCCAGACAGTGTGTGTATCACAGCAGATGATATTTTACCTCTCCATATGTTTCCCAGTTGAAATAGGAAGCCAGACAAATCGTGAGGAGAGGAAATAAACATCCATGTTTATGGGTGTGAACTCTTAACAGCAATTAAGATGAACAGATCTCTTAGTCAATCTGAGATTAGCAATTACCTGGATCATGGCTTGTTCCACCAACTGAAATTCTGCTTGCCATATAATTTAGGATTCATGTACATATGGCTATTGGAAATATAAACTGGTACCTCAGGGCAGGAAATGCAAAAAATGTAAAAAATGTATACAGCTATTTTTTAATATTTTGGGGAGTAGTTTTATGTGCCTTAAAGCCTCCAGCTTGCATGTGATAAAGTCAAATTTGATCAAAACAACATGTGCAACCTGCTGTGCTCCCCTCACCCCTTAACTAATGGTTAAGAGTATCTGCTTGTCCCTTCTTGTAATTAGATCAGTCTTAACCAGTTCAGCTCAAAATTGTCTGTGTCCAAATGCCCAAACATTTCCTCTGACTTCACTGACATTATGCCAGATTTATACTTGTGTGATGTAGAGCAGAAATTTGCCCTGGAGAATGTGGATCCCCAAAGGCATTCACAAAAGCCATTTTTTAATAATAACACAAAAAGAAGATGTTACAGTTGAATGTCATTTGTCATTGTCTGCCATTTGCTCCTACCTAGTTCTAAAGGAGGAATGCAGGAAAGCTCTGCCATTAGCTGCTAGTTCAAAAAGAAAGCCCAGTGCTCCCAGGAATCTCTTGTGAGCAGTGGGCTGGTCTCTGCAGGTCGCTGTTGGGAGCCACTTTAAATCAGCCTGTCCTTTGGCTTTGCTGGTTGCCAGAGCCCGTTATCTGCAATCCTGTTTAACTGGCAACTCTCAAATGTAATCGAGGATGTTATGTTCAAAGCACAGTGCTTTCTGAGAAGGGTTTTGCACTTTAACAAGTCGTCTTCTGATGCAGTGAACCATGACCTCTGTCCTGTTTTGGGTAAAGATAAAGCTAACATGGAAGGCTCTGGCATTCTTTAAATGTCCCAGCTAAATATACTTTTATATTTCTGAGGTCAAAAATGCAGATGACATTTCAAAGTCTGGGTTTTACTATTTTCTTTATTCTCTAAGTAATTCCTTTTACTCAGCACTACTGAAGGAGTTCAGGCATAAGGGCTGTTCTTTTATAATGCCACATATTTGTATTGCACCTCTTACCTGGGGATATGAAAATAATTTGCAAATGTTAATTAAGGATTCCACCTTAGTCAAGTGGTAAGGCATTGACAGATTTTCTCTGGGAAAAGGATGAGTTAGCAGAGGGTTGATGAGCAGTGCAGGGTCCTGTGAACCATCTCACTGACCTTGACCTCTCCTGACTGCTCTGTCTTTGCCCTTCCTTTGCCTGCTGCTTTGGACTAAAGTGGTTTTTATGGCCAAAATACCTTCCCAGTGTGGGGAAAAAAAAGCCCCTCTTTCATTCTGGGCTTTAGGAACACCACAACATAAATGGGTTTATGCTCATGGGCTCGATGTGGTGTATCTGCTGGTGGATTCATGAGAAGGAGCAGTTCGTGGGCCAGCAAAGCCGTGCCTGAGCTTTGTGTCACGTTTGCTATGCAAAGAGCATGGGTGCCACGGAGCTGTGCCTTCCCTCCCTCTCTGCTCCAGCCCCAGGTGCCTGCACAGCCTCCTTTCTCCTTGGGAAGGTGAGCTGCAGGCCAGGCAAGGGCTGGGGACACCTGGGAGCAGCTGGGCTGAGGTGCCCTCAGCTCTGCAGCTGCAGAATCCAGGGAGAGTTTTGAGCAGCTGGCAGCAAACTCAGCACCTGCAGTCCCACCTCTGTGTCCTGGTGTGATGCTGGGCTCTCTGTGCCTAATGAGCACTGAAAAATGGCCCATTTACACGGCTGGGTTTTCCAGCAGACTAAGGAAAACCTTATAATCAGCTCGTGATTAGCAGGTAGTAAATTCTGCTGAGCAGCAAGGAAGGATAGGGAAGGACTGTGTTATTTAAGAAACCCGTCCTGTACCTGCATGAAACAGCTCTGCTGTGGCACCACTGCAGCTTGGGCTGCCTTAGCAGAGGCTGCAGGCAGATTTCTGGGGTGGCAGGTTCCCAGGGTGGCAAGACACTGAGCAATTCCCAGCTCTGAAAAGGAAATAGGTTCAAACTATTTCCCTTGCTTGTGCTGCCCTCGCTACCCTGACAGAGCAGCTCATCCACAGCCTTGCAGTCACCTGCATTTTGGGAAATGGTGAAGAACTATAGGAACTGTGATTCCCTGGAGCATGAGGATCTGTGAGAAAATGTTAAGAAATTATGGAAATGTGCTGGTGATGAAGGGTAAACCTCAGAGCTGTTCCGTCTGCAGCTGCAGATTCCACTCATCAGAATATGGACCAGAAACTTCATGGCTGGAAACTTGTTCTTTGGTCCTTATCATCCTCATGGCTGGTTCCTGATGGGAACTGGTCTGAGGACCCTGAGGACCTTCTCCTGCCTTCTCCCTACCACAGAGATTTAAAGCCTGGAACAATTTTATCCATTATCGTGGGGGAAAAGCAAAAATTTCTTCTAGATTCACTGCCAAGGTTGCAGGATTGTGTCTTCTGTTAGGAAGACTTGATTTAGACTCTGCAGATGCCACCTGCAAGCAGAGTTAAAAGGTCAGTGTAGCTGAGATCTCTTTCAATTCAGGTCTTAACCTGTGGCTCTCTCAGCCCTGTCAGATGCTGTTGGAAGGTTAGGTTTGGTTTTAGGCCAGTGCAGGAGGAAGGAAAGAGACTTCCAATAGTGTAGGAACTGCAGAAAGTAAAACTTAGATTTTTTCATGTGCTCATGGCTGTGTTAGTGGTTTTGCAGCCAAGGGAGTTATATCCCATGAAGTTCAGGTGATGAGTCTAGATTTTCTGGAAGATAAATTGCTTGGCTTTCATTTTATGCAATATTGGAATGCTGCTAGACTGAGGGGGTTTGTGCCTCTTCACAGATATTTGGAAAGTGGAGATGCTGACCCTTGAATTGTACCTAACAGTACCATTACAGGAAAATCTTTTCTGTCAGTAACTACTCTCTACTGGCCTAGTTTTCCCCCAGCAGCTGCACAGCATGGCACCAGCAGTGTAATTCCAGTCTAAATTTATGGATGTCTGTTAAAGTGCAAGTTGCACTCTCATGCACTGCTTGTTCTCAAACATGTTAAAGCAGTTAGAAAATAAAGGAGTGGAGGGAAAGCAGGCACAGTAATGTAATAATAAGAGTGGAAAGCTCATTTTCACGTCTAGTCATCTAAGAAAAAACATGTTAAAGGATTCTGAGAGAATGCTGAAAGCTTTGGACTGTGGTACATGGCTCAGAAATTTTAGAGGGGAAATACTCATCCGTGAAGACATTGCCTGCTTCTCACTCTGAAGGGCTGGTGAGCTCAGCCACAGCAGCAAGAGATGATCAGTCCTGTGTTTCTTCTGCATTCAGAATTGTGGTTGAAACCATCAATAACCTGGGATGCAAAGACAATGAGGGGCTTCAAGTGCTGGAGAACAAAAAGCTTTCTGAATACTTTCGAAAATCCCAGACATTAGCATCACAATCCTTTTACTGTCTGTTCCCATGCACTAATTTTAGCTAACCTGCTTTGGCAGTAACTATTTTTGACCCTTTCAGGGTGAGCTCTGTCTCAGGGATGCCCCCTCACTCCTCCTTCCCCTCCCCCAGCAGTTTCCTGGTGACCTCTGTGGTTGCAGTGTTAGTTCCCTACCTCAGCTTTTTCTTTTTATAATGGGTTAGAGCTCTCTGGTCTCTACTTCACCCCACTCTACTGTTCCTATACATGTTCTTTATTTATTTTGTTCCTTTTTTTTTTTCTGCTCTTGATTGGCACTGTGGTTTGACTCTGTTTTTGAGGGTTTTTTTGTTGTTTTTGCTGTAGTAAGGGCCCAAACAGCTCCTTTCCTCTATCCCTTTGTATTGTCTATTTTTCCTTACACCTTAATGAGCAGCACACTCCCTAGGTTTTCCTGTACAACACAGGTTAATCAACAGAAATTCTCCAGCAGTTTCTTAAATTATCTTGCCCTTAGCTGTATTATTTACTGCTTTTTCTTTCTCTTCATTGTCAGCTTCAAAGCAAGAAACTGGACTTCATTTGTGATAAGCAATGCACAAATAGAGGGAGACATCCTTTATCAAAGAAACTGAAACTTGGGAGATGAAGGACGGGAGGAAAGATGGGGCCCAGAGTGGCGAGTGGTGCCAAAGAAATCTCCTTTTATCACCGTGTGCTGAATCACAGCACTCCCGTCCTTGAGGAGTTAAAACAAAACTAATAAGATGTGTGAGGGGGGAAACACATTCCTAGAGATTTCTTCAATATGCACTCATGTACCTGGGAAAATGGGAGGATGAAGACAAGGCAATATTCTCTATTCAAAGTGATTTTTCCCCTGGTTCTTTATTCGTGTCTCTTGGTATTCATCCTTCTCTTTGTCTCACCCTGACCTATGATCATATAACAGTAAGAGCCTGCTGTGGACCAGAATTCCAAAGCATGAGATGATGGATAAGCTCAGACCCAGAGGACTCACAGGGCCCTGGGCAATAGGCAGGGGCACAGGAGCAGGAGGAGCCTTTGGGATGAACAGGAGTGGGGAAAGCTCCCAGCAGCAGGGTCACAGAAAGGGACTACAGGGTCTCCACAGGCTGTTCATTACTCTATTACTGTTCATTACTGAGTACTTTCATGAAAGGTGTTACTTATAAAATAATTTGCAGGGTAGGGATGCAGCCTGGCTGTCTGCAAGACCCACTGAAGGGGGAGCATCCATGCCCAGAGATAAAGCATTGAGGCACATAGGGGCCCTCAATAGCATTTCACAGTGACCCTCTTTTCCTTTTACCTCCCTCCCAGACCTGGAGAAGAAAGTGAGCAAATATACTGAAGAAGATTAAAGAAATACTATTTCCCATTTTTTTCATTGTTTTCTTCATTTCTGTAAAATCTTTTGTTTTCAGTTCTCTCTTGCCAGCTCAATATATCTCAGGTGTTCCTGTTGCCTTCTAAATGCTGTTGCTTCTAAGCCCCTCCCTTCCCTTGTGTCTCTTACCAGCTCTCTCTCCAGCATCTGCCTCTCTCCAGTCTCACTTTCCCTTCTTTGAATCACTTTCTGAGGGTTTCATCTGTGCCTTTTCCCTCTCTGCAGCCTGGGGAAGTTGGGGGCAGCTTTCTTTAAGTGAAAGGAATGTCTGTGGGCATGTACCTTAACGGTGTGAACAGCAGAAGAAATTGGATTGTCGTTTGCGAGATTCCTGAGCTGAACTGATGAGAGGCACTTTGCCATGTAAGGGTGCTACAGAGAGCTGTACTCTTAAATTTTGAGTTAGAGATGTCAGCAGTGGTTACCAAGGAAACTTCTAAAATTACTCTGGCAATGTCTCTGCTCAAATACTGTATCAGATCTTGGGGAAATGGCACTGAGTGAGCAGGCGGAGATACATTGGGGAAGTGTCACTGTGTAAGACTCCACGATGCTTTACCTACAAATAAAATAAAAATTTAAAGCTTTGTGGTGATGCAGGGTCTTCAGCTCTGCAGTCCTAAACCTGGAAAATAGCATGAATTAAGTAAAAAGCAGTGGTTTTCTTAAAATGTCAATCAGACAATAAATTTCACAGGTCTGTACTTAACCTCCATTTTGGGTTTTGTTTTCAACACTTAAAAAAAGAAGAGTTGCTTCTAACAGATAATTCACAAAAATTGTAACTTACAACTAATGGGGGGAGAAACCCTGGACTCTGCCACCCCCAAGGCCCCAAACAAGGCAAGAGTGTAGATGGATTCATGCATATTTAAATACATGCTAATCAGAAAGAACATTTGGGATTTAAGCAATTGTCAGAAACCCATAGAAGGCAAAGTTAGAACTGCAGGTTCTTTACCTGAATACTGTTAAACCTCCTCTGGCTGAGCTGGGCTGAGCCACAAGCTACTGGAGAATGGGACAGCACTTTAATCACTCCCTATTTTCCCTGTGCTAGTTCTCTCTTTTTGATTGCTTATTGGAGGATGGCCAAAGGTCACTTATTGGGTTTGATGGTCTTGGGTCTGACCTGGCACAGGTGGGCTTATGTAGGGACAAACCCCTGTCCTTCCTGGAGCTGTCAGTTCACTGCTCCTTGGAAGGATGGGCCTGTCACCCTCTGCCTGTGCACCTCTGGACCTAATGGGAATTCTTCTCTAGCTGAGCCTCAGGTACAAGCACTATGTCCCACATATTGCATGTCTAAGTTGGACATCATTTTATTTTTGTCCTTACCCATATGAGACTCTGCTCAATTATATGAAATATTTTAATCGAAAATAGATATTTGTGTATATAAATTTTGCTTTCAAAATACATTGTCTGGCCACATATATTTGTTATTTTTAACAAATGTTGTTGGATCAGCCTCTTGATTCAATAACATTGGTGAAAAGTTACAGTTACATTTTAATAGGTGTTAAAAATATCTCTTGTGTGATGCTGACTGCAGAGTGCTGATGCCTTAATGGGATGACTTTTGCCTCTTCCATGCAAGTGCTCCAGGAACAGAACCCAAACACGTGAGGAATGAGCAGAGGGATGTGGTCCCTGTGCAGCCAGTGACAGGTAACCCCCACCTTCAGAGCTCGGGCACGTGCTGCTGGGAGGAGCTGATTGCTATGCTGAATCCAAACCAGAAAGAGTGCAAGTAATTAATCACCATATGATTAATCAAAAGCTCATCGTGCTCTGGATGAAACAAAAAGAGCTTTAAGTAGCAAACTCTCCCAGGGCTGTAAGGAAGGTGCTGTAGCTGCTGCAGCGTGGAGAGCAGTGCTGCTGCTGGGATGGGGATGGCTGCCAGAGCTGGCTGGGAGTGGATGGTGTCATGGACACCCTGATATAGGAGAGGGACTTCTTTTTGACACTTGGTGATAACTGAAGATAATATTAATTCAAAAATATTAATAAAAGATCAAGCTCTATTTTAATTTCCTCTGCACAAAATTGTTTGGGTTTAGGCTTTGCTGTGACAGGATCTGCAGGCAGAGATTGTTCATGGCAGTCTAGTCCTGCAGAGCTGGTGGGAGGGAGGCTCTGAAGGTGAGTGGTGAGGTACAGAGAAAGTGGGTGGTTGTTGTAGGAGCCACCTCAGCAGTATATGTTGACCTCCTGATGCCATTTCTTTATGTTTCATATTGTTTCACCGGGAATACATTCTTTATTCTTGATGTGAAAAGCTGGTGTCCTGAAAACTTCAGCATTTTGAGTCATGTCTGTGCTGCAGGAGTGTTACTGTCTTTTTTTTTTTTTTTTTTCCTTTCTGTAGCAGAAAGCCACTAATGATGCAGCCTCTCTTTCCCGAGGAGCAGAGCTGACACACAGATCAGCAGTTCTGAGAAGCTGGGGGAACATTTAATGAGATGTGCAGCAGCCGGGCACAGCTTGCACGCTGACACCCCGTGGGGATGGGGCAGCTCCTCAGCCCCTCCGGGCTGGCCTCTGCTCTGCTGGGTGGGAGTGGGCAGAGCTGCCCATCCCTGCCTGACCTGGCTCCACACTTTCCTGACCCACCACTGCCCATGGTGCCTCCTTCCTCAGGTGCAGGGCAGAGACAGTGGAAGGGAAATGTTCCTTTTCCTCTGAAAAGCAAAGCTGCACTTTAGAAAGAGAAGAGAAGATTATTTTTCCCTGCTCCCCAGAAAACCCTGTAGGAAATGCAGGGGTTTTCAGCATCACAGGCAATTTTTTTTCTCACTCACTACATTTTAGGTATAATTATTTGCAGTACTCTAGTGTAAACAATAACCACACAAAGCCATTTCATGAAAACCTGGAGCTCTTAATTTAAAACCTACAAAAGTTCTTTAATCTTCACAAAGATGTGGAGAAAAGCTAAAAAAAAAAAGTGTGTGAGTATATAAGATATTCCTGTTTCTTTAGGGTAATGTTTAATGATCAGTCAGTGACTGAGTTTGCATACATTAAATATTTATTTTTCTTCTGTAGAATGGGGGAGTGTGCTCACTTTCCTGCCAGATCACTAATTGGGTAAGTGTGGCTGCTCAGGGTGTTTCTGAAGCAGCAGTTCTAGCTGTGGCACTTGTCTCATTTAGGATTTTACTGTTTGTATTCCAGAAGTCACGAATTCTCCAGCTGGGGTTGGGACTTTGATAAATTGTCATTTCTTGTGCTTGAAATATAACTTTATTGCCCCTGAGTAATAAAAATTGTCAGTTCGCATTTTTATATTTTTTTTTTTTTTTCTATTTTTACAGCACAAATTTCTATTCATTCTCAGTGTTTGCAAAACCATGATTTTACTGAAATCAGTGGCTTTCTACTGGTTGATCTGACTGCAGAAACAAGGCTACCCACACGTGGGATGTGTGAGATTTCTTACTGCTCCTCTATGTCTTCTGTCTCAGAAGAGGAGGTGGGAGGCTTTCTGCTGGGAGGCTTTTCTCAGACCTCTCGCTGTCCTCAAACCAGGTCCATTCTTCTGGCAGGCACAAAGCTTTTGGCTTTTCCTGAGGAGAGCAGCACTCAGGAGGGGCTGGCAGCCAGGGCAATGCATCCTTTCTGCCTCCTGCTGTGGAGGTTCTGATGCCAGCACCGATCTCCAGGTCCTGTCTCACCTGTCCCTGATGTGCTTCTGGACTCTCCTGGTCGTGCTGGGTTAAATCTGGCCCCAGACAGAGCCTCCTCCACCACTGAGGGCAGCAGGACCAGCAGCTCAGGCACTGCTCAGTGTTTGTTGGGGAAGGCAGACTGAGCTGTAGGAGCTGACCCTACTGAAATTGTATTTTAGACCATCCCATGTTCTCTCTGGGCATTTTTTCCCCTCCCACAAGACAAGGATTCCTTTCCAGGCTGCTTCCTTAAGCCCCCCTGAGCCCAGTTGTGATGCTGGCAGCTTCATTTGTTTTTCTGCCCTCTTCTTTCGACACTCTGATTTGTTTTTCACCAGGAGGGCCCTTCTCAGGAGCTCTCTGCTTTGCCAGAGCTGAGCTGTGCCATTTTAGCCGAGCAGAAAGGAGCTGAGCTTGCACAAGGTGTGCAGGGAAGGATCCTCCTGCTCAGGAGCATCTGGGCTCAGCAAATGAGTCACACCTTTCTTCTTGTTAGGAGAGCAGTTTTATCTACTGCTTACTTTATGTTCTGCCCCAGCTTCATTTTGGGAGTCTAAGAAATACTTTTAAGTCTTTTATCAGCTTTTGGGTGGAAAATAACATTCAAATAGAGTATGGGTGCTCAATCTCCCACTTGCTTGCAAACAGCCCTGGGATACTGAAATACTGCACTCTTCAGAGAAGGACATTTATTTACTCTCTTTCACCCTTTAATTGGGCACCATTTGCTGCCCTGAATGTTATTGCATAGCCTAAGTATCACTTTAAAAATGCAATTTATGTTGAGTCTATAGAAGATTTTTCCGTAATGGAGTTTTAAATACAGAAAACTGAACACATGGCATGTGAAGGCTTTTTCTGGTTGTTGTTGTGGTTTGGTTATTCTTGATTGTTTGCTTAGTTATGACTGGCTCTTTTTCTTGGCACATTAAAGGTATTTATACATGGAGCACTCTAAGGAGGCCTCATAGCCAAAATATTTGACATTACAAAGGGTCAGAGCTAAAATTTTTAGAGCTCAGCTTAGAGTTACATTAATGCAATCCACAGCTGATCGTTGCTAAGGTCACATTGTGCAGGTTTATTTATCTCTTTGTAGCCCGTGAGCAGTCCAGCTAATGACTACTGCTTTTCTATAGAAGAGAAAAAAAAAGAATTCCACACAGTTTCTTTGGAACTTTCATCTTTAAAAATATTTAGTATTTATGCTGTCAAAGTGAAAAACTTCCTTAAGGTAATGACAACTGAAAGAATTCAAAATTCTCCTGGAAGAAGTGAGCTGTCAGCCTGGTGGTGTTGCTTCCTGCACATCCCCCTGCTCCTCTCTTGACTTATCTGCCTTGGAGCTTTTACTCATATGAGTCTCTCTCCTGCCTGTAAGGTTGTATATAATACTTTCTTTATGAAACAAAGCTTATTTGTAGAGTGGCTTTGGTGTTTTTTTTTTGCTAAAAAAATATAATTTATCAGAGCCAATTTATCTGAGCCATTCCACTGTTACCATGTCAGCCTTAAAAGCAAGATTTTTCCTTTATAACCATGTCCACTTAGATACACAGTGATGTATGTCCTTTCATTATTGTAATTATTAATGAGATATTGCAGTATAGGAGCCTCAAACCTCAAGAAAAACCCAATTGTGTTTTTGCTTTAATTAGTTTGTTACATCATTTCAGTGTGGTAAGATACATAATAAGGGAAACCCAGTCTCAGTGTGTTCTGTTCCAGAATAATTTACTGAATCAATAGTTTCTATAAATAAGTTTAAAGCTAAAGTAGACATTCATGCATCTATTGTCATTAACAGGGGTTTTTATTGCCTAAGTTATTAAATGGGTGTCACCTAAAGTAACTTTTTTAGTAGAGACTGATATCAGTACCTGCAGGAAAGTTGTGAACAGCTCCTGCAGAAGATTCATTTTTTCTCTTCAGTTATTAAATATATTCTCTGAACTTGAGTAGTCAATTTATTTAGGTTGAATTTGGTGATTTTATGCTGATTTATGTATCTACATTTAATGTTAACTGATGTAACAGACAGATTTATCATCACTTTACACAAATAAATAGATACAGAGGCATACAATAAAATGAACCACTAATGGATTAACACAAGGTTTCATAATGAAAAATGTTACAGAAACCCCTGAACACCCTGAACCAGAATATTTAAGGGAAGAGATCAAAATTGTCCTTGGCCCTGCCAGGGTGTCCAGATGCCAACAAGGCCAGCTTCACAAAACAGCACTGCAAATCAAGGTACAATGTGATCATTTTTACTGTTTAAATGAACCAGAGAAACTCTAGTTGGGCCTTAATTTCTTTTTTTCTTATTCTTTTTTGTTTGTTTGTTTGTTTGTTTGTTTGATAAAGCCCACGGATATAATGCCCAACTTCAGTGTGTGCTACAGAAGTGGAGTGAACACAAAATGCAGCTTGCAGTGTGTTTATAAATTCTGGGCAGTAGGTGATGTTTCAGCTCCTGCAGCAGCGTTGCCAGCGGGGAGAGGTAGAGAGGTGTCATTTATTTAAGAGTTTAGACAAATAGACAGAGAAACAGAGGAGATCTGAGGCCAGACAACTTGCCAGTCCTCTTCCCTCTATCAGCCTGCCTATCCCTCATCTCTAATATTTCACATTGAAGAAAAAGCAAAGACTGAAGAGCCTTGATATGTTTTATAGCTGAGCACTGTGCATTCAGGCAAGTGTTCACAGGGAGCCCTGACAGTTCTGCCAGCCACAGGGGGGTGGTTCCATGCAGAAGGCTGCAAATCTGAGAGCAGAATGAGATATTTCTCCAGTGAGGTAGGTGTACCTATTAACTCAAAATAAAGAAAAAGAAAGAAAAGCTGAACTGATTCTACTCTGCAAAGAGAAAATGAAATGTGTATTATAAAATCTCTGAATCCTGCTGCTTCTGGGAAACCTAATATTTTGCCCAGCTCTGCCATCATAACCTGCAACCTGAAGCAGGTACCTTTCCCAAACAGATAGCTTTCCTTTCTCTTTCCTAGAAATACTCACCACTTAGGCCTCCCCTTGTTTTAGGGAAAAAGTGTTGTTTTATTCTGTGTGGCTTTTGTAGAAGGTAGTACTTAAAGTAGATTAAATCCAAGTCTCCCTCTTTTTGTTATTTTAATGTCTTGTCAGGAAATGTTAATGCTCCTGTGCCATTGCTTAATGGTTTTGCCTGTTTCTACAGAGGTCAGAAAGAACTACATTTCCTTCCATTTTTAGAACTTGCTTTTGTATCCCCTGTGTATTATCTCAAATTATTGCATATAATTTTCATTCCTTTTTTGGCTTGTGCTCTTCCTGAAAGCAATGTTCTGTATTGCACATTGCTCTGTAATCTTCTTAAGTCATCGTTTCACTTGCACTGTAAATAGAAATCCATTTGTGTAATTAATGATTTTGTTATTATAGGAACATTTTTTTTTCTTTAATTTAATTTCTCTTGTGCATAGCTGTCAAACATGCTATCTTTAGCCCAGAACTGTCCAGCAGAGTGTGTTTAGGGGCCTGTTTCTTGTTGGAGAAAAAGCTGAAGCTTTCAGGTAAGAAGCTACATTTTTGACCTCATGATTGTGTGAAAGACTCTTCTCAAAGTGGAAATCAAACAGCTGAGCAGCAGCATTTTCCCAAGTCAACATCTCTGAGGGAGCATGAACTTCCCAGTCCCACTATACCAATTCAGGAGTTCATCCCCAGATCTCATGTGTAGATCGGCAATCTGTTCAGTCTCTTCCTACAAGTGTAGGGAAGTGATAAGATGCAAAACTCATGAGTGAGGGGAAGAAGTGCAGAGGGAATCAATGACTGGCTCATGAAGAAAAAAAGAGAAGTCATGGAAGAGACTGCAGAAAAGCAAAAGGTAATAATAGTAGGTTAAAAAAATAATATATATATGCTCAATGAGAGAACACAGGAGTGGAAAACTCATGCCCTCAGGATGTGCTCAAAATTAAGAGAGTATCTCTGTATTCAGAGTTGTTTATGTTTGGCTTTCAGTCTTCATGTCAGTCTTCTCCTGACAAGAGAGTGGGTTTTGCTGCTGGCAAATGAGCCTGAAGCACCATCAGCTCTCATCGTGGCACAGGGACCTCTCTTACCCCAAACATGGGATTTTTGTCTTTGGAAGAATAACCCAGCTGTGCTGCTTAATAAGAAACATGCACAGTCCACTTGAAGCTTTTGTCTGCTTTAGCCATATCTACAGCAATGGAATATCCCTAAACTGAGGTGGGAAAAGATGAAAGTAATTCCAGCTTTGCTCTAAAACTGTTCACTGATAGGCTTTTGTTTCCAGCAAGATGGAAAAACTCTCCTTACTCCTTTTTAAATGAAAACTGGTTTGAAGAAATGCAATTTTGAATTCTCTTCTTGCTGTCAGGAAAATGTATCTGTGGTTTTCTCTTGTGTTGGTCCCAGAACTGATTGAAATGCATGCATTTGTCAGTGCATTGATATTTAATTTCTTTCGAGTCCCCATATCTGAATTTGATATTTTGTATTAAAAAGGAATTACCCCCAACCCTTCATTGTTATGAAAAACCAGGAACTGAGAGATGTCAGACACTGAGGAAACCATATTCTTTTATGACCCTGTCTTGCCCTTTATAAAAGCCAGCTTAAGTTGGTTAGAAATGCCTGTGATTGCTCATCTTTTCTAGTCATTACTTCCTGCATACACATAGCAGAAGAAAAGTCTTGTGCCAAAGAAGATTAATGAAAATCTACATTACACTTCATTCAAAGCATCTGCCTGCTTTGGAAGTCATGCACTGGCACACATACTAATTAGAGCAGAACAAAATGTGCCTTTTTAAAATTCTTTTGGGGAAGAAATTGAAAACCAAGAAGCTATTTTCTTCCTAATTTTTTTAAATGGTCACACCAGCTGTGCACATTGAATATCTCATATGCAATGTGCATTTTGTAACTGAGACTGCTGCAGGGGTTAAATTAATAATTCTGCTTTCTCAGAAAGAGCACAACATAACAATCATCCTTGAAGAGGGAGAAATCTGCTTTTCTACAAATGAAAAGTCAAAATGATCACTAAAAATATCTGCACCTTGAAAGAATGGCCTGATGCTCTGTGCACAGTGCCATGTACTGGCTGCTGACTAAAGGGGAAAACAGATGGTGTATGGTGACTAATTTTTTCAGTGGGAATAAAGCACAGGTAATAGTATGCCTGTTAGCAGAGAGAGCTGTTGAGGAATTTCCTGGAACTGTGGAATGAAGTGTGCAGTAATACACACTCACACTGAAGAGATTTTCCTGCCTCGTGGCTGTGAGGGAACAGGCGAGGAGGAAAATCAATCCATGAGAAAGTGAAGTTGTTCTCCCAGGGCAGGTGTTGCACTGGGACAAACATTCCTTGTCCCTTTGTGTGCCTGTTGGCTGCATGTTTTCCTCAGTGGCAGGCTGAATCCAGCCTATCCAGCCTGTTCCTGGGCATGGCCTTGCCCTCAGCCCTGGAAAATCCCTTTGCTATAGGGACCAGGACCCAGGAGGTGCAGGTGAGTTGTTGCCATGGAACATCACAGTCCACAAGGGGAAGTCAGAAAAGTTCCTTTGAATTTAGGAGATCACTCAGTTGTGCTATCAGTTATGAGTCATCCAGGAAAGGATTGCACATGATAGAGAAGAAGGGGTGATTCTAGTTTAACGTTCAGGAAAAGATTTTGGAATTGACTACCAAATATATATATATTAAAAAAAAAACAACAAAAGGAGCAACCAACCACCAACAACAAAATCACAAAAAGCCCCATCAAACCGCCACCAAACCAACAAAAAGCCACGTAAATGCACTTCCAGGTATCTACATCTAAGATGGATGTGCTTGGAAGAAAGGAAACTTTACACATCTCCTCATCTAGCTTGCTACATGACAGAATATCATCCTTCAGTCTGTCAAGTTTTTGCCATCAAAAGGCTATGAAATTCAAAGAAATGTGTTCTTTATACATTATTCAGTGTAGCTTTCCAGTTGCATACTTTGTAAATAGTATTTTTAGGGGCTTTGAAATGATGAGAAGACAGGGGATGGCCAGTTTTCATTAGATTACCTTACAATTTTCAGCAGAACACAAAATAATTCTCTAGTGCTAGAAAATGGGATAGTGCATGAAGAACACAATCACCCATTTTTCCTACAGAAAAAGACCCTTCTGTGGTGAAATGTAGTTCAAGCGAAAGATCAGAGTACATTAGCAATGTGGCTCCAATTTTGTATGTAAATTGCCTTCCCACACCCTCTCAGTATTAGTGCTTTGGTGACAAGCAAAGAATGTAATTCTGTTTTGAGCTTTTTATCTGATGATAAGTCTCTGTTCTCACTGCTCCCTAACTTGTCACCACTGTGGTGAGATCAATTGCATCTTAAGTGCTTCAAGTCATAAGATATTTAGCATATATTCATTAAAATTCTGTATTTTCCTCCATTAATATTTTTAAAGGAACTCCCTAAGGTTTTGGGTTCCCCTTGGTGTTAAAGCTAATTTTCAAGGACTTGTTTCAATAAATTGTTAAGAATATTTGCTTAACATTAATTTCTTTTGTCAAGGGGTGATTGTTGCTTTTCTACAATTCTATTGAGCTTGAGTGCTCAAGGAGACATCCAGCAGACAGTGTTACACTTCAGTAAATTGGCCTGCAAGATTTTACATTGAAAAACTGGGATTGATTCCACCACAGAAACTCATGACATAGATATATGTCTTCAGCTTAGAAAACCTGGGCCCAGAAAATAAAAAGCTGAGAGCTTGGATTGTCCATCTTAGTGAAGTCAAGTCAGAGGAATGTTGATATTGATAGCCATGAAGGAATTGTGGGGAAGAGGAGTAAATGCCAGGGAATGTCAGAAAGCATTGGAGGCAGAACAGATCACAGCACTGGCTCGAGTGCTGATCTACAGCCACTTGCCCCAGGTACACCCAGGGTGCAAATGAGACATTTTTTAATGATTAGAAAACTTTGGCTTTGCAAATAGATTTATAATGGCAATAGCAAGAGGAAACTGCCCGGGCAGATGTCAGACTGGCTGGTGGTGGATGGACACTGGGGGTGTTAGGGCATTTCTCCTGCAGGTGCAGCAGCCAGGCTGAGACTCAGCAGCCCTGTTCAGTTCTCAGTCTCCAGAAGCTTTGGATCTCATGTAACTGTCAAAAACAAAGCTTTGTGCTGGGGGAGGCAGGTCCTGAATTTTGGTAATGTGGTATTTACAGGGTTCTGGTTCTGTCTGCTGTCTTGTGGAATAAAGGGGGAAAGAAGGAGGAAAAAAAAATTAATAACTGCCAACACAAGGATTTTAAAATGATGCTGAAATAATTTATAGCTTCCTGCATCATATCTTCATTTCCTCAGCTGCCATTTCCCTTCAATACAAATAAGCTATCCCAGTAACCCTGCTGGTAACCAGCAGTATGGTGATACGTGAGTGAAATATATTTAAGTCTAAGAAGAGAAACACCTGACTGACACATGTTCAGGTGTAAATTCAGTGTTTCTTTTAATGGTGCTCAAGCTTTGAAAAAAAAAGAAGATCCTGTGAAGGGAAGGCTTGACAACAGCATCTTTGACTGCTGTATTGCCTGGCTGGGCTTGTAGGCAGCCATTCTTTCAGGATGAAAAATTCGATTTTATAGTGTATAGAGACACTTTTTGAAGCTCTTTAGGGTGCAGTGTGGAATTAGCCCCTCCCTTTTTTCCCCCAAAATGTTGTCATGTCGTGAGACACAATGAAGTTTATGAATAAACAAGTACAGCACCAAAAATGAAAGCCAGGGCCGAGTGCCAAGAGATGGAACAAGGCAGGAGTTTCTTGATTAGGGTCAGGCAAGAGGAGTGTGAATGTGAGCAGGGGCTGCTTTATCACCGTGATCTACTTATAATGACAATGAGGGAAGAAATTCTGGGAATGGGCTGACAAAGAGTCTTCCTTCAGAACTGGAAAGCAGCATCCTATCATAGCAGGTACACCCTCAGAGAGAGTAGTAGGGCTTTGAACACTGATATTATCTTCTATATTAAACTCTCACACTGCACTGGGGAAAGGGACACAAGCAATACCACAAAAGTGCCTGATAGTAAGAGAGCAGCAAAAGCATTTAGCAGAACTAAGACTGGCATGGACTGCAGATAATGCTAATAATGTGTATTAGGTTGTGCTCTTATCTCTGTCCTCCTTTTATTTTGATTATTATAAACACATTCCTAAAATTCTTATCACTATGAAGTGTCTTTTACACTGAGTGTGTTATTAAGATGATCTCATACACTATTTACTCTTCCTGATGTATTGAGATGGTTTGTTATACTGTTGTATTCCAGTTTTGAGATGCTGGAGATATCAAAAAAATTAATTCCTTTTTAAAAGGTGGGGAGGTTTTTTTTTTTGTTGTTGTTTATTTGCTTGTTATTTACTTCTCTCTTCCCTTGTGGTTCTGGGAATAGGAACAGGCAGGTGCCAAGTCCTAGGTACTACTGGACATATTTCTCTATTAATGTTTTAACTTGCATATCAAAAAACCTTGGGGCAGCTGAGGTTTGGACCCTAAAGATTCCTTAACATTTCCCAGGATGAGCCACACACTCGATTTTAGAACACCCTGAAGGTGCTGCAACAGCTCAGAAACAAATGTGTTGGCTAAAACCTGCTCCAATGTGTCAGGAAAAGACTGACTGGAATTAGACAGATCTGAAGAATTTAGGCCTGTAAACCTGCAGGAGGTTGCTTAGGATAACAAGTAAATCCAGATTTAAATATTTAAACCTCTAAGTATCAGAAAATGAATGCATAAATTTGAAGCCCTGTAAATCTGTTTGTCAGTCTGTGTGTAAGGTAAGGTCAGGTAGGTTGTACCATCTGATTACTCTGCACTTTAGCTTCAGTATTTCACTTCTGTCAAAATCAGTTGCTGAACTTTTGTAAGGTGTTTCTTCATTTGCTTCATTATGGAAATTCATATAAAATAGCTCTCCTTGCTAGAAAGGCAATCTGGGAGAACATCAAGGGTGCTCTTGGTTTCTGCATATTTAAGAAATGCTCGAAAAAGAGAAGTCTGTAGGAATTATTAAAAGATATGGTTCTATCTGTGAAATAACAGGAATATGTCAAGTTTGCTTGCTTAGGAAAGGGTGGGAACATAACTGTGGAAGCATTACCAGAGATGTGTCTCTGTGTTCCATATATAAATTGTATTAGGAGACAACAAGCTCTGATAGAGCTCTTCACTGGAAACACCATGTTTGGATGAATCACTGTATTTTCTGGTGTCCTTCCTTACATCCTGTGGACTTAAATAAAAATGAGCTGATCTGACTTTGGGTAAGAGCAGAAGAGTGGTCAGAAATATAATTTTACTCCAGAGATGGACAGCTTCAAGTTTGGTCTCAAATTCTCACATTTCTTAGTGCGTAATGTGGAAGTGGGCAGTACAAGCCTTGTTTATTATTTATTGATTAGTTAAATTTTTTTTTTTGTTTTTAATAACATTTTTAATTCTACTGTAATGCTTAAAACAGAGAGAATTTGTTACCTCATAGTGCAGTCAAATAAATGCAATGACTGGGAAAGCCTGGTCCCTTCTGATTTAATAAAATGATACTATATCTGGAACAAGGTAAAATTACTTCCTATTTATCCACACCCCTGCTGAGACTAAAATTAACCTAAAGAGGTGCTTAATGGCACCCACTAAGCCATCATATTAATTAAACAGCTTTATAACATTTACTTTCCGGGAGAGCACCTTTTCTTTTATTTTAATGATTTCTATTATTTGACACTGTAGAAATCTTCACTGTAGAAATATTCTAATAACTCTTATGTCACTAGTGGTTCTCAGCATTTTTTGGGAAACAGCTCCCACACTGTTCTTGGCTATATATATATGTACATATATATATATATATATATTTTCATTAAAGTGGTGCTGGCGAAACATCCCCTGCCATCACAGGCACTGACAGCTGAGGTGGCCTGGAAATGCCAGTTAATTTGGCCATTACAAGTGTTACACTAAATTTTGTCTCCTTTTAGGGGTGTTGCAGGGATACAGTGGAAGAGGGGAAAAGGCTGGCTGATGGAGGACATGACAAGGGTCTGCTCATGATAATTCCAGCATGGAAAAAAGCATCCAACTAAACATAGTGATAAAATGTACTGAAGATGATTGGTGGCATTTAATATTGATCCTGTGCTTATATTTTTGTTTCTTTCAGTGTGACATTGTCTGAAGATTTCACAGACACCAAGGAGCACAGTCTGCCTGGAGCCTGAGGGGCAGAGAGGCACCAGAGGAGCAGGGAATAATAACTAGGTCTCCTGCTTCATAGTCCTATATTTACATTAACATTTCTTCTTTTTGTATGTCATAGTGGCATTGGTGCTGCTCTAAATGCATGAGAAAAAATGAGAATTGTGACAGGAAGGTAAAGCTCAGAGGAGGATTATACCAACATGGATAGGATGGATAAAGATCTGCACAGGTACAGAAAGATTTTCAGGGATCTGGTTCCCCTTTTTTCCTATCAGAATTTAAATGGAACAGGCAAAACCTGGTTGTGTAAAGGTTTCAATTTACTTTCTTTGTTTTTGTTTTTTTTTTTTTTTATATATAGACTTGAAAATTGCTGTTTTTCTGCCTGGGTAAAGATGATATACATACTCATGTTTCCAGACTTTCTGTAGTACAAATGCCTTTGTGTTTCCTTTGAGCCATTTCAGTAATGCTCATGGCTGGGGATGTGCCTTTCACAGAAGCCTGAGGGGAGCACACACCTTTTCCTTGCATGGCCACATATTTCCTTATCTTTTTCTTTTCCTGCTTTTCTTCTTAAGTAAGCAAAAAGTAATTTCCTTTTTTTAATTTTATTTTAAATTCGTTGTTTACAACTGGCCCATTATTTATTACGCTCAAATAAAATCTATCAGGATTTTATTTGAAAGTCTAATTTGCCTAAAGCCTGCACCCTATACTTTTATTCACTCATCCAGTGCAAAGGCAGTGTACTCTATCAAAGGGTGTGGTTGGACTGGATTCAGGGAAGATTCCAGGTCAGCTCCAGAACGCCAGGGCTGGGCAGTGAGAAGGAGCTGGCTGTCCACCCACCTGGGCACACTCATTCACAAAGGGCCAAAGTGTATGATTGCAAACTTTATTCAAACCACTAATCCTCAGGTGCTTGGTGCCAGCACAAGGAATCCCTTTCAGAAACAATGCTGTACATTCCTAGAGCTAGCACAACCATCTGTGTATTCTTGGAATTTGGTCCTGGAGCATGGCCGAAGCCTTCTGCATAAAGGAAATAAGTCTGATTTAGGAGAGGAACTAGAAGAAACAGCTATTACTGATAAGAAGTTATTGCAAGCAGAGCCTGGGATCCCATGCCAGTTGGCACACTGAATTATTGACCAGATTTTCATCAAAAAGACTTGGATCATTTTGAAAAGTGATGCAGGAACATGTACTCGAGTTGAGATATCTAGTGATTTAAAGCTTTGTATTAAATAACTATTCAGCTGCAGTCACTGAGTCAGTCCTGCCCACCTTAAACTCCTTTCCCTAGCTTGGAGCATTGTAAATTTGGTGAAAAATACCACCTTCCTTTGTGTACATTAAAAAAAAAAAAAATATTAGCTTTTTAGAAATGATGAACAGTTGAATTCACAGTAATTGTCTGTTACATCATAACTTGCATTAACGGATTCCCACTGTGATACAAAAGCTGAAAGTATTTTTCCTTCAGCTGGTTAATGTATTCAGAGTCTTTTAACTATGGCTGGAAGTGATGAAAACATGTCATTTTTCTGACATGTATTCTCAACCAGGAGCTCTTTACTTGTCTTTTGCAAGTACAATAGACTGTCTATAATAATATCTTAGCTCAAGATGGTGTATTTTTGAAGCAGATGCTCATGTTAGTCATCAACTCTTGCACATATTAGTGTGCCTCAGATACACCAATATCTCACTGAAGGCAGTGGGGGTTTTCACTGCACAGGTGCATTCTGACATGAATTGGGGCTGCATTATCCAGCCCCTTGTGTTGAGGTCTGTGCCCAAGGCAGAATGTGAAATACTCGCAGAAAATGGAGCAAAAGGAAATTGAAAAATTTGTCTAAAGCAGATTGGTTGGTGGCAATCATGGTGGACTTGGGAATGGCTTCCATATGAACTCTGCTTTCCCTGGGCTGTGAAATTTGTTCTGGGGAATTTAGATATTTTTGCATTTTTATTTTTTTCTGAATGGAAAGAAACAACAATAGAAGGACTTCTTAGATATTGCCATTTTGTGTAGGATTTCAAACCCTTACATTATAATTTTATAGCTGTTCATAAGGTCAGCTGGAACATTTACATATTTTAGAAATTATGACTTGTTTGGGGCACTGTATTGGCACTGAGAAAGGGCAGAATATAAAGACAACTAGCAATAGAGGAATGTATGTAGAGTAGCATACAAAATGTTCAATGCACAGAAGAAAAACTCCACTTTTGTAATAGTATGCCTCCTTGCTTTGGGGTTTGACAGGGTTGTCATACCTGTGCTCTGGTGGGCTGCCCCATCCTTTACAGATTCTGCTGGATTCCAGCTGCCCTGTGACCCTGTTCTTCCATCTCTGCCCAGCAGCATCTTCAGAGCTGAGCTCCCTGGGTCACAGCAGCACAATCCTTCATCCAGACATGAAGCACAACACCTCTGAGGCCCTTGAAATGCCCCAGGTTGGTGAATTCTGAGATGGCGTTGGTGAAATGCTGGGAATTGCCTAAAAAGAAAGGACATTGCTGCAGCAGAGACAACAGCTTTTGAAGCAGTTTTCTGGCCCACACAGCTTCAGGTCAGTTTTGGTTATGGGGAGTCAAAGCTTAGCCTGTGTATTTTCAATTATTTGCTGGAAATAGTTCTGTGTGTGACATCCGTGGAAGGGAATTAGTTTGGTAGCTGGATGGTAAAATGATTATTTCAGCTATTGTCACTTTATCCTTCTCCTGCGAGCACAGATTTACATATCTACAGAAAGAGCAGTGGAGAATTATGATTTCTAGAAACATTTGCCTTCTAGCTGAAGCTGCAGTGAAATGATTAAGTTCATCTTAAAATAAGGTTTTTCAGAAAGTAAGCTGACAGAATGGAGAGGGTTCACTACAGGGCTACAGAAATGATTCAAGGTTTGGAAAACCTGCCGTGTATTTAGAGGCTTAATTAGCTCACTCTTCTTTAAAAGAAAATTACCATGTGATCTGATCAGCCTACAAATACTTTGTCATTCCTAGTGGCAGCTTCTTTCTCTTTCTCACAAAAGCATAACAACATCCAGCCAAACTACTCATTGCTTGAAAATAAGAAACAATATTTCTAATTGAAGAGATAAACAGGTAACTGTCCAAAAGCAGAATGGATACTTGAAATCTTTGATTCAAGACCGTTGACTTCCTAGAAGGATGAACTTAGCTCCAACACAGCCTGATGAGGGCTAAAGGACACTCACCAGCAAGGACATCCAAAAGATCAGTCTGAAGGAGGAGGTGAGATGACAACAATTACTTCTGCCCTTGTAATCTGTGACTGTATAAGGGAGATGGATAGGTAGCAGAGAACAGAGCTTATTTGGAATAGACACTATTTTACAGTCTACTAAAGACTTCAAGGCCAAAGTGAACACCATAATAATGGCAATTAAGGCAGAGCTGGCTATCTTTCCAGGTTAGGCTTTCCAGTTAATCATGCAAAGGTCATTGCTAATGCCACTCAAGCACAGCAGACATGTAAAGCCACCTCTAAACCACCTCTGATTAAAATGAGGTGCAAATCTTATCTTTCTAACTAGTCAATTAAAAAATGTGTTATTTTTGTCAGCTGTACAGTTGTTCTCTTTTTTTTAAGGAATGTCTGCTTTAGAATATAAGGCCCATTCCTACAGATCTAAAATATTTTACTGGAATTTCAAGCATGCAAACAGAATTTACTTGAAATTGTGTCAGTTAAAAAATATGGTATTGCTAAGTTTGTTTAACTTTTCCTTCAGAAAAGTAAATAAATACTAAAGTGGGATAAATAGATACTGCCTGAGTAGGCAGGAAGACAGAGAGAAATAATCTTGGAAGTCTGTTGCATAGAATGGGTAGATTGAATATGAAGTATAGCATAAAATGTGATTGTTTAAAAAGGAGGCCAATTACACTTCTGTTTTGAAACACAAATCTTGCAGTCTTATTCATAGATTTGCACTCCATTATTCCATGCAGCTTGCAAAATTCTTGATGAAAAGAAATATTTTTTTCATCGCTTGTGGAGAAGCTGTTCCTATTGAGATGCACAGGGAATGTTCTGATTATTAAACCTTTCCTCTTTTAGAATGTGCTCCCATTGCATAACATTCTGTCCCTCAATGGCCTTTTTCCTTCATGTTTTCTCCATAATTAGGAAGAAGGCTCTGTTTGAGTCTGTGCTGGCAGAGCAGGACCTGTGTTGTCAGGGCTGGAGCCTTTTGCAGAGGATGAGTCTCTGCTGTGCCTCCACAAGGAACTCGCTGCCAATTATTTCCAGGGAAGAGCCACCTCACAGTAAACATCTCTCTCTTAATGGTGACAGACCTAGTCAGGAGAGTGAAATAATAAATCCTACAGAAACAGGGAGCTGGCTGAATTATTGAAGGTGAAATCACTCCTGCCAGGTGCTAAGAACTTTAGTGACAACACAAAAGTCTCCAAGCCCTGGAATAAAAGTATTTTGCATTTTTAAAGCATTTCATGTCTTCAAGATGCAGAACAGATGTTTCTTAATTCTTCTAATGGTTCTGTGAAGCAGGTCAGCATTATCTCAGCTTTACAGATGGGCAAGGGGTACAGAGAGGTTGAATGATTTGTCTCGGTCCAGGGTATGAATCACTGTCAGAACCAGGAATAGGATTCAGCAGCTCCTGGGAGTACATGCACATGCTGAAACCACTCAACCACACTGTACCCATCACAAGAAATGGAAATTAATTTTTAATATTCCTGTTTCTAAAGCGAGATTTTGGATTTCAGAAAAATTAAATATTTATTTCATTATGTATGACTTCATAAGCCTATAATTTATACCAGATAGATTTATTGGCTTTATTTCCCCATGATAATTAGATAGTCCTTGTTGATCTAATGGGTTTGTGATTTTTAGTGATGTATCCATCTGCCCAAAGAAACAGCATTACTTGCCTCTTACGTACTTAGGAACAGACTTAAATGATATGCACATAAAATCTTATGGAGCTACAATATTAAAATGAAGGGGTTTTCCTTCTCCTAAATGCAGGTTAAATATACTAAATTAATTTGCAACTACTTCAGTTTTCTAAGCAAATTGAGTCCTCTGATATTTATCAGGCTGGCAGCATGGCAGTCCTCTATGTACTTAAAATATTGAGTATTTAAACTGCTGATATGTTGCAGTGATAACCAGCAGATTGCAAGGAATTTGCAAACATTAATTAGTTTGCCTTTAGCAGGAAAAAAACCCCACCCAGTGCCTCTGGCTGGATAGTGATTCAGTCCTGTGTGCAGGACAGTGACTGACGCTGGGAGAGAGAACAATCCAGACTGAAAAAAACTGCAAAGGAGAGGTTTTCCCTTAATCCCAGCAATCTCCTTTTTCTTCAGCATCTCCTGAATTACTCCACTGCTGTTACTATGTTAGTGAAGCCTCTGCAGCCATGGTATCACAATAAATGTTAAATCTAAAATTCTAGTCCTTTTGCCTGGCCAGCCTCAAAATTAATTTCTTTCCATCATCTTTTTTTTTTTTTTTTTTTTTTTAATAAAAAAAAATCATTTCCCAGAGCCACAGGGCTCCTCTTTTCCCTGTGCAGAAATTAGTCTCAATCTCTTTGCCCAACAAGTCAAAGACTCCTCCTGTTTCACAGGCCAGTCTTGAATCCTTAACATTTTTTTCTTGGGTGGAAACAAGATTAAACTACATCTTCTTTGTATAACTAGTAAATAGGAAACTGTGAAAACTGTGGCACTGAACACAGAAAACCTAAAGAGTATCCTGACCTTTTCCACAAATGAACATTACATTTTCAGCTAAAATGTAAAAGTAGGCCAAGCATTATCATATTTTTCATTCCTGTATTATTATGTTCATGATAAATTTGGGGAATCCTGCAGGTGTATTCAGCCAGAAAGTCAAAAGCAGGGCCTTGACGAGTATTTTTGAAATAAATGTGTCCTTTAAAGGTTAAGTATGAAGGAGAGGATGCAACATTTTTGTTCAATTACACTAATGTTTTAAAGGCAGCATTACTGTCAAGCCAAATAACATCAAATAACATGGAGGGAGGCTGAAAGAGTGACCCAGAGGAATCTCTATATAAATGTAGGGAAAAAAGACAACAGCAGAAAGAGTGAATGGACTAAATTGTGAATGGATATATTGGTTGTGATCCTGCTTTTGCTTCTTTTTTTCTCTTTCAGTCCCAAATTACATTTCATCCATCTGGGTGCACATGCCCTGCTTGCCAAATTTCTGCTTAGCCTTGCAAGGATCAGAACTAATTACCCAAGCAAGAGATTCTCATCTGTTCCCCTGCCTTGACCTCCTGTTGGTGCTCTGCTCCTCTCCAGACAGCCTGTGCTCACACAAGAGCCAGAATTTGGCCAGCGTGCTGGCAAAGGGAGAAGAATTTAAAAGGGAGAAAAGATTTCATATGGCTGAGAAGCACCTGTCAAGGATTCCCAGGGTGCAGACAGATTAGTGATGCTGTTTTGCTTGCAGTGGATGCAGCAATCTCTTCCCCACAGCACTTGATGGAGACAAGTTTCTACTCCAGGGTGAGTGGTGAGAAAGGTGGTTCCCCTTTTCCTTCACCTGCTCCCTGGCACATAGGGGAGACACATTTAAAGCCAAAATGGAGAAATCAAGCTGTTTATGAGGTCAGCATTTTCTCCATTTCACATGAACTTTCTCTTATAATATGTTAGATATAATTCTTTTTCCTTTGTCTGGTACTCTGTATTGAGGGCTATCCTACTGTGGCTGGTTTGACAACCATATCTTTCTTGTTTATAATACAATTTGACTGACAATAAGTCAGGGAACTGTGATTTGAACTCCTCATTGTGACTGGCCTGACAATAATCTCTTTCTCATTTATAACCATTTGATTGACAATAAGTCAGGGGATTGGCAGCTGGTTAGGTTTTTTTTTTCCCTGAATGTATATTTCTAGCTAAGACACGACATCTCTTCCTAAATAGTTTGACAGATAATTTGTACAAAATTCTAGAAGGGTGATATTCCTCAGCATTCTTATTAAAATAATATTGTTCTTTGGCTTTGTACTAATTTCACTTTTAAGATGATGGTTTTCCTTCTTTCTCCTGTGCCAGTTGAGTCTCTATTTTTCATCACCATTATTAAAGCATTATAAAATTGCAGTTTATATGTTAGTAACTGTTACATGTGTTCTTGACAATTTTTCTTCTTAACAAGTATGAGAAAAGCTGTTATCTGCTTTGCCAAATCAATGTAGATGTGCTATAACTGGGAGGTTTGGAGAACTCTTTTCAGTGGTTCTGCTTGTGTATTGTTAATTGTAGTAGTCACTTCCAGGACATTTTCTTTATTTTTATAGAGGAGGAATTCTGGCACTCACTGTGCTGTTGATAGGTATAATCTCTAAAGAAATACACTTTCTCTGACACTTGGCACAACTCTGCCTTCCACTAGTGAGTCTCAAAGCCAAAACCAGCACAGTTTGTGGTGATGTAATAGCAAACAGTAGTTTGCAGTGACCTTCTTCAAAGCTTGGCCAGGAATTGCTGCCAAAGTGGCCCATGAAACCTACCCTGGGCAGTGGAACAACAACCTGTCAGGCTGCCCAACACATCCCTGCCCTCCCTGCCATGTCCAAAGGCAGAGGAAAGTGTGAGTATGGATGGAAAACGGAAATCCTGAAGAGCATTTTGATTTAGAAAACAAAAAGAAACTCCAAACTCACAAACATATATCTGCATATTCCTGCTGCTGTGCAGTTTCAGTCTGACCATGAGGGGCTCTCAGTTGGATATTCTTCATGAGTGCAGCCACTGTGGAGTGGGCTGAAGGGCAAGGGAGAAGGGGTCATGGGCAGGAAATCAATAATGGTGCAATTCCCAGGGTGAGGCAGCAGATTCTGCAGCCACTTGTAAATCTATTTTTCACATCAGTTCCAGTGTCCATGGTTATAATGAGCATATTTTTGATACCCCTTTAGCTCTACACAAGATGGATTTAATACAAAGAAGGACTAGTTTACATTTTTTGCAGAGCACCCATGAATTTTTTAACTGGAGGGATATGATCTCTGCATAGTTTAAATGTCCCACTTTCACATGCAAATATTTTGTAAAAAAGTACAGGGGAGATTTTCTCAAGTCACTGAGTAAACATTCTGCTCAGAAATAGTTTCAAAATGCTTCATAAGGAGTCCAGTCAGCTACATCATTTAAATATGCTTGAGGGACTGAAGACTGAACAAGGAAAAGCATAAATTGCACTTGAGCTTCTGAAGAACAAGAAGTAGAACAGGTATGTTTGTGTCTGTGCTTGTTACTAAAGGATGAAAGTGTGAAGAAAAGCTTTAAATTGGTTCTGGAAAAACATTAGATTTTAGAATCCTGATGCAAAAATATTCAGTAGAACAAGAAGCCTGAAATGAGAGCTAAAGGCACTAGGCCAGAGAATTGAAATGTAGAGTTTGTTCACGGTGGAGAGAAAAATATTTATTTCTTGTTTTCTAGTCCAAATAAATTTCTTTTTCATGCTGTAATCTCATGCTGCTGTTTATCTCAACCTGTGACTTTGCTTATTCCCTCTTCTCTTCTAAAAATCATGAAGCTGGTGGTACATTTAATCACCCTCTTTCCTAGATGATGCCAAATAAGGGAGCATATTCCCATGAAACACTTGAGCTGGTGAATTCCCCCAGTTAAATACCATAATTTTAAACAGGGAAGATTAACACAATAAAAAAAAAAATCAAAGGGAACAGAATTATATTTCAAAGCTACTCCAGGCTAACGTGGCACAACGCTGAGCTCTGTGCTCTCACAGAGAGCTGCTGGCCTCAGGCAGGCTAAATAGAACGTGTTTTACATCTGGATCAGAGTTAGAAAAATCTTCATACTGCTTGGTTTTTTCCTTGAACAAATGGTGAGGAATATAGCAGCCACTGGTGCTGCAGTATGGCTTTCATAAAACAGAATGGCTGTGTTTTCTCACTCTTTACTTATGCCACTGTTGGGCTATCAGATTGGGATATTCCCTATAATCTTTTAAAATTAGCTGCTGGGGGGCTGTTTGGGGCACAGTGGGGCCAGCTGTGGGGTAGAAGCAAACACAATTATTCAGCTTTCCATATCCATTTCAAGTGGTTCCTACTCCACAAGTAAGGGTTGAAGCAGCTCTTTCTATGAGGTGGAAAAGAGAGGCATCTCTGAACTCTCCATCTCTTTTTTTTTTCATTCTTGGGGTGCTCTAAGCTATACTTCCAGTAGTAGTTACATTTTTAATATTTTGTTAATTATAGATCCTCCCATTAAAAAGTGGAAAAATTGACCATTTTGTCCTCTGGTGAACTATAATGGAAGACACTAGTGTAGGAAATAAAGATACAGGACCAAAATTGGAAGCTCTTAATTTTTGAAATATGAACTCTCTCACAGGTGACTGTATGGAAAGGGGGAAAGAAAATAACAGCTGTGTTTAGACAGCAGAAGAACATGGAAACCAGCTTCCCTGTTCTGTGGCCTATTCCTAGGGAGTACTCCTAAAAGTGAATATGCAAAGACATCAGAAAAAATATGCTATATTTATTGTGTTCTCTCTAAGAAACTGCCAAACAGCTTCCTCTGGTTTATTACAATTATTAATATTTAGCCATTAAAGAGTATCACAGGTAAGAGTTATTCTTGTTCTTTCCCAATACTTCCAATTAGCATGTCCAAGTTGCATGTTCATAGTTTTAAATGACAAGGAAATTCTTATCTCTGTGAAAACCTTTTCCCTCATCCTTGTGTTACCTCAAATACAGATTCTTGATTGCCTGTGTTTCATCTCATATAATGCAACCCAGATTGTACAATACTTGGAAGACAGGTTTGTGGGTTTTTTTTAAATTGGTCACTACCATTTTTTGTATTAATGTTTCACTTTTAAGGAGGAAAAGAATGCAGTTAGGCAGAAGAGACAATTTTCACTCATTCCAGCACTATTGTTAAAACATACAGTACATGATTGAGAGAATTGACTTTCAGCTCTGATAGGTTATAAATAGAAGGCATTGTCATTGTCTAGCAGTTCTCCTGCAAAGGAGATCTAACTGAGTAGATTAATAAAATATTGTCATTAAAAAACCATTTTCAGTTAAATTTTAAAGTAGCTGATGAAATATTTCTCTAGCAGCCCTGTCAGCTCATGCTCCAAGTCATAACCTGTCCTGCTTGGGGCTTTTTTTATGTGTTTGGTTGGTTTGGGGTTTTTTAAGTTAAAAAAACCTTACCCCAAACCTAAAATACCTGAGCCTGGGGAGAATGAGAGTGTCCTGTGCTTAGAGTTATATATTTATAGAATGCTTTGGGTTGGAGGGACCTTCAAAGAGACCCCATCAGACTCCAGCTGGTTCCTGGGGTTCAGTTCAGATGTGGTGTGGGAACAGTCAGAGAGATGGGCATGGGAGATGGTTTGTCCACAGTGGCTCTGTTGTGGCTGCTGCACTGCCCTTCTGTGCTGAAAGAGGTGAGCAGAATGTCAAAATGGGCTGGGAGTTTGTTAATACCATTAATGAGGTATTGCCTTCATTTTATATGAAGTACAGTGTATGCCATATAAGGTCTGGTATTTCAGGGACAGACAATTAAAAATCTAAGAGTAATTTACCACTCTAACATCAGGAAAAACATCTCTGTTTGGATTTTAATTCTTCTCCAGCTAAGGGATGACAGCAATGAAGACTAAAGCTTTTTTTATTTCTCTTTATGATCTCAGCAAAGTGCAGATTTGAAACACAGAACAAGGTTGACCTTCATATTAACCTGAATTTCTTTTCCTGTTTCTTCTTGGACATATTTTATTCTCTTTATGCACAGTGGGGCTCTTTTTTCATGTGCTCTGCTGTTGAACAAAATGCCAAAAAGATGGAGTGTGCACTTTTACATCAAAGAAATGATGAGACCGTGAAAACTCATTTCCCTTGTGACTTCTTAAATTGTTACTAAGGAATTGAATGTGTCTGTTTGGAACAATGTGTCCCTTTAAATTCTGTTTTCTTATTTTCCTTAAAACAGAAAACCACGGTTTCATTTAGATCATGATCCAAAGGCCACTGAAGTTAAGAAAAGATTCTTAGTTACTGCAGTGAGTTGTAGGTCAGATTTTTCAACTGTTTCACTATGTAAAACCCAGAACAGTTTTAAAAAGAATTGCTTATCTAGAGGGGAAAAAAATTGCCTGCTGTATTTTGTTTATTCAGCTAGTTAAAAGTCTTACCTTCAGCTAGGCAAGAGCTAAGT
This sequence comes from Vidua chalybeata, assembly GCF_026979565.1. NCBI lineage: Eukaryota > Metazoa > Chordata > Aves > Passeriformes > Viduidae > Vidua > Vidua chalybeata. The sequence goes on along the minus strand of NC_071537.1, from coordinate 7,807,101 downwards.
GAATTCCCTTCTTACTGCACAGAATGGATTTGACAAGGACAAGAAAAGTCAAGCTGTAGTTAAATTCAGAAAGACAAACCAGGGAAAATATTGATTTACTACAGTTTTTCTCATATAAAAAGGTGATGTGAGGTAGAAGCAAACACAGTAACAGAATCCACAACATACACTCTGTTGGAGGAAAACCTTTTCCAGTGCTACACTATAGTTTTGGATAATCCCTCACTGCTGGGATGAATGATTTCTCACTGCTACAGTCCAGGAAGCGGCTAGAAATGCTCTTGATTGGAGTGAAAGGCATTGTAAAGCAATTAAGTTCTGCTTATTAATAAAGCTCCCAGAGGATTCATTAATTTTTAAAAGTAGACAAAGACTGCATTTAGTAGCTGTAGAACTGTGGCTATACTGAAATATGGAAAAATGCTACACTGTGTCCATGCTGTTGTAAATATTCCTTATCAGTTTCCAGAAAAAGGTTGTGAATTTCTAATTTAGAAAAGCATTTAAGCATATGATGAAATTTCTTTCATTTTGACTGGATATAAATTAAACAAACAGCTAAGCCCTTTGCTTAATAAGGAGCAATTTGAATATCTGCTTATAGCCCAGGTTCAGATTTGATTGAAGTTTCCATTCCTCTGAATTGGAGCCATAATCCCCTGAATTGTCATGGTATTTTCTGGATCTAGAATCCATAAAATTTCACTTTCCTCCCAGACACAAAGCAGCCTTCTTAAAGATACCCATAGTGCATATCCATGTTCCTTTCCAAAGCTCCAGTCTTGTGCTCTCTTTAATTTACAGTTTATTTCTCACTCCCAAGACGTGTAGTAATTTCAGCAGGTGATTTTACAGCTCCTCAAAACAGTGATTGCTTACTCTACCAGTTCAAAAGCAATCCAGTTCTGGAGAAGATATAAACCTTCTCTGTGCAGGTCTCTACCTCTGGAGGCACTGAACCACTCACACCCTCCCTCTTCCCCTTTCTGTACTCCTGTCACACTCACACCCAGTTTCTGGTTGGTCAGACTCTATTTTATGTTATCTATTTTTTGTATCTATTTTATGCCTAAAAAGAGTTACTCTCTGCTATGATCCCATGCTGGGATAGCACAACAATGGAAAAACATTGCTACCAGGAAAATATGTTTAACTGTTTTCAAAATTCTGGAGTGAGCCAGCAGTTTGTGTCAAAGCCTTTGCAAAGGCTTTGAGCCAGTTTCTCAGATTCCATTGTTTATAATCTCACTTGGGTTATTTCCCAACAACTTGGAAAATGTGTGACTGGTTTTGTATCTGAAACGAGTTTGTCCAGTGCCAAAGTGAGAATATGGGTATTTACAAAACAAGGCTATCTAGCATGACTGGCAGTCTGTAGGACTGAGTGGTTCTAGCAATTGTGTTGCTGAAGACATGGCAACTATATCCTGAATTACATGGGGCACTGATCTGGGCTGTGTTTTGTTGGGGTTATTTTGTTCCTTTTCCTGGTAAAATGACTGACTTCCTAAGCCAAGTGGTTGAGCCAGGTTTTGTTCTACATTACTGGTTCTGAATCTGTTAATGCAGCAGATGCAGGAATACAGGTTCAGAGAATCATGAAGAGATAAATGGGCAAATTTGTTCAGTGCTGCTGATTGCAGAGCTCCTTGTGCTAAGCATTTATTATCTGGCAGGTAAATGTACAGGTAATTTGTTAAAAAGCCTTTCTTGTAAACTGCACTAAAAGTGGATATTTTATACTATTACTTAAAAGTCAGAATATCATGGGTTGAAATCCAAATAAAAGTACCCATTTCCAACAGGGTTAGATACTGCAGCCTTGATTCCAGAGGATGAAAGGTTACTGGCTTCAGTGTTCTTGGAAGCAGAAGAAATGCAGAGTTTGGAAGGAAAAAAAGAAACCATCAGAAGATCCAGTGCTCATTTTTAAACCAGTAGGTTGCATTTAAAATCCTGCCTTGGTACTTCTCGTTTGCCATCAGGAACAAGTATATATATATATATATATATATATATATATATATATATATATATATATATATATAACAGGTTCATACTTTTCAAACTAAGAAAAATTGACAGCCCTCACATGTTGGAAACCTGCTATGCCAACAGATGAACTCTCCAGACATCCAGGAGTAATTTCATTACAGGGGTTCTGCTGATATGCTTTTTTCTTTTAAAATAATGGTGGTTTCCACCTGGTGAAATATTTGACATTTTTTGTAATAACATAACCAGTGCCATTGGGTTTGCTACCCACTTTTCATCATCACTAATTTTTTGGGGTAAAATATTTCAGTAATATTCACCCCAGTGAAGTAAGTTTTTCTTTTCAGGCTAAAAAATTACTTTAAAAAAGAGGGAAAAGATGAAATTCCTGCAGTGAAGCTGGTAAAAAATTGTTCTGCTATTTACAAAGTGCAGTAATGCCTTTTGATTAAAACCAAAAGTGAAAAATCCAACCCTAGCTTGAGAGCCTTAGAGACAAAGTTCCTTCAGTGCGACAGAGAATGAAAAGAGAGTCAGGCAGCACCTGTGAACTTCTGCAGAGTCTCAAAAATATGCTGCTCTGGAAGAGCTGTTTGTAGCAGTGTAAGGGCATTTATCTGCAAACATTCCTTCCACCCAGCTACTTAACTTAGCTGTTGTCTTTTGCTTCCACCTGGTCTAGTGGAAAGTGGCAGGGAGGTTGGAACTTTTGGGATGATTTTTAAGGTCCCTCCCTGCCCTAACCAGTCCATGACTTCTGTTGGGACCTTCAGGAGCATTTATTGCTTCCATATCTACTCAGCCATGCAGCTGAGAACAAGACCAGTCCTTACTCTGCAGTATGTTCAGTAGAGAAAAGAAGTTTATAGAGTCATTATGTCCTGAGCATCTTCACAAGAGGAATATTTTCAAGAACTTTCCAAGATAACATCCTAAAAAATGCAACATCAGAAAGAACTGCAAGGCATTTGCATAGAAATGATCACAGTATTCCATGGTGGCCTGATTTTTGCCTGTGTTTTAGGATGTTTATGAAAATTCCAGGGCTGATTACTATATTCATTTCATGAAAATAGTAGAAATGTACTGAGTCAGTGCATTAATCTCTTCATCCAGTCATAAGAAAATATTTATCTCAGTTATCCAATGGTAAAAATTATATTGCTCAATTTCTTAATCTTTAGTGCATGTAATAACAGAAAAAAACACTTTGCAAAATGCTTTCTGTCAAGGAAATTCCAGTCCCCAGTAAAGGAGTACACTTTGAAATAATGAAAAACTTCTTTTGGGGCAATTCACAAAGGAAATACTTAGCGTGTTGATGAATGTTAAACTCTAAATAATGTTAGTTATGTGCTAGTAAATTGTGCACACATATAAAAATGGAGCATGCTCAGCAACTGAGGAAGAAGTTGTTATGACTTAGGACATGTTATAACTGGAAAAGAATCTTCACCTGGGTTGCATTTACCAGTGAAGAAATGAAAAAAAAAAAAAAAAAAGAAGAAAAAGGACAAAGAAAAAGGGAAAAAGGAAAGTTTAATAATAATTTAATTTTTCCTTAGAATCAATTCCCTTTCAGAACAAAGGAATAACTGTCAAAGTGGGTTTTGGAACAGAATTGTGAGAGATGTTAGAGACCAGTCAGAGGTCTAGAAAATATGATCTCTGAAGAAAGACTGTGTGAACTGGGACTCTTTTAGATTAAAAAAGAGAAAGCCAGGGCTAGGTGACCTCCCTTCCAGCTTTATATTTCTATGGAAATAAAAGGATCTGAAGGAGGGTCACTGCATCCAAAGACATAATTCTGTCTTTCAGGAAATAAAAATTGCTTCTGTATAAAAGCTGAACTGCCACCTAACCTACATGAAGAAATAAGGAGAAATTAGTGTTCTTTTACCCCCAGAAAAAGCTGGAAAGCAACGTGCATGGGATGGCAAGATTTTGTTTATATGCAGGAGAGTGGGGTTTTGATTAAATTCTGGCTAGAATGATCTTTTTTGTTTTGTTGTTTTGTTAATATTTATTATAGAAATTATAATAGCTACCAGATCAGGTGACACTTGGAAGTTTGTAGTATTAAAACAATAAATAAATTACTGGTTTTTAACAGTTGGTGGTAGATGTGTTTACAAATATCATCACAAAGAGCACCTGGCCACCTCAGCAGCTCCTGACAACCCAGCTTTCTAGCAAGACATCAATTATACACATGAAGTATATTCCAATGGGCCATATACTTTTCACTGGGATAATGGATGGTGTTTTCCTTTATGAAAATCATCTTTATAATGGGGAGAGGACTCTTGCAAACCATCAGATGAAAGGCAGAGGAAAGTGAGCTCATTCAAACCTGGTATAAACAAATTGGGAAATCCTCTGTTCACTGTTCTCCAAACAGTCTGTGATAACATTCGGGGTCCTTTTATTTTTGCTTTGCTTGCAGGAATGCACAGAGGTGCCTTTTCTTTTCGAGTGGCAGGGGGTTTTCCATGCATGATGTTGTGAGAACAGGTAGGCAGACGAGGGGGAGGATGAGTAAAAGAAAGGGTGCATTGCAAAGGATGTTGTAGGTTTTGAAATCAAATGCAGATAAATGGAATTCTCTGACTTGCCCATGTAGAAAACCAGTGGTAGAATTGAGCCTAGTACTCAAACCTCTTGTTTATTTATTCTCTGCCATGGTTCCTCAAAATCAATCCTGTCTATCTTCCGTGATTGTATATATATATATATATATATTTAGGTTTCTACTGTGCTTTCCTTCTGTCAAATGCAAAGAACAGTTAACAGTATAGAAGGTTTTAAATAGATGTTTTTTTTCAGATTGTGTTTGCTTTTAGCTTATTCTTTTGAATCAAGCGGGAACAGTGAACATGTGAAATTGTTATTATTTTCAATTTTTTAGATGAAGAAACATTCAAAATCTTACTGGTTCTATTTCTGAGAGATTCTAGCAATGTGCTTCATCCTCTGGACAGTTGCTGCAAAGAGGTGTATAAATCTGAGACATTTGTTCTTATAATTTTTTTTTTATTTTATTCTTGAGATTCTGCCTGGGAAGGAGTTGTTTTAAAAATTCATTATTATTTGATTGCAAGTTGGATGTCAGCCAACTAAATTTTTGAATTTGAAAGAAAACGCAGCATCAGCTTCTTTGGGACTATAATGGAATGAAACCCTCCAAGTACTCATTAAAAGGGTTTCTGATGTCTAGCAAAATTAGATGAGGTGTAAATCACTGAACTACCATATGTGGTTTGAGATGGAATATTTAATTTTGTAGAATCCAAACCCAAGGCTAAAGGGAAATTTAACTACACCAGCATAATATTTTGATGGTGGAAGAAATAATACCATTTTTGATGTTTTATATTTAAAGTTTAATTTTAAAAAATGTTTATTAAGGGAATCTCCATTGATATCCACATTGTTATCTGGCATATAGGCAAATGCTCGAGGAGTAATACTAAAGTACAGTAATGACTTTTCTCCACTGAGGAGTTTCTGAAGGCTGTAAAAATATTACTGGAACATTTTGATTGTAGAAGCATGATCATAATAATTATTTCTTCCTTTAGCTTCCTTCTGGTAATTCTGTGCCCTTTGATGTAGCTCATATCAGGGTAAGTTAGCTGTTGCTCCTCGGTCACTGAAGAATGGATCTGCTTCCATTGTGGAGGTAGAAGGGATCAGGAGCCATGAAACAGTTTTGCCTTCAATCTTTCTTGTATTCAAAGTGCAGTTGAAAAGTGACAGCTTTTCCCTATAACTAAAACTATTATTATAACACAATATAAGTAAATATTTCTATTAATGTTCTGTCCATTGACCCTTGTTGGGATTGGGGTTCATGATGTTAATGCCATGCAAGTTTCAAAGAAAAAGTGCCTGGCCTGAAGACTTTGTAAACAGACAGAAGGAAAGGGATCTAGGTGCATCACCTGAATAAATAAATACACTGAAGACTGGGTCTCATTTGTTACATGTGAAGGAATTTTGATTTTGATCCCTTGTGGCTCTATTTAAGGTATGGTTTTGTGAGATTATATAGGGATTGTATAAGTTTTTGCATTAATTTAAGTTGTCAGGCTGTGACTCAGCCTTTAACTGCACTTTTGAGAATAAAGGTTAGATGGTGTTGTTTTATCATTATTATTCTCTAAATGCCTTTATGAAAGCAGACAAGAATTTATTTCACATGTGGCAAAAGCGTAACTGCCCCGACATGAAAATGAGTTTAAACAGAAAAACACAATTGTTTTTGTGTTTATACTGCACATAAGAATGGAATACATCTGTACAGAAATGTACTTCCTTGTGATGGGATGGATGAACAGACTTTGATTCCTCAAAGAGAACTATTTGTTTGTCTCTTCAAGCCAGACAAGTTGGGACTTAGGAATTATATTTTAGGAGGAATCACTTTGAAGGCAAAGGAGAAATCATGTGAGAAAACTGTCATTTGAGGAAATCTTGTGCATAGTTTCAAATTTATTAAGAATAAAGACATTCTTCAGAAAAGGAATGAGCTTTGAAAGATTCAGGACGTGCAGTTCTGTGCTGAGAATAGGGGAGATTTGGTTCCTTTACATTGTTCTCTGGAGTGGGGAAGTGGAGCAGTGGGAGTGTGTTGGGATCAAAGGATGGTTGGTAATTTATTTTGTGTCCTTTTCTACAGCTACTTTGATATCCAGTATAAGCTGAAACGAATAATGTTCATTTCTTGAGGAAAATATGGTGCATTTGAGAACCAGTGTTCAAATGAGCAATAATCCAGTCTGGCTTCCTTTGTGTTATCCAAAGCAGCAGCGTCTTCAGCTTCAGAGATAAGGGTAGGAAGACTGCTTAATTTCAAAGGTTTTCACTTTTATCTTAGTCTGGGAAATCTGAATACTTTAATGGGTTTAGGTTTTTAATTTAATTCCAGGTTGCTCATCATTTCACCTTTCAGCTGGGCTATAGAGATAATTCAATCATATTTCCCTTGACAAACCCTCTGAATTACACTTATATTTCTTTGCAGATGTGAAAATCAGCTGCCATAATAGACAGTGTGACAGACTCTTGCCTTCCCTCCCTCTTTCTCCCTTAATTTAGGGACTGTTCTTGTCTTGCTTCATAATGCAGATGCCCTCTGACACAGGCACGTGAGAGACAGCCCTTGTATAAAACACAATGTGGTGGTTTTTGCACAGACACAATGTCAAAAGTTTTGGAAGTAAGTTCAGAGAGCAGTCATTAGGCAAAGAAAAGCATCAAATTTGCAAAACAAGGACATTCTTGAGCTTTGGAGATTGTAGGCTCTGTTCTTGCCCAGAGTTCAAGAAATGTACTAAATTATTTACATGCTTTTTCTCTTCCATAATTCTTTTTTGAAGAATCTCCTAACTTTTTCCAGAGCTCCCCCCATGCTCTCCACCACATAATCATATCTTAACTTCTGATGCAAATATACGGACATGGATGAGGATTCTTTGCTCTGATTCTTGATCCCAAATGGGTGATCAAGAAAGGAAAAAATGAAAAATTCATTTCTTAAAAGAATGTGTCCTAGGTTGATTATTATGGCTGCTTCTTTTTACTGTAAGCCTTTACAAATTAATTTTGTATGTAAAATGTCTTTTCTTGGAGGAACCAAGAGAAAATCTCGAGCTTTTCACAGGTTTGGCTGAAGGCTTGCTAAAGACAGTGTCACATTTCCATGCTCAGATGAGGTCTGTCTTTTCAATGTTCCTCTTCTTTTTGAGGTCACTAAACATGAAGAATTTTTTAATCTCCCACATGGATTTCATCACCTTTGTTTTTATGCTACCTCTGGAGGTGGAGACAGCACCAGCTGCCCAGCAGTTACACGGGGCTTTGCTGGCTTCAGAATTCCTCAGGTGTGAATTGCTACCACCATTCCACAGAGAGGTTTCTGCATTCTTTCCTTGAGGAAGCTGACTGTACTGCCAGCATTTTCTTCTAGTTAAGAGGCAAGGAGCCATCAAAGGCACATAGACCAGTTTTTCCTCGAGGCCCTGGCTGAAATTCCTGAGTTTATTCTCTTTAATTCTAGACCATACAAGCTTGTGAAAGCCCAGGGTCTAAACCTATCCTTTACATGAAGTGCTGCTGTTCTGCAGGTACAATTTTCTGACATTCTTCAGAGAGATATGAGCATTAATTTTTGCCCAAAATACTCACAGGAATACTATCAGTTATTTATAAAATTGACATTTGTTTTATATTTGGCAGGTGTTCATACCCAACCTTGGACATCAAACAGCCTTTTTATTTGAGGCGTTATTGGTATTTGCTGAAGACAGTCCCTTTCAGCAAGGGAAGTAACACCTGGATATTTCTACTTCATAAAGGCAGAGTCTGGAATAAGGTGTGTATGTAGGTGAGGTAAGGTGAATTAAAAAAAAATCCTAGAACAATTAAAAATTTTTAAAAGTCTGCTACTATGTGTTTGTTATGTGCACATTCCTGTTCATGTGTTTGCACAGGTATGTTAACCTTTTAACATGAGGATGAAACTTTATAATATGCCTTATTATAGTGGCTTTTCAGCCAGTAAATTATATAGACAAAGTTTATAACAAAAAATATCTGTCAGTGTAATTAGGCATTTGAATTTATTAAATGGATGGAAAGCAACTCAAACCAAATTAGGATTTTTCTCATTTTATTTTTGGGTAAATGACAAAGCAATCTTCCCATAGGCTAGAAAACTGAGAGAAAGGAGGAAAATACAGAAGCACAAAGTACAGATATTTATATTGCAGTGTAAAAGAGCGTTGTGAAGTAAGAATATTTCGCATCAATTTTTTTCCCACAAGATTTTATTAAACCTTCCTTTTCTCAGGCTTTTTTATAGCCTGAAGCTATTTGTCTTCATGGCATAACAACACTATTTGTAGTTAGAGGTATAACCCATCTGCAGTATTACTTTTCAGTGTGTGGCTCTCTTGATACTGCTGCACAGGTAATAACTTTTTTTTTAGCAGTGATGAAGCCACAGATATTCTCTGTGAGAAACAGTTGAAAATCGTATTTCATAATCTTGTTTTGAACATCATTTTAATATTTAATGTGACCACGTGTGACTCTGACAGATGTAAACTGTGATACATGGGATTCATTTCAGTGGGCCAGATTCATGTCTCATCCCGTGGTGGCAGTGGACAGTTAAAGTCAACGTGGCTGGGAAAGGCACCTGAGAAAATGAAACTCCACCATCTGTCTTTGCTTCAAGTTGTGAAATTGCTTTTAGAGGAATTCAAGAGCTACAGATTGGTATGAGATGGAGAATTTGGAGAGGCAAATAGGTCGAAAACGATTGACAAGGCATTGTAATGTGGTGTAATCCTTGTGGAAAACAGTGGAAGGTACTATTCTTTCCAGCACAGATCTGTCCCATTTGAACTGAATATGAGTATCATCATGCCACTTGTGGCTTATTCTGTTCTTCAGCATTTTTTTCATTTTATTCTGGCTTGCTTGTGCTATTTCTTTATATTTGCCATTATATGTGTATTTTTTCTATGTTTTATGGCTTTCTTTTAGATTTTCAGATCGTTAAAGAATTTTTGATACAATCATCTTAATTTTTGATGTGCTTCTAAACTTTCTTCCACGTTAAGATAATTTGCTGTCCTCTCTTTATCTCTTATATTCTTTTTTCCTTATCACTGCTAGATACTTGTATTTCCCTGAGCTATTTGAAGTCCATTAGCCTTATTTTGTTAGTTGCAATTTAAAGGAAGAATGGAAGACTTATCATTTTTATGATCTTTTTCTCTTGAATTAACTTCCACTTTAAGATTCTCAACCACTTCCTCCTAACAATTAGAATTAAATCTAAAATAGCTGCTTTCTGTGTAATTTCCTCCACTTCATGAAATAAAAAAGCAGTCCCTAGCACATCTGAAGAACTGAATAGACAACTATGTCCTGCCTTAATGCTTTTTCAAAGAAAGCCTCTGATAGTTGTTATATTCTCATCCTACTAGGGAATGTATTCCCATTCCCACAAAGTCCTGAGCTTTAGGTCTTTCCAGTTTCTGCCCCTTGGATACCTCCAGTAGCTTCTATATTGAAAGAGCCTTCTGATCAGAAAAATCTGCACTTTGTGCAGATTTGTCTCTCCCATTTTTCAACTGCTGTTCGACAGATATTTCTGTCAGTGTCTGGAGTGCATGTTCTTTGAGGAGCAGTTAGGGAGCTGGGGCTGTCTAGCCTGAAAGGGAGGCCCAAGGGTGACCTTGTCACCCTCTACAGCTCCCTGGTAGGAGGCTGGAGCCAGGTGGGGTTCAGCCTCTTCTCCCACACAACCAGTGACAGGACAACAGGACAAAGTCTTAAGCTGCAGCAGTTTGAACATCAGGAAGAATTTCGTTATGTAAAAGGTTTTGGAATGGGCTGCCCAGAGAGGTGGAGTCACCATCCCTGGAGGTGTTTAAGGAAAGACTGGACATGGCCATGGTCTGGTTCACAAGGTAATGTTGGGTCATAGGTTGGACTTGATGATCTCAGAGATTTTTGTACCCGAACTGATTCTGTGTTTCTGCTTGTGGATCTGTACTGCAGGTGTTTGATGGCTCACTTTGCATTCTCCCTTTCTTAGAACCTTTTCAGTTCTCTCTCTCTCTCCTTGGCTTTGGTCACATAGATTCTAAATCTATAACCTGAAAAGAGGAGGGCTGAAAAGGGCTGCAGATTTTTTCCTCTGGCACCTTTGAAAACTGGTCCAAAGCCCTGCTCATGAGGAAAAACTTGTCAAGCTGGTGAGAATGTTTCCCTCAGCAGTCAGTCCCAGAGAGAACCATCCTGTATGTCCACCTGTGCAGCCAGACCTGCCCATGGCACATCCTGAGCCTTTATCCCTGGCTAAGGCCGTGGATAAGGTCAGCATCTGAACTCACAGCTTCTTCAGCCTCCCCCTGCAGCACCACTGTCGGAGTCCAGGACATCCCTCTGGCTGCCCTGGATGTCTTGAGACCCTGGCAGGGGGCTCGGGGACCTTGGCAAGAAGTCAAAAACACCTGTGGCTTCAATACTAGCCCATGGGAGCGGCTGCCAACTCTATATGAGGAATTACAAGTCAAAAGGGTTTGAGTAGTGTAATAGGGGAATTGACACAGGGTGGAAAAGTAGAATTTTGGGTTTTTTTAGAATTCAGGAGTACAAGAAGGAGGAATCTGGGCGTGTCCTAGCCTTTTCTTCTTTCTTCCTGTCCTCCATGCCTTGGTGTGATAGTGACACTTTTCTATTGGTTTAGGATAAGGACACACTGTCCAACATAGATGTTAGATAGTGGTGCTTTGTTATAAACAGACTATACATAACTTTTGGTATAAAAGGTAGACACTGGCCAGACTGCTATGGCTTCTGTACTAGGCGGAGCTCAGCAGGTCAGAGAGAAAATATTATAGATAAGGAGAAATAAACAACCTTGAAAACTCGATTTCATGTGTTCCAGACCTCTTCTTTGGCTGCCGGGCTAGGGGAACAAGGACTTTCACACTGTTGGGTCTCACCAGCCGACCCTGACGCACCACCAGTGCCCAGGTACACAAACAGGAGATGCCACACGCATCTTTGTGCTCCTCTGGGGCAATAAACTTTGTTACTTCAGGGATATAATGTCATTCTTAATAGTTATTATTTCTACCCTTATCTGAAGCTATGGAAATTAGTGTCTTCAGCTAATTAAATAACTGCTTGTGTGCTTGACAAAGTGTTTTATTTATGCAAGAGAGTTATTTCTTCAAATTACTGAAAATAGTTGCATTGAATGAATACAATATGCCACTTAGATTCTTGGCATATAATGTCTGTTTCAACGTTAATACTGAGGGAAAATTTAATCTACTCAATTCTTTTATGACATCAAGAAGACAAGACAGGGATCAATGCATGCATAGCCTCTCATTTTTGCCAATTTTATGCAAATCAAATGGCAAAAAATGAACATAATTTTGTTCCATTATTCCATTATGCCTAGTACAATTATTGTTTCACTATCCTTGTTGCAGACTATTTGATATACTTGTTTTTCCATTTTTTGCAAGTATCACTTTCCAGAGTGTAATAGTACAACTATTCAAGTATTGACTGAAAAAAGAAAGAAATATTTTTTTTAAATACACAAAAGAAAAAACAGGAAAATTAAGTAGGCTCCAAAAGTAGCAAGTGGAAAGGAGAAGGTAATCTCAGGAAAAGCAAATAATTTCACTGCAGTATTAAAAACAGACTGTAAAATTAAATATTAAAGTATTAGGCTACCAATGTAGCCATTATTAAAAGGCTGGGTTTTTTTTAGAAAAAGAGTAAGAAATCTACATGACATTATTTTGAAGTAGAATCACTAGGACTAGGCAGCATCACTCTAAAGGAGATGAACTGAGATATTAAGATGAAAATTGTATTAATCAAAATACTGATTACACTGCTGATTTAAGTTACCCAACATTTCTTTCTTTTTTTTTTTTTTTTATTTTTTTTTTTTATTTCCAAAGAGATGAAATTTGTCAGCCTGACAACATGAGCAGAGAAGTCACGCTTAAATAGCCTTGGAAGAAATTGGTGTAGGACTTACAAAGCTCCTGGGTAAAGCATAATGTGATGAGTAAGAACCAGTAAGCCACCAATAATAAATTCATTCTTCCTAAGCCTTACAAAGAAAAAATAGTGGATAGGAGAAAATTGGAGCAGATGGTTTATTTTTATTTTCAAAATATTTTAATAAGGCTTTTTAAAAAAATACCATTCAGCAAACTAGCCAGAAAAATGTGGAAACCTCTGCTAAATTCTGAAGGAAGGGTGTAAATCCCGGTAAGGTCAATGGAGTTTCATTATCTTCCAATATTTTTTTCAGTATTTTGTTGAATCTATGAATAAAAAGAACAAATACAGAAATAAAGGCAACAGTGGTTTGAATCCCAAAGATCATGTCCTAATTTAGAAAAGAATGAGAGAAAATAACTCAAAGTAAATGCTTTCTCAGCTAGAAAAAGTCTAATAGCAGTGTCCCTTTGGGATCATTAAAGGGTATTGGATAAATTCACTACACCTACTAATGATGTGTAAGAAAGGTTGAATTGTGAGATGGAGCTTTGCTGACAAGGAAAAAATGCCCTGGCTTAGTCAAGATTAACCAGGATTGTGAAAACTCCAGAAGGAATAGCAGGGAAAATAAAAGGCAGCTGCATGAATGCAGGAAAAACCTCAGCAGAAGCGACATTTGCAGTGGGAAATGTCAGTGCAAGATGCATCAAGGTTTCAGCATGGCATACAATTACACATCTATTCAGTAGAAAGACTTCTAAAAACTTTGTATTTTAAAAAATAAGAGGTTCATACTCAGAGTCAAGATCAATGTCGGCAGATTGGTTCTGTCATAGATGGAAATGCTATCAGATTGTCTATTTAATTTTTTTGTGCAGAAAGAATCTAGAAAATATAGAAAAAAATAATATGATTTTATTCCCTGGCTTGGTAGATTTTTATTTGATAGCAGAGAGGTGTTTCAAGTAGCAATGATGTCATTATCAGTGCTGACAGAACTTGGTGTTTTCTGGTCTCTGTTTTTCTGAAGCATCCTTCACCTCTAAATGGACCTGAAGCCAAATTGTAATTTATCCTGTTATTCTTCATCCACAGCCTACAATTTAAAAATAAGGCTGCAAAAAATATCATTACTTTTTTTCTTCATGAAAAAATTCTGCAGAGGAATAAACATTCCAATAGAAGTCTGGCTCTTTCTTTGTAGGATAAATTTTACACCTCAGCTCATTCATATGCATAAAAAATACAGATCTGACTCTAGATTTTTTTCTCCATATAAAAAATGGAAAAAAAATTGAAAAAATAATATAAGCATTAATTTCCACCTCTGTTGTTTTGTAGATGTTTCTGAGTTTGATAAACTTCTTAAAGCACTTACAGTCTTTATTGTATGGCAGTATTCTTCTTGGAGATGATGGTAACAAATGTCACTACTGTAGCAAAACACACACATGGGTGGTGTTAAGAAAGGTAAGATTTTTCTATCTTACTTCACTTTAGAAGTGTGCCAGTGAATTTTCTGTGAATTTTATTGCTTTCTAAGTTTAGAAAAAAATAACTAGGCAAGGAAAGACTTATATTTCTTTCTAAATATTGAAAAAATGAGTAGGTGAGGGGAGGCTTATACTTTTAATCTTATAAAATTGATACCTCCCAAGAGCTGACTTACTAGATAAGACAACAGAAACAGAAAATTGTAACATGCATTATTCTGTTAGCACTGGAATCCGATAAGTAGGGACAAGTTTCTTTTACCTCAGGAAAGAGACTGATGGTTTCCATTAGATCAGATTTTTTTTTTTTTGGAGTGGCTCAGGTGGCTCAGTCTTGCTCAATGAAAAATTAGCGTGGGATTTATGAAAAAAAAAAGCCTTTTGCTGTCCTCTATACAAAGTGTTGGATGCATATTTGGAAAGCAAAGCTGCACTCAGGTTCCCTGTCAGGCTCAGTAGGAACCCTGTACCCTGTGCACTGCTCTGATGTGTTAGGCTGGAGCAGCTCTTGAAGCTGTCAAATCACTCTGTGCAGCCATTACCTCCTGCCTACACGCCTGTTTCACCAACGTGTCAGAAGGCCAAGGCAGGTCTATATATCCCTGTCCAGAAGCAGTGCAGAGCTTGGCCCCTTCCACTTAATGAGCCCAGTAATATCTGTCCCAAGGAGAAAGGAAAGGGCACAGGAAGCATTTGTTTCTCTTAATATCCTTGCAAAGAGGTCAAGCCCAATGGTATTCTTTTTTCTCCCTCTGCTCTCAGCCACTTACATTGTTCTCAACAGAACTGCAAAACCACTGGGCTGGATGCTGTAAATAGTACCGAGCATCCTTAAGTGAGGGGGATGTCTGCAGCAAGGCTTCATTGATCTCAGCCTGCAGGAGAGGGCCAGCAGAGCAGGGAGGGTGCCTCTGTGTGTGCATGGGGGGAGGGAGGAGAGGATGGTCTCTGCTTTATTCTTGTCCTCAGTTTTGCAGATATTCTGAGCAGCTGGAGAAGTCTGTGTTTGGGGGCTGTTTTGCTTTATCTATTCTACTCTCTCACAACAGCAACCACAGAGAACTTGAAATATTCTGTTTTACCTAATGAATGTAAATGCATCAGCATTTTTCTCCTTATATACAGGGGCTTAAGTTTTGATAGCAATAGCCTAGAAGCTTTATACTTTATTATAGTAAAATATTATAATATATAATTTATTATAATATAGATACTATACAATATAAAGATATAATATATTTATTATAATACTTTCTATTTATTCTATTTATTTTGCTTTCCTACTACAATGGATATACTTTTGGAAGGCTTTGTTCACATAACCTCCTACATCACTAGTTTGTAATCTCATTATGTTTTTATTCAGTAACTTGCAATTTTTGATAACTTATTCAAATGCTTTTAAGTTCTAAATCTACTCAAGATGGTTCAGTACATTAGTTCTTTAAAAGTGTAAATGATTTCTGTGTCAAGAATTGAAAGGATGAAAGGTGTAAAATGTTACACTTGCGAGAAAAGTGGAACTTACAGATATGCATGTAAAGATGAAAGGATTGACAGATCTGACTTCTTTCAGCCAGATTTGTTAACTTCATCTGACACCAAAAAAATCCCATTAAATCAGCACGGAAGAGAACCAATATTGGCATTTGTACATCATTCCTTTCCTAGAGTTATGAAATTTCTACTGCATTGCTGTGGCATACGGCAGCCAAAAGGTTTGCTTTCCTTCATTTTCATAGTGTGTTAGTTCTTAGCCAGAAATCAGTGGTGCAATGTTTCTTCCTTGATGCTCTGAATCTAGAAACCCTTCTAGTTGTGTTTAGATTTTTATTTACAGTTGTTTATGCAGTAAAAGTACTATCATGCTATTCTCTGCACCTCTTACAACCACACTAGTCCTTTTCTGTTGGCCTATTTGGGTTTTTTTGTTTGGTTTTGGTTTTAGTTTTATGCTTTTGAATAGATCTCTTGCCTAGTAAAGGATTGTTGAGATCTTAGCTTTGCTGCGAATGGTAATTTCTAAAGTTTTGAATGTTAATTTCAAACATTTTCAAAAACTTGGCTGATTTCTGTACATCTGAAACAAAATCTTCCTTCAGTCTGAGAACAAGATGGTTCAGATGGCTTTAGAACTTTTTTGGTTGGTTTAAAGGAATTGAGAAAGTGGAGAAGGAATGTATCTCCATCATGGTAAGCAAAACTATTTCTTAAAGTGTTTCTGTATTAAAGAGTATTCTTGAGCTGACTTTGTGTCTTGGACTGTGATCTCCTTTTAAAGGCATTTCTGGACCCATAATAGTACTTAACAGAGGACAGTTGTTCAGCAGCCTTAATCACATGTGATATTGTACAATTAGCAGACTGTTCACAAAGGCTTCAGCCTCAGCTTTTTATCATAAAATATAAAGCACTAACACAATTTCCCTTTCCTCTTTTTGCATGAACTCACCAATTCATTACCAAACACATACAAAGAGATGTCTAATAGCTAAGAAACATGTCTGATGCAGGACAATGAAATAATCTATCTCAGCTCTGGTAGTAAGACAATGTACTCCTGGACTGAGAGCAACTTGTGGACCTCCGTAAACCCTCTGGAATTAAACCAGGAAAATCACTTTTCATCTCAGTTTTCCCCACATACTTGATGGAGATATTCCCTCCATAAAGACAATAAACTCCTGAAGGCACAGACTCTTTCTCTGTGATGTTTGTACTTTGTGTTTGACATCCTGATTTTTTTTTTCCCATACAAAGCTCAAATGGATGCTGCTGGATGTTTCTGTGTCCCTTACAGGAGTACAGATGGACTTTGGAAAGTTAGATGAAGATTTAATGATGTACTTGGGAAAACAGGTTAAACCAAAACCCAAACAAATCCCTATGGGCTTTAATAATCTGGTGAGGGGTCGATTTGGATATGAATGGGGTCATTTTGGACCTATTTAGAGAGGGTACCAGGAGATGAAATTAAATGCCCTTTCTTCATCTGCTTGGAACAGAGACATCACATCATAAATTCCCAATTTCAGTGCTAGGAAAAATTTTCTGAGGGTTTGACTGATCGTAAAATGAAAACGGGTTACAGAAGAGTTGAAAAAGGCTGTGGAAGGAACACTTAAAAAAGAGGACATTTTAGGCAACTTTAACACAAGGATTACTTTTGTACTGCTCTGTTTGCAAAACCACAAACTTTGTGACTGCTCATCATGCTGTAAGCAGGAGGCAACGTCAAGATTTGAACCTTAAATTTGGAGGATGGAGTTGAGAGGGAAGATGTGTATTAATGTCTTTACAAACAATTCGATGGGTGGAGATACGGGTGTTGACGTCTTTGGAATGGGGCTTAATGCGTCTACTAATTTTGGGCAGCAGGTTTGTAGCAGAGCCCAGCCAGTTTGGCCCCCGAAGCAAAGTGTGCAAGCTTGAGTTTCTGAACTTTGGGGTAAAATAACAAGTTCAAGGGGGAATGTGGGTTAGGCGGTTCGGGAAGGCTGTACCGTCCTAGTACCTCAGCCGATGGGGAAAGCAAAAGGGCAACATGCGGCCGGGAGTTTGGGATAAAAGGAGGCTGCGCTCTCCGAAACCTCGAGAGAGAAAACCCCGCGGGCGTGTGCCCCAGTGGTCTCTCTTCCTTAATTCGAATAAAGTTGCAGGACTCCTCTGTCTCCTCTGTGGACACTGGCTTTTCATAGCGTGATTTTCTGTACAGAGTAAACCTTAGGAAGATAAGGTTCCCAAAACAAGCTGTACCATCTCTTCTGCTACCAGCCGGGAGGAGTTCAAGGCAAGCCGCCTCTGAACTTTGCAGGACCTGAGGCGGACAGAGGAACTAAGGCAGCAGAGCGGGGAACACCCGAGGCTTCGGCCGGGTGGAGCGGGGCCGCTCCCCGCCAAGGAGCACGGCACGGGACGGGCTCGTCTCGGGGGTCCGGGCGGCGGGGGCGGCATTCCCGGTGCCGCGGCATTCCCGGCGCCGCTCCAGCTCCCCCCGACTCCTGTTCTGGAAGCGTGGGCGGGAGAGGCGGCCGCGGGAGCCTCGTGGGGGCGGTCACCCCGCCGGACCCCCCTCCCTGCGAGGGACGGATCCACGCGGGCCGAGGGAGGCGGGAGGCGGCTCCGAGCGGCGGTGACAATTAGCCTTTAAAAATGGCTGCTTGGAAGCTGTCAGCCGGGACGCGGAGGAGCTGCTAACCCTCCTCTCGCTGCCTCCCGCCTCCCTTCCCCGCAGGGCTAATAACGGAGCGGGGATAAGAGCTCTCCAGCCTTTCCCCGCCCCGCCGGAGCGCGATGCCGTAGCGGCTCCGGGCCCGGCCGCCCTCACTTCCCAGCTGGCTGCCTGGCGAGAGGACGGCGGCCCCCGCCTCCCGCGCTCCTCCTCGCCGCCGCTGCGTGTGTGCCGCGGGCTCCGGGATACAAAGGAGAAGGGGCAGCCGCGGGATACATGGTCCAGGGTGGCGTGTGCGCGGCCGTGGGGGCATATCTGGCGAGGAGAAAACACAAGGTCAAGAGGCAGCTCTCCTCCTCCATGGAAGAAGACGGGAGCGATGAGCCCTGAGGAGGACGACGAGGAAAAGGGGCGGATGGCTAAGGGCTGCCGCTGCCGGGCTTCCCTTCGGGAGTGACGGGGCGCGGAGGGCTAAAGGGGCCGGAGGAGGCAGTGCTGGGGTCGGGAGGGAGGAGAGGAAGGCGAGGAGGAAGCGGGGGGTTTGAATCTCCCTGGCTGGATTAACTCCCCTCAGGGGAAGCTGCCATCGCCGGCCGCGTCTCGGCCCGCGGCCCCCGCGGCCAAGATGGACCTGGGCAGCGCCGGCCGGAGAGCGGGAGCTGCCCCCGCGGGCCCGGGCGCCTGGAGACCTTTCCCCTCCGCCTGCTGCTGCTGCTTCGCCTCGCTCCTGGATGTGAACAGCTGGCTGCTCTTCTACGGCTTCCTCTACCTGGCCCTCTATGCCCAGGTGTCCCAGTCCAAGTCCTGCGACAAAATTTCCTGCTTCTCGGGTCATTGTGTCAACTCTACCTGCGTCTGCGACCAGGGTTGGGTGGGAGACCAGTGCCAACACTGCCAGGGCAGGTTCAAGTAAGGTTCTGCTTTTTGTGATTTTCTTCTCATCTCTACATCCTTTTC
Organism: Vidua chalybeata; assembly: GCF_026979565.1. Lineage (NCBI taxonomy): Eukaryota > Metazoa > Chordata > Aves > Passeriformes > Viduidae > Vidua > Vidua chalybeata. The sequence goes on along the minus strand of NC_071537.1, from coordinate 7,787,928 downwards.
CCGTCACTTTCACTTGCCTTTTTTTGTTTGTTTTGTTTTGCTTGTGTCTGCTATGATTTTGTTCGTGTGTGGTGGAAGTATGTGGCAGAAGTTATGGATAAAACAGGCTCCTCTAGCTCTTAAGAGCACAGGACACGGCTCCGGCTGACTTATCGCTGAAAATAGGCTGCTCCACTTCATGGGAACTGAGAGACGGGGGAAATCGGCCTCAAGCTGTGTCGGTGCTGTCCCTTCTGGAAATGTCATGGAAATGACATGTACACTTCATGGAGCTGCCCTGGGAGCAAGAATTAGTAGTGGATTTTAATTACTTTTTCCTCCTGAAGAGTGAAAGGTTTAGCTCCTTCCAGTCTTCCTTTCTTTCAGTTGTTTGAGCTAAGTGGGCATTAGTCAGTTTCATTCAGGACAACACACGTGCAACTGAGTGAAATGCACACGTGCACACGTGCAACTGAGTGAAATGTACATCCCTAGTGACAAGGTTTGCTGGAGAGAGTGGGAAATATAAAGCAGTAACAGATTTCTGCAAAGGAAGGAGTACTCAGTCAAGGTCTAAATACCTTCTCATTCTTAAAAGTCACTGTGATACCCAGTCATTGATCAGTGAGAGGGAAGCGTACCCTGACACTTGCTTTTCTATATGGAGTGGGAAAGAAGACTTAATTTATAGGGCTGTCACTTTCCTCCCGCCCCCTTTGGTATCAGTGTAAAGACTGGCTGTGAAGAATACTGTTTGCTGTTATTTCGCTATATAATCTTGGACAGGGCATCTCATTTCATTCCCCTTAAAACACCCCTTATAAGCAGGAACTACATTTATTAAATATGTTGACATACATAGCTGGAAAGTGTTCTAATATCTAACTAATAGCAATACATTGGTGAGACTATGTCTTAGAGAAATCAAGTTCTTTCTGTCTTTGGGAAACTACTTTTTATAGGTTAAATATCAATAACTAATTTAAATTTGTGTTTAACTTCAGTTCTTCTCTCTGGAGTACTGAAATTAAGCTGTACAATTTACATCTCTTTTAAACATTTAATATTATGTCACTCATTCCTAAATAAACAAAAAGTAAATCCAGTAACTTGTTAGCCTGGGAAGTTAGGAGTAGTTGAAGTCAGACATGTTGGCTGAAGTGATGTACACAGTGCAGTGAAAGAGCCAATTCACTGATATTTGGTGGATATTGCAGCAGTAGGATTATAACCTAGCTATAAAGATAACACAAGGCAAATATAGTGCATCTTTGTTTTTGCCTATGACCTTGATAATAAGGTTTTAAAGTTGACCATTTGTGTTGGATGTTTGGGGTTTGTCCTGCTGTGGAACAATGGGCTAATTTTGGAGAGTGATGAGAGGAGGCCCAGGCGAATCTTTGTGTATGTGGATCTGCAGAGCTCTTCTTTCCTGGCTATAAAGAGATTACTTGTATCCTTTGTCTTGGTGCCACTCATAACAGACCCTAATAGTGCCAGGACCAAAGAAATGGTAATTTCTTCAATTTCCAAGCTTGTTGTGAATGAGTATATTCTCTGAGTTATCCCATTCTTACAGGTATTATCTTTCTTACCTCTTAAAACATCTGCGTTTCTTTACCTTGGTTGTGTTTGTCAAGTGGGGAAGCACAGTGGTTACGTTTTCCCTTCTGGTAGAAAGTTAATAATCCATCCCCACCTAGAGGAAGTTCTGTCTGAATGTTGGAAGGGCTCCTTTTCTGAGCTGAGCTAACACAGTGTTTAATTGAAGTGCTGTTAGGGGTTTTGGTGAAATCAGAATAGATTTCTCATTAACTCCTCTATGTTTTTTCATGCTTAGCTTTAGGAATGACAGTGACACTTGCATTATGATTTTTCTCACGGGAGTAAGCTGTTGGAGAGCTATTTTTTACCGAGGACACTTTTCATAGCAGTGCCTTTGACAGCTCATCTTTAATCTTTATTCTTGGAAGCAAAGTATACTCTGCACTGAAAATAAGCATTTTAAGATTTAAAGCTTTTCAAGCCCTGGGAGTTGGGGATGGAGTGAAATATATTAAACGTGTCTTACATTGCTGCAAGCAGCAGCTCGGAGCGGTTGTATTTTGAATCCTGAAAATTCAGATGAGTGTGGAATGGGTGATAAGCTCCGTGTGTTTCCACCTGAAGAGTTGGAAAAAGAATATTACTCTGCCTGATGGCTGGGTGATTGAAGACCTTCCCGAGCTCTGTGGCAACTGATGCTTTGCCTTCTTGCCGCGGAACATTTGCGTTTTGTTTCCCTTTGGCTGCGAAGTACCCTATGTGCTTTTACCCTTAAGTAGCCACGGCTGGACTTTTGCAGCAGTGGTTTGCCAGGTTCTGTCGGGTGTACATCACTTCTGCTTCTGTCATTAAGGATTATCACGAAGATCGTTTCAGAATGGCAAAGACTGAAAAGTGTGTTCGGCTCTTAGAGCTGCATGAACAGCCAGTTCAGAGGTTGTAGATACGATCTGTAGAAATGTTAATAGAACCTTGTGGATTACTCTAAACATTTACAGACTTTCCAGGTCGCAGCTGTTTGAAGTGCCCTGTTACCCAAGATGTAAATTGAACTTTTAATGACCTAAATTGGACATGTGTAAAACTTGTCACTGCAGTATTTGAAAAATAACAGATTTTCAAGGGTAGGCTTAAAACACTTGAAAATAAAAGGTTCTTTCCTTTTTTTCATGTAAGTGAGGTATAGTGGTTTTTGCTCTCTGGGAATGAGTGACTTGCATTAGCAAGTACCAGGAACATTGTGGTAAGAGGAGAAATGCTCTGCCTGAGGGTGTCTTGGGACCATTAATTCTTTGGTAAGAGATGTGTAGTATTTTTGGTTTTGTTTTATTTCTCTTTTAAACTGAGAAACAGCAACACGGCAGAGAGACATCAAAAATAATTGATCAATCTTCGTAAGCAGGTGTCAAAATTAATTGACAATACTATGGTAACCTTGCCTTTTCCCTGTAGGAGAACTACTAAGTAAACTGCTTTGCAAATGTTGCTCTGCTCTGGATGAAAGAAAGGTGTGTGTGTGGGGAAATAGGCCAAGAGACTGTCTAGCACCATTGTGCCATTTTGTTTCTCTTATTTACCAAGTTTTGATTTTACTCTTGTTATTGTGAAGCCTGTGGTAAATCATGTAAAAATGCAGATGTTGCTATTCTTACTGCAGGGCATTCACAATCGTGTCAGTCACTATTCAGAAAGATTTAGGCCTCATGTCTGCCTGGTGGTAAATTATTTTACTCTCTGTCCAGTTTGGATATCTGAATGCTGCTCTGACTTTCTGACTTACTTTCATCTTTCAACCTTTTTTTTTGCCTTCCAACTCTTCACCTCTACTGTGAAAATAATACAAAATCTTTTTTTTTAACCGAAATAAAGGGAAATAAGAGAGGGGAAAGGAATTTTGCCAGGTGAAAGATAGGAAAGCCAGTGGGTAAGCAGGTTCTGTTTTTATAGCAGGCAGCTTTAAGCAGCACAGTTCCCAAGATATGAACTAAACCACAAGCATTAAAGGACAGTGTAGGGTTTTGTTTTGCAAGGTTGATTAATTAAAGAAGTGATGCTTTTAATGCTACATCTGCCATTCTTTCTTCCTCTCCTGTGTGCCTTTGAATTTGTTGGTCAGTTGTACTTTTCACGATGGTACAAGTTTGGGCAGAAGGGAGAGGGAGGGGCTGCCTAAATCAGTTATGTTACAAGACTCCAGGGAATTCAGGGACACAAACATTATGAATGGCCCAACTGCAGTGAAAACTGCTGTCACAGCTTCTATGTAGTTAGATGTCAAAGTCAATAATCTTGAGATGCAGCAGTGCAGGAAAACAGGTTTCATTAGTTTTGCTCCTCATAGAATGATTTCTTAGAAGAAAAAAAAATTCCTCCAGGTTGGAGCAAAAAGTTTCCCTATTTCCAAAAAGTGCACTGGTTTGTGGAAGAGCATTTAAGAAAACTTCGTGCATGGAATTTACCTTCCTTTAAAGTTTTTGAGGACTAGAAATACCCACTGTAATATGCTGCCTTTGAAAAATTAGGTTGTCTCTCCAGAGGTTTATGGTTATGTATTCGATGGCCTTGAGTGTGATGTGTAATGAAGCAGAACAGGACAGGTGAACATCTTTGAGGACCTACACCTCAGTTAATCTGCTTTACCTAGTCCTGGATATGCAGTTGTTATGGAGAGAGTTAGAGCAAATGGATTTGTTTGATTATAAAACCTTGCCTCCAGATGTTCTTATTGTACTTCTAAATTATCTCCTGCATGCTCTCCTTAATTTCTAGAGCTCCTATAAAAGATTCTGGATTCTTCAAGGACGGAACAATTTCCAAGTACAAGTACATTCACAACTGAAATGTTTGAAGGGTATCAAATTTTTGTTATTCCAGGCAAAATCCTTATTTCTGTCTAAAACTCTGAATTCTGCTGTCTGCAGAATGACTCATGCAAAGAAAGTGTCCTTAAATTGCAGATTGTAAATGAGTGATAATGTTGTGTAAGAAGAGATCTTAAGAAAAGAAGCTAGCTTTAGCTGCAGCCAGTTGAAGTTCAGAGTGCTGTGAAAGGGGGTGAGTTTATCCTTCACGCTTCTCTTTGATTACATCTTGCTGATTCTTATGTAAGCATTAATATTCCTGCTGAGAGTTAAAAAGTATCAACAGGAACAGATCTCTCCACCTCCCAGCCAGTTTTTTTAAGCTAGCTCAGTTTTCTCAAGTTACTTCACTTACATAAGGCTCCTGCTGATCCAAAGGAGTTGGCAGCATCAGCAGGTGTAGATAGGGGAAAAAAATTGTTACTTTTAGAATTGGTCCAGACTTAGTTTTCCAGAACTTAAATGTAAAACAACATCACCATTAAAGTGCAACTTCTGTTTTACAAGGTGAAATCCCTGAGTCATGCTATAGGTTGCAGCACTGTCTTTGTCATCAGAGTGGCCTGTATCTAATCCAAGAAATAATTACTCTTATTGACATCGGCGCAATTGAGTGTGAGATTTTGCACCTGCAAATTGCCTTTTTATAACTCAGCATGTGAATGGTAATAAAATTAATCCTCTGGAAAAGCATCGTTGATTATGATTTTAGTCTTATCAAGAGGTCTTTACTTAAGTTATTTTAGTTGTGGTGCTCTGAAAAACTATTTTAATGTGACTTATTCTCTCTGTTGGTAAAATGTAAAAATACAATTATAGCTTATAAAGATATTTCTGATTTCTAAAGAACAATTTTTTTTGTAAATCTTGTTTTGAATGTGGAAATGTGAGCCATAAAATCATATTAAATGCCTCCTGAGCTAAGCAATCTGCACTGAAAGGTGCTTTTTGAACAGAAAGCAGTCTTTTTGCAAACTTAAAAAAATAATTTTATTGTAATTTTTTTTGACTGCTTAATACTTGCTACATGAAATCTTTTAGATTGGAAAAGACCCTTAAAATCACAGAGTCCAGCCACTGCCCTAACACTACCAATTTCATCAGTAACCATTTCAGTGGTTTTTAAGGGTTGTATAGAGAAGACCAGAAATGAGCTCTGATTACTTATTACCTCTTGCCTTTTGCAGGCCTTAGGGTAACTCTGAATTACTTCCTGTGTGGGTTGAACACATGCTTTAGAGAGCACCTATGTGTGTCTGAAAACACTTCCACTGACTCAAAGCCCCTTACAGACTTTCAAACTCCTTTCATTGGCTAGTTATCCTCACTGTGCTCTATAACCAGAAAAACAAATGCAGGAATTGCTGCATTTGCAATTACTGCTGACAGATCTAATCTGCTTTATTTTTTTGTCCCTTTTAGTTACCCTGTTTTCTCATGTTTTGAGTCAGGTCTTGATTGTAGAACCTTCAGTAGAAGAGGTCTCTGTTCCCTGTGCAGGTGGAGATATGGCCACCTTTTCCTCACTGAGAATGGAAAGTTCCTTGAGTTGTCTCAACATAAAACAAACTTTTCCCTCCTTGACTGCTCTCTTGGTTTACAGCCTCCCCTGTTTTGTCAGTGTTCTCGAGCTTTTGGTAGAACTAGATGCTTTTGGTAATGGTCCTGCTGGTGGAATGTAGGTGCAGAGTAGCTTCTCCCTTGCTGCCTGGGATCCGGCTGTGCAGCTGCAGCCGGTGTTTCTCAGCTTAGCACTCTGCTGGCAGCTCAGACCATGATTTTCTACCTCCAAATCCTCTTGGAGCTGCTGCACCCTCAGTATCAATGCCCCACTTTTCTCAAACCAGTCTGTGAATGGAGCACATCCTCCACTGGTTGGAGTGACAGGTTGTTGTGGGGCTACAAACACGTTTGGGATGGAGCTATGCCCTTTAAAAAACACTTCTTTTCCCCCAGAGCAGCAGATAATTAACAATGTATAGTGTCCTTCCTCTGTGTAAATCTGCAGCCATCCATAGGAGTGAAACCAAATGCAAATTAGGCAAGGGGCTTGTGGATTCTGAAGCCTGGTTCGTTTGCAGGCTAAGCAGTTTGTTACTTAGGCAAAGAAGTGTGGGAACAGATGGTTGATGACCCTGCCAGCCCTTCAGACAGCATCAAAGGCTGGTTGCCATTGCTTTGGTGGGGGGGGGGGTAAAAAGCTCAGTTATATCCATGCATGCTGAAGTCTATCCATAAATAATACATAAATAGATGTACAGGTTATAGCATGTAATACTCTTAGTGTGTTGTAAATTTCATTTGGCAAATAAATATAGTCTTGCTCTGTGTTTCTCTTAGTTCCTTTAATCAAGGGGAAGGCATCATGATCATATTTTGGAAGGCATTACCATAGTTCATGTAGTCTTTTTAAAATGAATATGAGTTTTTGAGAACTCAGTCTTTCACAGTGCACTAGAAATTGATTTAATTGTATCCAAATGTAGGCAGAAAAGGTAGGAGGTAAATATACGATATTACAGGAATACCCTTGGGACGTTCCTACACATCCTAACAAATGCTGGTGAGAAAAGACCTTATTTTGAAACATTACTACATAGACAACAAAAATGCATTGGAAAACTCCTGCAGTACTGAAGAATAATTATCTGTCAGTGTCTATGAAAATTGTTATTAGCTATATAGTCTAAGCCTGGAAAACATGCTACAAAGTTCATGTAGGGAGAAATAAATGATGATGGTACCTGAAAACATGAGCACTCCAGTGAATTGCAGCTGCTAACAGTAATAAAAGTAAGCCAGTAAACTTAAGCAAAGTAGATATTTTAATGTGAGGTGAGTGAGCAGTGGGAATTTTCATACCAGTTTTATAGGTTGTCCTCTAAATCTTAAAAACCTAATGAGTGGAAAAAGTGTTGCATTGATTCAAGAGCTCCGTGAGGATCAAGACCTTACTGAGAAAGGATGGAACTGAGCTCAACACAATTTGTTACTTAGTGTTCATTCCCAAGGTGCAAGACCTGCTTTTGACTTTGAAGTTTGCTCCAGAGAGAAAAACCTCAATTGTTTTAGACCTCTAAAAAATAATTTAGCCACCTGCTATAGAATATTCCAGGATAAACATCTTAAACTCTGTTAATTCAACAGTATTAAAAAAAAAATAATGCCATGAGACAATCTCTTCCAAAATTTAAAGCTTATGTTACTCATCTGTAAAGAATGAATTCTAGGGTCTGTTTGAATCAGTATTTTTATATTTCTTAGCTAGGGATGAAAATGGGCTGCTGCCATTTCTGATGGCAAAGTATCTACTCTGTTCATGCTAGTGGTATTTAAAAAACAACCTAGCTGTAGAATATTTCCAAGTTTTAAGCAGCACATATCTGATAACCTTGAATTGGGCAGGGAGTTTTGAATCCAGGGTATTCTAGGATTACCTGGCAACAAAACAAGTACTGACTTACTTAAAGATTGGATGCAGACACATAGAATGACAGACACTCAATGTCTACATTTTCTTATGGATTTCTTCCATAATTTATGTGCTTCAGTATTTCATCTGTAGAAAGGAAATAACACTTCCTGTAAGCTTAAAGACTTGAGGTGACCCATGAGGCACAGCTAATAAACTAGATAAAATTTTAGAGATTGCATTTGTTCCTAGAATGTGATAAATATTAAGGCATGGAGTACTATTGTCCAAACTATGCTGTGTATCTCAAACAGATGAGTAAAATCACTTCCTCATTAGGTCAGATAAAGCAAAACCTTGCAGTCTGTGTTATTGCAGAATAATAGTCTTATATTAGAGACTCACTGGAAAAAAATTGTACACTGGTTGTCACTGATAAGATTTGGTTTCAGAAGTAAGACTCCCAAAGACCTAACCCTAGATTAAATATTACAAACAAAATATTGCAAAATGCTGCAGTACTTAATGGGTATATTGAAGAGTTACTGCTTTACTTGTAGGAATACAGTGTTCTATGTTAGTCATTGCATTCCTATGCCAGTATCAAAGAATCACACGTTCCTAATTTGTAGGTTGATGGCATTGATGTTATTACAGCATTGTGAATCTGAATTCAGTCTTTAAATGTAGATTTTAATTTTAGACATGTACTTTTATGTATAGATTTTTGTTTGTTCCCATGTGTTTGAGTTTTCAGCCACGTCTCTGTTATCTTGAAGACTGATAACTTGCCTTCTATGAAAAAATGGGTCATGGTGAGTATGCCATGTAACTACTGGGATGCAGGAGCTGGGACTGTAGAACAAACAGCAGTGCCACAAAAGGACTAGATTTAGCTAATGTCTGTTACCAGTTGTGGCAGTATAATATGAGCAGCAGTGATTTTGGTCAAAAGCCTGGGAGGAGATCTGGGGTTAGTAGTGTCTTTAAATATTCTGGTGAGCTTTGCAGAAACTTTGTTCAAGGTGTAAGCAAACCACGAAGCACTGTGGAACAAGAAGACAAATGGGCTTCTTTCATTGCCACCCACAGTCCTGGGACAAAGATAAATTAGTCAGGAGAGTATCTTTCTAATCATGCTGCAGTTTAAAGTACTTTCCTTCTTGTAATGGATAGAAGTAACTGAAATATGGTGAGCTTAATTTTCATGTTAATTAATCTCAGTTTTAGAAACTCAAGAAGACTTGAATGCATTCTGACTTATATAATTTTGATAATTTCAGCTCTATTAGTAAAACTGAAATGCTGATTAATCCAACTGTAGGATAATTTGCACCCTTAATTGTTCTTTTTTTTTTTTTTAATAATCTATAGAGCAAGAGTGTGTGTATGTAAAGGTATGTATTTCTCACAAGGAAAATCCAAACACACACAGCTCACAGTCATGTTTGTGTGTGCAAGCCCAGTTGATGAAGATGCTTTGGAGGACTCTTGCTAATCAAATGTTGATGTGCTACATTCAGGGTGTCCCAAAGCAGGTGTGGGGAAAGGGAAATGAACTTCATGGGAAGCATGCCAGAGCTGCTGTAATGAAGCTGGGTGCATTTGTGCTTCTCTCATTATCAGCAGATCTGTTTTGTTTGTGTCATGAGTCTTCTCCAATAAGTAACTGAAACCAAAACGTTGGACAGGAGCTAGAAGGTAATCCTGAAAAATGAAAAATACTGAACAAACAAATGGCTGCTTTTGAAAACATACAGATTTGCACTTGTGTGCACAGCTGTACAATCATATTAAGACAGTTTTTTAAGAAAATATTTTTGCAGATGTTTTCTAAACCCTAATGCTGATATAAGTATTAAAATCAGAATATGTGTATTTCAAATACACACCCTGTTCCCCCTCACCACCCTGGTCATTTTAGTACTGTAGCACTTTGTAGGAGCAAGCATCTTTTTTAAACTAAAAATGGTACAATTTTTCTAGAGTTTTTAACTTCTCAAGTGCTTGGACTGTTTTAGCTTTCACAGGGCTAAAAACCCCAATCTGTATGCAAGGAAGGACTTATCTGCACCCATCTGCATCATACTCTACCTGGATATCTTATTTAGGCACTGGATAGCTGCTTGTCACAATGGCCTTGGGAGACAGACACTTATTTTTTTGAGCTGTTTTATATGAAGGAAACCTGAAGTTGTGTGCTTGTCTAAGGTAAAATAACAAATAAGTGGCTGAATTGAAATGGAAGCTTGGGAATAAATACAATTTTCTGTAAGTCTGTATCAGTCCTCATTTTGGAAGGGCTGAACTGTCTTCAGTTTGTACAGGTTTATTTTTCCTGCAAATATAAAATATAGTTTGAAGTCTTTTGTTTTCTCAGAGACTTTGACTGTGTAGCATAATTGGATGCAAGAGAGAATATATAGTTTATTATTCATATATATATATATATATAAAATTATAATATATATATTATTCATAACCAAGGAGTTTTGTGATGGTATTTTACACTGACTGTTTCTAACACATACTGTATGTTCATTTAGTAAGTATATAGGGGGGCCTCTGTTAATGCAGGTATAAAAGCCAGTATAGGTTAGAGGTTGATGGGTACTTAGAGAATTGATCTTGAAAACGTGGACCCAGGACATGAAAGATGGAATGAGTTTGTAGCTGATCTCTGGGTTTCGTTTTTTAAAGAGGGTGGAGACAGGGAATGAGCAAGCCACAGCTTAATATATTAACTTTACAAAATGTGTTCATGAACAGCAACGTTGCTGGATAATTTTATTTTCAATTTTATACACATCCTTGAAGTGTACTTAGTCTATTTGGGCTTTGTAGGCATTTGGAAATCTGTTCTCTAACGTAAAACTCTGAAGTGACAGACTGTATTCAGAATATTCCTTTAAAGTTAGATGTGAGTTTTCCAATTTAGATTGGCTGCATTTCTAAGTAGCAATTGGGCTGAAAAGCAGAGCCAGTGCATGTTAGCTTCTCTTAGTATGATGAAAGCTTGCAATGCTACACTGAAATGGAATTTGAGAACATCTTCCTCTGACATTTTCCTTTGAGTTGCTATGAGAGTTTTGAGGTCATGCTCAATAAAGATCTTAAAAAGCGCTACCCGTTATTAATAGAACCCCCTGTGGCTGATCAGCGTTTTTTCACACGTCACCTGTAGCTCTTCAGTCACTATTTTTTAATCATCCTGATAAATGTGTCCTTTTATTTCCATCTGCTAATAAAAAGCAAAGCAGATGAAGAACACACTTAACCTTAGTCCTCACTATTAAGTACAGAAATTGAGCTTTAGTCTGGTTTTCTGATGATCCAGGAGAGCACTGTGCAATGTGTGATATTCTAGTTTACGTTGTAACTTTGCAATCTACAACTTTCCTTATTGTCTTTATGTAAGTCACTAGATGTGGATAAAAATTATTGTGCTTCAAGGCTGGGAGAATGAAAAAAATAAATATGCAAATTTTGGTGAGTATGAGCATAGTCACACATTATCTTTAGTGGAAGAAATATTCTTTGTTGTTCTCATAATTATGCTGTTACAGGCCTAGACTTCAGTGTGTCATATCTCTTATTCAGGGCCTACTTGAAAGCATACTTTAAAAAATAAAACTACATTATTTGATGAAGAAAATTTGCAGGTATCCTCTGTTTAGAAATCTACATTTTTTAAGTAGCAGCAACTTTTGGGGTTTTAATCTCTATTAAATAAAGACTTTTTTTCCCTTTTTGTTTATTTTTAACAGACCAGAAGTACTGTGGAGGCTGGCTGAGTTGGTGTCACACTATAAGATAGGATATTATGCAAACTCAGGAAGTATATGTATTCTGGTCATGTAGTTTAAATGATAAGATGCCTTTATTTTGTGTGTTTCTGCTTTTAAGAGTTACTTTGAGCACTCTTGTTGAATTCTCTGTTCTTTGCACATTATGTTCTTGGTAGGATGTACTTGCTTTATAGTTAACGTTTGTCTAGTCTAAAAGATCTTGTTGTTGCTTCCACAGGACGGTGGAAAACACTGAAAAATCTGTATGGAAATGCCTGGGAGCCTGCAAACCATGGCTCTAAAGGGAATTATGACCTGAGGTTTAGCAGGTTTGTGTGTGGGGCTGCTGCAGTGCAGGAGAAGCTGCATTTACTGGTTAACACACAGGTGGTTCTTTTTTTGCATGTGCTCAACAGCACAAGATGGTGATATGGGTCAGGGCATCTCTGTACTTGATTTCAGTGGTAACTTGGGTTACAGGCTGCATAAATCTGACCTACTTCTTGCTGTGGACCTCAAAGATCATCTCGTTCCAACCCCCCTACCATGGGCAGAGATGCTCCCCACTGGGCCACATGACTCAGAGCTCCATCCAGCCTGGTCTGCCAGGGATGGGGAGTCCATAACTTCTCTTGGCAACAATTGTCTGTGCTTAAGACTATCAGAAGGATTTTTGTTTTCCCTAACGTTGAATTATACTTAGTCTCAATTTGCCTGTGTAGTTCTTCAGGGTTTTGTGTGCATGTGTGATTTTTGACTCTTAAATTATTCGCTTGAGCAGCAAAGAGAAAATGGCATAGCTGTGTGTATGTGCATGCTGTATGCAGATCAGAAATACTGTTTATTTACTCATCCAATTAATCATGTTGAGGTTTTGGGAGGCGGAAATAGACTTGTTCAGAAAGTAATTTTCAGGAGCTGTGTGGATAATGAGCTCGGTTCAGAGGTTCCACTTACTTGCTAAAGAATTTGCTTGAGGCAAGATTTGAAAGAAACACTCTCTAAGGAGGTCACTGCATGCAAAATAAGGAGTGTTGTGGAAACAGGTGAGATTTGAGGATCTCAAATTTGAGGATCCACAAAATAAGATTTGGGGCTTGAAATTGATCCAGGATGTGAAACATCTCTTGGTTTTGTAGCGAGGTCAAATTTTATGAAGGCATACACCAGCATGGACTTAGCAGTAGTTGTAGGATAAAAAATTAATATAAATATTTTATTCATTACTTAATTATTAATAAGATAGTTAATAATAATATATAAAGAACTAAAATGACATTAAATTTATATTTTCTCCATTAAATTAATATTTATGGTAAAAGGAGGAATAATGAGGCTGCTCATAATTTTGTACTTGAAAGTAGACTGCAAGTCTGACTTTCAATTGCCATAATCTTAAATTGCTGTATTTAATCTGATTAGGATTTGTTCTTTAATATTAAGGTAAAATTCAGGAAGCTCATTGAATGAAATGGATAATCAGACTATTAAAAATCATGTGCATATGACAAAAGTGCATCCCTCATTTATAGGTGGTGAAATGGTTGTTATCCTGCAGTTTTTAATATATAATGTGTGGGGTGTACATGTATATTGCCTTATGTTTTAGAATATGGAGTTACTTTGCCTATTATATTTGATTTTTTTTTTAATTTTTTTTTTTTTTTTAATTACAGCAAGCTGAATTTAAAAAAATCCCAGTGAAAGAATGTCAGGATACCAGTGAAGAACGACATTGATAATCAGTGTTTGTGATACTTTGTGCCATATCCTTTTGGAGATTATGTGGCTGGATACAATCAATCCTTTTAGAGAGCTTTTTCAATGATATAAATAAGTTGATGAAATAATCTTGTCACCTAATGAATTGTTGGGGACAGTATTTTACGTCCTGGTACTTTTAGAATCAAGCTGTTAAGGTGTTGTCTCATGCCAAGAATGTCTTTATATTACAAACAATTCTCCTCTGAATGAATTTAATTATGTTAGTATGGCACTCAATAATTATTTTCCCTTCTATCTGTTTTTAGTTAGGGTTGTGGTTTCAAATATTTTGCTTGAGTTATAGATGTCCAAGGGAATGTTCTCCTAAAACATGTTTTATCCATGTGAAGAAAATGAAATGCTAGCTTTTGTTCAAGTAGAATTCCCTATCCTCTCTTAAAATATTTTTAGCTTATCCTTGTCAGAGGATTCTTGAGAAAAATAAGAAGAGATGCTCTTATGAAATCTCTGGGAGCCTTACTGTGTTCAGATGCAGAAGAGAAATCAGAATCTTACTGTGCAATGGGAACTTCAATAGTAAAACAATAACTGGACTACAGTGTGTGACTATTATTTTGGAGCAGTTGGGTTTTGAATTTATGTTAAAGAGCACAGAGGAAAAATGCTCAGGATGAGTTTTTTTGGTGTAGAGTTATATGCTGAGAGGTAGGAGGAAAAATTGAGTAAGTGTAGGGGTGTTTTTGTGCAACTAGTGAAAAATCTGGGTATTTGATTCTGTAGCTATTTAAGCCTGTTTCTGTTGCTTCATCGAATTAATGCAGCATCTTAATAATTCGCTTTCTGTTTTCAATAAAAAACCCCAGTGTCTGCATTACTCAGTAGTGGTGTATTTGTCAGGAATGTCTGGAGTTATTGATGTCATGGGAGATACTTATTCCTCAACTAATATTTTCTGTTATTGGTACTAGACATACTTGATGTAGGAATCGAGCAACAGTCTTTTGTAAGTGTTCAAAAATGTTATCAAAGTGCATTTTTTTTCTGATTTAGGACCATGTCTGAAGCAGACGTTTGTTGCTTGTGTTGTGTGGACTGAATTTGCATGATTGTATGAGTAGGAAGGCCTTTTGTATTCAGTAATTTGGCAAATGCATCTGACCAACAAGTATCAGCAGTTAAAGCGTGAAATCAGGAAGCTTTTAATTATAAGTAGAGGGGCATTTCTGATTGCAGTGTATGGTCACTGAACATCTTCCAAGGATTTCAAGTTTGTCTATGGTGTGATGAAAAACAACAGCAGTGACAAATCAAACAAAACCCAAGCAGCTAAAAAAGCAATGTTTATGAAGACCAATAGATTTGTTCAGCATCCCTTTTTCATATATAAATTTATACTTTGAATTCTGCTATCTGTGTTGTGGACTGGCCATCTTTGGCAGAAGGAGCCACCCAAGGGTTCTCATTCTGTTTGGAAGAGCTCCATTGAGGGGGGGTTGCTCTGTCCAGCTCAAAGGCTGAGGGGAGGTCTTCGCAAGAGTCCTGTGGCTCTACACCAGCCAGCCTTTCAGAGTGATGGACTTTCCCCATCTGTGCCTCAGAGGAATCTGTAGTTTATTTTATCCTGGACCAAAAACCTCAGGCAGGGTTTTCATGTGCTGGTTGTGTTTTGTTTCCATACACAGCTGGGTTATTCTTTAAGCACTGCACAGACCAAGTTGCAATGGCTAACACTCACTTGTGAGTCTGTATTAAATTCTGTTGCAAAATAGTGATCATCAAATTAATTTTTTTTGAAAGCTTTGGCGTGAATACTGAGTGATTGTCCCTATTTAAAAGCTGCTCTGTGATAGGGAGTTTGAGAATTTAATTTCTCTGAAAAATGCTCTAGAGGTTTTCTTACTGCCTTTACAATAAATTATATGCTCTCTTTTCCTATATCTTTTTACAGCTCTATAAATCAGCAGAGAGGTTATGAATTTGTTTCATATTGCTGTGTTGCACATTTGTTGATGAAACAGCTTATTAGATCATAAATAGATGTAATTGCATAATCTAATGGGAGAGGGGAGGTGGATTGAAGAAGGGGATGAAACATAAATAGCACTAGAAATAAACAGATAGAAGACAAAGTTTTGTTACTAAGCTATAAAAGCAATTGAGTGCTTATGAAATGCAGACCCAAATAGTTATTTTGTTTTCATTTTAACCTAAATAATAATTGCAAATGACAATTTACAATTGGAAAAATTGTATGAATGGCAGAAGACTTGGTAGCACCTTTCTTAGCATAGCTTAAAACTTCATTGTTCTTTAAGGTTCATTTTCTGTCTTAACTACTGCACTTTTGTGTTTTGAGCTGTATCCTCCCCAGTGTTTGTATCTGCAGAAATAAAAGGCTTTGCTTTGTTTATGATTTAGATTTCTATAAATCACTTGTGAATCTCACATAAGGACTCCTGTTCACCTCAGCTCTCTCCTAAATGGGAGGAAAAGAAACTGTACAGTCACATGTGAGATCTATTTTAATTTCAGTTCCTCACAATTTAGGAGACTGAAAATATTCTTTAGATTATTTCTAACCTCTAATCCTGGAGCTATGACTTGTGTGTGTGTGTGCTGTATTTTTTTTTTAATGAATGGAGTTCTGTGATAGTGGAATGTGCTCACTCTGGATATGAGTTTGCAGGTATGAATCGCCACATTACTGATGATGGTCTTTCACCACCAGTGCACAATTATTTGAGCAAAATGATATATTTAATTAATGGCTGAAATATTATTAGTAATATAAAATTAATTACTTAAATTATTAATAGGAAAAATAGGTAGGATTTGTAAAATATGTTTCTAACTTACAATGCTCCAGTTATCATCAAAGTTCTGGTAATTTAATGTTAATATTTTTTTTCTCCTCTAGATGAGCATTGCAGTTGTCTGAAACTGCTAAAACATTACAACCCTGAACAATGAGATAAAGAGGTCTGAGCCTTATGGAGGAGGGAGCAGGGAGTTCTAATTAACAAAATAAAAAAGGAAAAAAAAAATTCCAACACTGAGGGTCAACATTAAATACTAGAGCTGTGAAATTTGAATGAGCATAAATGTTTTAAGTTTCTTTTATTATTTCTATTATGATTCTGCCTTCCTAGGACTTTATTTGGCCTTGCATTAGAAATTGCAATTATTGTTGCATTTCTTGTTAGATAAATGAAAATTGGCTCCCCTGGTCTGTTAATTTATAGTTGTCATTTCTAGAGTACTGTAATTTCCTGTTATCTAGATGTGAGTTTTTAAAGTTGATATGAGCATTTGCCTCAACTTCTGAATTTTTTAGTTTAACATGAAACTTCCTGATGATGTTCCTGAAGTATTGTAATTTTTTTGTATTTCTTTTTTCTTTTTTTCATCCTTTTCAAGTGCTTTGATTATTTTCTAAGGACTTGCCTGCCTCCTCAACATTCTGGCAAATTGGGATTGATTAAGAAGGCGGGCAAGTTGGGATTAATTAAAAAGGCATGCTTATAAAGCAGCAGGGATTTGTATGAGTTAAAGGTGAAGTCTTGCATATAAAACCAAAATTTTTCTAAACTAGATAGGCCTGTATATATGTGTGAGTGAATGTATCTACTTTTATATCTATGTATGTAAAAGTATACTTGAAAATAGAATTATCTGGAGTCTGCATGAAAGTAGAGGCTCCGTGCTGGTGGTTCTTTGACTTGAAGCAGCTACAGGATTACTGCAAACCTTCCCTTATGTGGGGCTAGAGCCTCTAATCACTGTGCAGCTGAATGACAGTGGGAATGAGGAGGAGGAAGAGTTTCATCTTCTCCTTATGGGCTCATATTTTAATATGAAATCACTGCCAGAGCATTCCTGTGAGCTGTGCTCCCAGATTGCCTATCAGGATCTCTGAGGAGTTAGCTAGGTAGATTCATATGTCTGTGGAGACGTGACATCCAGCTTCATCCAAGCAATTACAGCCTTTTATGGGTGCCTGGGGGCGAGGCTGCTGAGGAGCTTACAGGCTGCAGTGTGGAAAAAAATTCAGGTTCATGTGAAGAATAGCTACCTCAGGACTGGACTGCAAAACTGAGCATTTTGATTTCCAATTTAGGCTTAAATACTGCTTTTACCCTACTTCAGTCTATAAGTTACCATCATCTTCATTTCCCTCCAGATTTCTGTGTGATGTTACCGGACAGAGGGATTGAAATTGCTGGCTGCTGACATCTCTGCAGAGGGTTCATTCTCTATTTTTCCCTTCTCTGTTACCCAACCATTGAAGGATTACTACCCTAGTCCATGCACACTATTTGAGAGGCAAAGGCATCCGTTGTTGGTCTAGAAACTGTCTGAAAACATTGTATAATGTTTCAATTTTTAAAATTATTTTGTTCAGAGAAATTCTTGGCTACCTGTATGTGGCAAATATATGGTTCCCCATCATTATACTCAGGGACAATTTTATATGGGGGGATATTTTATGTTTGAAAAAAAATAAAGGAAAAAACACCAGCACAAACCCCTACAATCACCTCTGGAGAACAGTTTGAAACTTGTGCAGGTATCTCTTAGAAGCATGCCTTAATATGCATGATTTAAAGAATATTTATTAGTATCTTTATGCCATACTCCCAAACTCTGTGGTGAGAAATGACAGTATTAGGTAATGAAAAATGCTATAAACACATTTAAGCTTCTTGAATCTCACATTTGGGCATGGAAATGGGCTGCCCAGGGAAGTGGTGGAGTCACGGTCCCTGGAGGTGTTTAAGGGTGGGGCCCTCAGTGCCACGGTCTGGTTGACACAGTGGTGTTTGTCACAGCTTGCACTCGATGATCTCAGAGGTGTTTCCAGCCTCATTGGTACTGTGATTCTGTGATTTCTGACTGCCTGAATTTGGACTGTCTCTCTGAATTTGTTCATGCAGTCTCCTTTACACATTTTTGTGTGCACAGCCACTGATCCAGAAAAGCTGTTTTCTCCCCATATGCTTTTCTTTTTGTCCTCTTTTTATGTAGCAAGTCATATTTTTGCCTCAGATTTCATTATGCTGGGATAAGCAAGTGTCTTTTTGCTAGGCTCTTATTTCTTCTAGTCGTTCAAATAGCATTCCCTGTTCCAGTTTAATCTTTCCTCTTCTGTTTCCTGGATATGGCTTTGCCTGGCTGCTGTGCTGCGATACTGTTTCTGCCTGCTTGCTTCTGGAAATCCCACATCTGGATCACTGCCTGATCTCTGGAAATCCCACACTGTAGGATCATTTTTCTTTTTCTGGAAGTGTTCCATTGGTGGCATAGTCCTTCTGTTGCTATTTCAATTATCTCCCTTCTCCAATGGACTAGTTAAAATTATTTTCCTCACTTCTAAGTTACATGACTTTCCTGACTAAATTACTAAATTTGCTCTGTTCTTAGTGTAGCATTACCATCACCTAGTTCTCTGCATGGGATATAATAATCTCTAATAATATGAACAATTTCATGCCATCAATAAATTGCACTAGCACATTTGTGCCATCATTATTAGGTGTATTTTTAAGGCCAGTTTTTGACTGCCTTCATTATCCAGTATTAATTCCCATATAGGGTTAAATTTTTTTCTTCTGCACAACCTGTTGGTCCCATTTCTATCCAACTTGTTACTTCCATTATGGTTCTCATATTGACTTGATTTCCAACTTTAATTGCACAGCTTATTATCGAGCCCTCTTATAATGGTAATTTTCTTTACAGATGCTTTATCAAAGATAGTGTGCGATATTAATAAATTTATCATGCATTTTATTCTTCTTTCACTCACATTCATATTTTTAGATTAAACTATGAATATAGAATAATGAAAAGCTAGACTAATAGGTTCTATTAATTCTCTCCTTTTTTGCATTAAATTTAGGTACAATATTTGCTAGAATATGACAAATGCTATAATTTAATAGATTTAATAAAAGTGCTTGCTGCTTAACTTGTAAGTTAATGTATTGGTTCTTTTGTTTCCTAGGGCTCTTGTGTAGACATTCTTGTCTCTGTTCTGGTAGAACAATAAGTTCTTTGATTTTTTTCCTGCTAAAAATGTGATATTATCCAACTCAAGACACTTTGTTCCATGAGCTGTCTTGCTTTTGCAAGGTAATGCTTTACATCATCATCTTGAGTCAAAATCACTGAACATTTTCTGTGTTTTGTGCTATCTGCTGTTTTTGTTGCCTCATTCTTCCTGGTGTTTTTGCCATTTGTTGGACAAGTTTGTAGCCATATAAATATGTACTCATACAAGCACATGATCGAACAAATCTCCTTAGCTGAGAACACTATTTAAAAAAAAAAAAAAAAGATCTGGAACTTTTTGCTCTAGTGCAATGAATGTTACACATTACAGCTCAGATGTTTTGGTTTTTTGGTTGAATGCTTTGTCATGTATATATTTCTTACAAAGCCAAAGTGGAATTAGAACGGGAGGTAATGCTGACCAACATACAGATTATATTCACAGTAACTCAGTTTATTTTATAAGATGTAATTAGATATTAAGTAATTTAAGACTTGTCTAGAATTCTTGGTCATTTTAACCTCACTTGGAGGCTGGGCAGTATTTTAATTCTGACTTGAATTTTGACCTCAAAGTAACTTTCATGCTTTAAGGTAAAGAGCAGAAGATTCATCCCCATTTCTTCATAAATTTCCACTATGTAGAAAATAAACCTAATTCTGCTGAATACTACTAGAATGGACATGTTCCATATTCCCTATTTGCCTTCTATCAATTATCTTAATTATTAATTGCATAAATGAAAGTATGACATCCTTCAGTTTATGTGAATACTGACTGTCACTCAGAGCACATTCTAACTGGCAGTAACAATGAAATAATATCTACTTCTAGCAAGTTTGCTATCCCATGGCATGCATTTTACAAAGTAGTTTGTAAAGATTAATTATTTCTGTGCTTGTCTAGTTATTAAAGGTAACAGTTTAATCTGTGACTGATCTCCATCTCAAATTACATCTGGAGTAATAATGAATATGTACAGCTGCTTTGACTTTTCTATTATGTCCATATGGATATTCAAATTGATACCAGTACATAATGCATGTATAGAATAGTCTTCCACCCTCTATGTTCTCTTTTCCCTGCAGTAAAAAAGTAGTCACTGATGAAAAATTTAAATGGAAATATCTAAGACTTTAGGATCATACATCCTGGCTTAAGATGTGCTAATTAGTTACTCTTGGCACTCAGAGTAATTATTCAATTTGCCCAGAATGAAAAGTTTTGGTGCTCTTCTATGTTCCAGTAATGGTCTTATTGTTAAATACATAACACACCTGGTACATCTGATTTAGCATCTCTGGTTGATATGGTGTCAAAATAAGTATTTTTCCTGTAATTGTATGGTGGAGGAAGGATTTATAATGAATTAGAGGACTTTCAGTAAATCTCTGCCTGAGCACCAGTAGTGTTAATACAGGAGAAGATATTAAATCCTGTATGTATCCAACAGTACTGATCACAGGTGCCTGATTTTCATGAACATCCCCCTCTTGAAAATATATGAGTGAAACAAAAATAAACTTGCATAATCCTTCTATACCCAGGGCTTTTTGTATGATAAATTGAAAGGTTTTTTTGAGAGAGGTTCTTCTGTGTTTACTCACAAGTAATTAAAATAAACAAAACAATATGCTCTGCTACCCAAAGAAAATGGAAGTTTTAAAATCATTGCACAACTGAAATACAGTCTTATCACTTCTTTTGTGTTTTTCTGTTGGTTTCAATCTTGATTTCATGTCAAAAGCAAAGAGATACAACATAACTGCAGAAAGAGCCCTTCATCCACACTTGTAAGGAGAAATTAAATCAGCTTTGGAGAGTTTTTAGAATTTGATGTTGATGTATTTTGCAGGCTTATTAACTGTGATGTTTACAGGCTTATTAACTGTGATGTTAAAGTTAGTGGGTTAGTAGTATTTTGTGGCTATTTTTTTTTGTGTTTGTGAGACCAAGTCATTTGTAGCTTAGAGCTGTGCATAGCAGGCAGCATTCTGGATGATGATGACTTGTGTGTTTGGTTCAGCAGCAATGTCACTATGAGTCCTAACATGTCTGTCATTCTGATAGCTTTGGCTCATTCTAAAAGGGAGACCCCCCAAATAATGCAGAGAAGACTAAGATATTATGTTGTTATATTGTTTGTGTCCTTTTGAAAGTTGACTGCTTCTGCTGGGTGCTTGAGCCAGGGAAGAGCTGTTCCTGGTAAGTGTGAGATAAGTACAGCAGCTGGACATCCACTGGGAAATTAAAACTTTGAGCCTTGACAACTTTTGGAATAGAGCCTGATCTGAAAACAGCTGGATTCGTTCTCATCAAGTCTCTAGATCAAGTATCCCTCCATGATCAATTTATTGAAGTATTAGCAGGAATGCTGATCTTTTTCCTGAGAAGAGAGGGCTGGGCTGACTGTACCACATTGCTTTAATTAAGCAGAGTGACTTCACTTTCTGGATCCTTTTGGGGCCCACTTGTCTGATTATATAATTTTTGTTTGTTTGTTTGTTTTGCTTGTAACATACTTCTCATGCAGAATTTCCTGTTGGAAATACCAGTGGTAGAGAATGCACAGTATTCTGGTTAAATATTGCCATATTAGCTTGGGATCAACAGCACCTGCAAAGCTTTGCAGCCTGTAGGTGATCTGTGACATAATGTGCTTGTCACATCCCCAAACAGGCAATACTTGAAGATTTCTGTAACTTCATTATATAGTTGAATTCAATTTATAATTATTTTAGTCTTTAAGATTTTTTTTGGGAAGGCTTTGGTTTTGAGATGAGAAAAGCAAATGCAGACATATGGTTGTGTGAGTCAACAGGTACTGGATGCTGTATTTGGCACCTCTTTCCATGTTGATTCCTGCAGATCTTGGAGATGGGAACTTGTTGGCCTTTGTGCAATAATGTTGCAACTGGGACATTCAGTGTTGACCTAAATGATAGCATTAATCTTCTAATAAGACGGACATTTTATTTGATCTGTCTTTGATTTTACTCTTTGAAAAGAAGTCTTCAGGGTGGTTTTTAATTTTGTTATTCTGCCTTCATTGTTGTGTATTTCCTTGAATGTTTTTTCTCTCTTGACTTTCATGGTACTGGTCTTTCTTAACTTGGGACTCTCAACTACTTTAACTGCTCTTCCAGTGTCTAGCTGACCTATTTTCCTTACTAAGGAGTAGGATAACTTTGAAACAGCTGCTCTTTATTTTTTAGCTGTCATTCTCAACTTGATTGCTTGTCTGCAAACTGTCTTTTGCTGCTGATTTTAAAATATATTCTTCTAACTCAGCCTGTTTTATTTCTTTAAATAATCATGTTCATTCACCTTCCGAGTTAAACATTTTTAAAAGGTTCTAGGACCCTAAATATTCAACAGTTCATTAGGGTATTTAACATTTCTTGCAACTCTTAGATGTTATTAAGATGGAGTCTTAGTATACTGTTTTCCCTGTAAATTAATCCAAATCTTGAACTTTTAAGGCTAAAAAAATATTTTTTAATTGTCATATGAGTACACAGTTGAAGAGGCAAAAATCTGCATATAGACATAGGAAAACGTAGTAATTCAGATATTCTTTTTAAAAAAAGCCTTCAAAAGGCATCCTTATTGGTGAATGCTGAGGAGAGGGCTCCCTGATGAGTGATTACCATACCTCACTCAATTCATGTACAAGTTTTATTTTTAAATCAATGATTGGAATACAACTCTATTCAACCTTATTCATAAGAGACATAGCTGTGCCTTCTGGTCTGGTCTATCTCCGGGGACTACTTAAAACTGTTAAATTCTTTTTATGCAGACACTTATACAAGGTAACCTTACAATATGTAAGCCACCTAACAATATGTAGCCATTCTATTTTCTGATAGAATAGCAGGTGGCTACTCAGAGCTTCCATACGACTTATTCATATGTCCCAGTATGTGTCAAGACATTAGAGAGGGTTCTTTCCTGTTTTGAAGCAGGTGGATGTCACTGACCTCATTTGGGATGTTGCCTGATCTAGTATATGCAGCAAATGTATCAATCTTTTATGCAGTGTGATGCTGAGGAAATCCAGAACAGATGAGTAGCACATATCTGAATGGCTGTGCAAAATAAGAATGCACAGCAAAATAAGAATGGCTGTGCATAATAAAAAATACAAAAACAAAAAAAGGAAAAGTTCTAACCTATAAAAATTACTTGGGAAGCTTACCAACCAAAGACATGCTTCCTCCCCTCCCCAGGCATATATTGTCTGCTTGGTAGCTTAAATTCACTTCTGGGGATTGATGCTTTCTCTCTTAAGTGTCTTTATTTGCAATTTAGCTACCTACTTAAGGGACAAGTCATTCAGCTTAATTTTCTCCACTTTCCCCAATTGTTACCTAAAGGATCCTTCTTCACTGTCCTGGCATGTGCAAAGTTAGTTTTGTATTTACACCACTCTTCTCTAATGGATGGTAAAAAGAGTAATGAGAAGAATATGTGGAACTACAGCTTAAAAGTGTTGAAAGCCTTCCAACAGCTTTCTGAAGCTGGGCTTTGCCCTGTCTTGCCTGTTATACCCAGTCCTGTATCCCTGTTATATACAACAGGCATCTCTTGCAGATTTACACCAAAGCAACCTAGACAAGCACTGTGTCCATTTTTAGTAACGTTTTTAGATCTCTTGAAATTTTTGTGATAGTACAGGGCATGTATTGAAATTCAAGAAATATGAGTAAATACTTCCTTAAAGCTCACTTATCAGCTGAAAGCTTTTTAAAGCAGCCCTGTCAGTTTAAATTCCCTAAAAGTATCGTATGTAAAATTATATACATGTGCTCTATAATCCTATCTTTAGTAAATGGATTTGCAGCCTAAGAACTTCTATGAATTGGAACCTCAGATCCTTAGGCTTATTCAAGAAAAAGCATTTTAAAATGTAAAGGGATTTAAAAATTGTATTCCTAGTGATTTTGTAAGCAAAGATTTAGCTTGTTTTCTAACTAAATGCAAAAGCTGACATTAGACTGGCAATTCCCAGTCTCAGTCTGAAGAATCCATCTCAATCTTGTATATTCAGATAAAAATGTTCTAGAGTTGGTGTTTAAAAAGTAGCTATTTTATTAAGATGATACTTGAGGGTGGGAAGGTGAGACAAAAATCACCCTGAACTAGAGTTTCTGTTGGTCAGGAGCTGGATCCTGGTGATTGTCACTCCAGATGTGACTCCAGCTCCCCAGGCTGGTGAGGGCTCATTGATGGGAGGGTACAGACTCTGCTGTGCTGGCCACTTACAGCTGGTCAGCTCACTGTGTTCACTTCACAGCTCGTGCCTGCTTCCAGAAACTCAAGGGAAAAGGGGCTCTGCTTCATTTTTGCATAGCTGGGAGGTAGAGATGGTGCAAAATAACCTCTGTACAGGATTGTGCCTTGTTCTGCCTCTGTGGCTCTTGGTGGTTCATACAGCCTGATCTGTATCTGGCACCTGTTTTGGGAGAGAATACATATGGTAAAGTATAAATGCACGTGTGGATTTTATGAACAGCTGACAAAAATGAGCCAATTCACAGATCAAAGTAAAACTCTTTCCACAAACATATAGTTTATGTATTTTATTGTCACAGAAACTAAGATACCACATGTTTTGATGAACATGTTTTTCCCTTTCAATTCTTCCCCTAAATGATTTATCAAAATAGCTATATTTATAAATCCTAAATCTTAAACCTTTTTCTCTTAAAGCCATGACTGAAGCTTCCTAATTGTCTAGTTTGAGATGGTGTAAAATATGTAATTGTCTTCTCTTTGGAACTTCTGTAATTTTTCTTTTTTCCATTTGAGAGCATACATCCAGAGAGGTGTGTTTTAGTTTTTTTTTTTTTTTTCCAATTTTAAATAAAGGCTTATTTTGGAGATGATTCAAGAAGCCCTTTGGCTCTTTTTAGGCTGATGATAACCCTCAGCTTCCTTAGTGAAAAGCAAGCCCTGCTAGAATTTTGCTTTAACTGTACTAGGTTCCAGTTTAATCACCTACTGCGAGTCCTGGGCACAATGCTGTCCTCAGAGGGCTGAGGTCAGGAGTGATTGAAGTTCAGATTAATGATTTAAGAGCACCTTCTGGTAACTAATCAAAGGCCAAAAAAAAGTTTGTTTTGACTGTGGGGTGAAGGTTTAGAGATGTACCTAGAAGTATGTCCTGATTCATTTTACAGCTGAATATATCAGAATATTAGCCTTTCTGCTCTTGAAGCTTACCCCCCTCCTCCTTCAGCTCTTAATCTCTTTTTAAGCATCACTGAACAGATGCTTATGCAGGATAAGATCTAACAAAAGAGTAGCAACAACCAGAAACTCTGTTAAAAACTGAGGTTCAGCTGTGGTCTTAGGTAATGCAGATTTTTCCTTGAACAGGGAACGTTCTTTTGTCCATAACTTCACTTGCTCTTGTTTTGATTTCTACCATCTTTGATTCTGGCAAGACCTTGGCGTAGAAATAGTCACATGGTGAAAGAACACTATTTATTTATTGCAACAGTACTGAAAGGCATTACTGTCAACAAAAAATTTAAGGAAATTAGTTTCCTTTTTTGTTTCCTTGTTGCTAGTATTAAACTGTTAATGTTGCAGGAATTTATCTTTGAAGACATTTTCTTTACAAGAGAAATTATTTTTGCATTGATAAGCATAGAATTAGTTTTGATCATCTAACACTGAGATGATGGAAACTTTAGAGCTATATGTTATCTGAGATCGTAGCGCAAATGCCAAATTCTAGTCCACAAATGCCAAATTCAAAATCCACAAGTTGAGAACTGAATAAAAATAGTATTAAGACTTTTGTTATTGTGAGAGGTTTCTTTTGATCTGGATTCTAAACCAGTTTCGAATTCTTGATGAATACTGTTTTCAGACCATGTCAATAACAGAGTCTTTCAAGGAATATTTGATGAGTTTTCTCCAATAAATATTAAGAATTTATTGCAGTTTGTATGGTTTTCTAGGATTTAGAAGGAGATTTGGTTTTATTAGTTTTCATATTTACTCACTTATTTTTACCTGTAGTAAAACTTTTTGAAAAGCAAAACCAAGCATCCAAAACATTTAAAAATAAATTATCTTTGTTCACAATTAAAAATAAACAAGAGAAAATATTTATGATTGAATTATGGACGATATAGAAGGTTTTGCTAATGTCAGTGCATGCCTGTTGTTTGGAATAGTGGACTGGAAAGGTACTCATGGAACAGTCCAGTAGAACAGGTAAGGTCATGTAGGCAAGGAAAGTAAATTTTATTTTTAAACAGGATTAGTTTTAACTGGCATCCTTGCAATAATAATCTTCCTTCAGCTGAGTAATAGCCTTTCAGATGTCTCTCTTCTATATATGAACCAGTGCACTTCTTTCTGAATTTGCTATGTTTTCCAGTTTTGTTTAAGCTGATCAAATGAAGCAATAATTACTCTGTTTTTGTTGTATCTTTCAAAGGTCTTTTTGTAAGAATTCCACCATTGCCAGGAAAGTAACTCTACATTGACTGATGGATGGCTTATTGGGTGAGGTGACTAGAGCCATTTAGATTTCTGGTTTGGTACGTTCCAAAAAAACCCAACTAAATTATAGTTGAAGCAGTGAAATGCTGGCAGGAATACTCTGGCATGTTTGTAAACTGGCATATTAAATAGCAGCAGTATCTGTTTGAATGCTTCTTTATCAGTCTGTAGTTGCCAAGAACTGGGAAGGCTTGTCCACAGCGTGGCCCATGGAGGGTGTGCTGCTCGTGCTCCTTTGGCATATGGTTCATGGAATCTGAGAAGGGGCAGCACCAACCAACCCATCATTCTCATTCTCATTGACCACGCAGCTTTGTTGGAACAATTCCCTGCTCTAGTGCATTTGGCTACCTGAATCATCACTTTTTCTCTAAGCCTTAGGGTCACTTCTTTTTTCTGATCCTATTCCAGAATAATTAACCAACTTCTTGTTTCTTTTCCTCCACTTGTTTCTTCCAACAGCCTAATTACTGACTTTAGAATTCAGTGTATGGCTCCATTGAATCCTGCTGGCTTTTGAGCATGAAGCTATGTACTGGTGGTATTTCTGTTCATACTGTCTTGGTGAAGAGTGGGTCCTTGTTTCCAATCCATTCTGTTTGTGTTGGACCCGAGTGGGAATAGATCAGCAGCAACTTTGAGAACTTCTCCTAAGAGAAGTCAGATCATCAGCCTCTTGAGAGCCTGTTATCCTGGGAGCAGTCATAAGAATTCCTGCTCATCAGTGATGGTCCTACACTTCCTGTGGCCTCTCACTGACAGGGCAGGCTGGCTGTGTGTCCCACATGCTTTGCCCTATCCCTGTACAGGCCCATCAGGGTTCTGCCCTTGTAGCTGTGTGCCGCTGTTTACTCTTTAAAGTAAGGCATTCCAAGCAATGTTCCCCTGACCTGGATTCTCCTGGGGGACAACAGTCCTATGATAAATTTTTGTATGTTCTGTTTCCCCGTTCTTATATTTTGCTAAAATTGCTATAAGCTTTTGTTTATCATTTTAAACATCAATATTTCTTTCATTCTGGTTTTGCATTTAAATACAGAACAAATTACAGGCCAGAGATATCCTCCCACTGCCCCCCCAGAAACCCCAAAACCAAAAAACTCACCCAAATAAAGAGAAACACCCCCAAAACCCTCAACCAATATATGAAATGATTGCTTCTGGGAAACTTGGAGCTGTCATAGTTAAAACTAAAAATATCATAGTCTCTCTTTCTTATACCTCTTCATCCACTTGTAGATGGAGTGTTGGAAGTTGCTAACAGTGTTGTGACGTACCCATAAATTATAAAGTCAAGCATAAAATATGAGTGAAATGACACCTGCCACATGAGTGAAATGTATTCTGAAATGATGCTATTTTATGACTAGTAAGAATCTTTCATATCCCCAAACAAAAATGCTTTGTAATACCCTAGAGACATGAATGCCATTATTCCGTTTCTTTACAGCAAACAGAGGGATGTGCTTTATATTTAAGGCAAAAGTGTAATGTCCTGATAATTGCTACAGCCAGACAAGTTGGAAGTAAGTGATTATCTCTATAATTATCTGAAAGACAGTACTTGAAATTTACTCAGTGACCAGCCCTTTGAATTTATTAATCAATTAGGTTTTTAAAAGAACTATTAACTCTTCTTATCTCAACATTTGTACTGAGGTTGTGTTCAGGGACTGGGAACCTCTTATGAGGCTGTATGTGTGCTGATGGGAAAGGGAAGAGAGGAAGGAGGAGTTGCTGGTTTGATTTTTTTTTTTTTTTTAATATATATGGATTTTAAAAAGTCTTGAAAAGTCTTAGGATGGGATGCTAAAAGAAAGTGATACATTTTTTCCTTTGGAAAGTGTCTGTGCACCAAATTTTACCGCATTTTTATATTTTCAAAACTAATACAGCTGTTGAAAGCTGGTGCTTGCAGCCTTCTGATATGAGATAGTTTTCTGCCATGAGAATTCTGTCCTTAATAGACATGAAATCTGATGGTTCAATATTAATCACTCTAAATGATTGGAAGGTAGAAATAGGTGTCTCTTGGTGAACACATAAACTTGATTTAAATAGTCAAGGAGAAATTTAGGAGTTGGTGACACACTGGATTTAGAGCATTTGCCTGTTACCTCAGGAGGCTTAAGTTAAAACCCTGAACTAGGTCACAAGTGAAATGAGATTTATGGTGATGTACAGTGAAAAACTGGCACAGAGCATTACCTTGTTGCCAAGTACCTCAGCCTGCCTTGCCCATATGCTTTTTGCTCCACATTTTAAAATACTGTAGCATGTTTGGTTAATTATAGAAGTCTTATAAAATACATACATGTATATATGGCTCAGTATATAAATATATACATACACATGTTTAAAGTTTATACACAAATGCCTAAAAATTTATAAATAACTTTATCCTTCACTCATGTTAATCCTGTGTTTAGATCAAAACCTGTAGCCAATGTAGAAACTACTGAGATTAAATTCTATTTAAAGGCAATGGAAGTAGGTTGAACAAGAGACCCCCTTGGCTTAACTGTGAGCTTCTGAGTCTGCTGAAATGAGAACTGTACCAGAGATGGAAAAGCAGAGAAATACCTGGTGAGGGCATTCCCAGGCTGTGCAGAGATGCAGTCAGGAAAGCAGAAGTTCAGTTTAAATTGAAAATGACCAGAAGCATCAAAAACTACAAGAAAAGTGTTCTTCAGGTACGTAAACAGGCAGAAACAGAACACAACATTGCCTGTTAAACAGGAGAGGTGAATTAGTCACCAACTATGTGGAAAGACAGAGGTTCTCAGCACTTGGTTCACACCTCTCTTTGCTGGCTCTGTTGAGCCCCAGGCCCTGGCAACAAAAATCCAAGTTGATGCAAACACAGACCCACTGTCAGCAAAGGAGTTGGTATGGGAACTATTACAGGAGCTTGACCCCTATAAATCAATGGGCCCTGACAAAATCCACCTGGGGCTGATCAGAAAGCTCTTCATGTTGTGAGGCTGCTCTCTGTCATCTCTGAGAAGTTCCGGAGATTGGGGGATGTTCCAGAAGACTGGAAGAAAGCTCATGACAACTCCATCTACGAAGAGGGCTGAAAGGAGGGTCCAGGAAATTAAAGGTTCATCAGTCTTACTTTTGTTTCTGGGAAACTTGGAATTGAATGAATTGTCCTGGTTAGATGAAGAACATGAGTGGGAAAAGTCAGCAAAGATTCACCAAGGTCAGAATGTGCTGGACACACCTGCTTGCTTTCTATGACAAAGTAACCTGCTTGTTGATGTGGGCTGAGACACGGTCTACCTCAATTTCTCCAAGGCTTTGGATGTGGGTTCCCACACCCTCCTGGTACAGAAGTAGATTTGTTGGGGTCTAGACAAGGGACTGTGCAGTAGATGAGGAGCTCTCTGCCTGGTCATGTGTAAACAGCTCCTGTCACAAGTGGGATCTCGCTGGGATCAGTATTTGTGGCAGCAGCTCTCTGTCCACACAGAGCAGGCACAGACTTTCCCAGGCATTTTCCTGGGGAAGCCTGTGAGAAGATCAGAGAAAAGAATGAGAAACAATTCTTATCTCCACTTGCTGCACCTGCTGTTGTGCACATGTGGAATGTGTCACGGAGATTTGTTCACCAAATTGGACACTGGATGGTGTTTAGATGGATTGACCAATTAGGTCAAAGCTGTATCAGACTGGCTGGAAGGGTTGCTTAATAAATATAGTATAATATAGTATAAGATGATAGAATAAAGCAGTTGATCAGCCTTCTGCAATCATGGAGTTGATGCTAATTATTACCCGGCTGGGGGCCTGTGGTGACAAATATTGTGTCCAACATGTGGTGATCCGGAGGATGGGATGAAGAGTACCCTGACAGAATTTAGAGATGTTAACAGAATAATGCCAGAACATACACTTAACCACTTTTGGAAATGGAGGGTGCCTTGTGGAAAATAAAGCCTAGAAAATGAAAATCTCTTGCTGTTAAAGAAACCTTAAAAAAAGGTTAAAAAAGTATAACTTTTTTGTTGTTTGTTTTCAATATGAGGAATAACATAAAGATAATATGTTACTCTGAGTGATCTTAAAGTAAAATAAGGGTGATCTTAAAGTAACACAATCTATGATGGTACAGAACTTTTCCAAACGAAATAATAACAGTGTTAATGTGGTAGGAAAAAGTAAGTAATAGGACCAGTTCAGTTCAGTCTGAGAGAATGCGTTCTTTTTTTTTTTTTTTTTTTTTTTAATTAATTTCTTCATTATCTTGGCAACATTTGGCCATAAAAGTAAGTCTTTGCTGACGCGAACGTTGTAAAATGTTAGAGCAATGGGGTGTCTCCTTGCTTCCTGGCAGATTATTTTTGAATTTCTGTTTGCTTCTAATAGTAACTATCTGCATACAGGAGAAACCTTTGGGATTACTGTTAATATTCTTGTGGCTCAAGACTGAATTGTCAGAACTTTGAATATTTCAAACCTTGCTCTTTTTTTTGAGAAAATTAGTAACTATGACAGGAAATAGAGTGCAAGAAGTTTGGTCAATGGATTGGGTAAGTGGTCAGCCTCTTACTCAAAACAGGGATTATTTTTATACAGCTTTTTGACCTTTGGGATTTTTTATCTGGAGTAGCATTTACAGCCATACTTAGATGAAATAGTGATACGGGGTATTATATAATGTTTGGTTTTTGCATGAAATGCCAACTTGATTTTCTATCAATTTTTAATTTAAGCTTGGTGCCAGGCCTATTTATAGTCAGAATTTTGGATGCCATCTATGAACTAGCCTGAGCATTTCTAATAGAATATATGCTTGTCTCATATGATTTTGTCCAACCATGATATTAAAATAGGAAATACGAAATGTCTGTAGTATTCCAGGTAAGAGAGGTGAAGCTACATTTCTTTCACTTCATTTCTTTTCACTAAGTTTTTTCCAGGTCAGTAGAGGATATTGTGCTATTTGCAGTATCTTTTAAAAGGCACTGATCTCTAAGTGGAGATGGAGGACCACTGCCTCCTGGAAAATATTGGCAAGATTTGAACTGTTAATTGGTGTAGTGGTTCTGTAGAAAACGTGGAGTTTGCTGTTGAACTCTGTAGATAGACTCAGCTCTACTTAATTTTATAGGAAGTTCTCATAAATATTATGTGTAAATCCATCTGTGTAAAATTGAGTAGCATAAAAAATTTTGTGGTTAACTTGTGAATGTTTGGGGGTGACACAGTTCTTAGTTGTGGTGTATTTCTTTGCTTAGATTCCAGGCAATCAGAATTTGGATTGGTTTTTTTAGATAGTTATGGCTTATACTCACATATTTTAAGGAATATATATATGCATCTTACTATCTTTTAAGTACTCTGAAGAAAAATCTGAATATTTTACTATCTCTTAAGTAATCTGAAGAAAAATCTGAAGACAAAAGGATGGCTTTTTTCAAGGTCCATTCTATGCAGCTGTACTTTCAGTAGAATTATTTTCTCCCTTTCTGTATCAAGCTTTTAAATGAAAAGACTCCAATCATTTGTGGAGTGGGAGAGATTACTGTGCCTGTTATTCACCTTATCTCTTGGACTCTATTCATCTATAATTCTGTGAATCATTTTTATAAAAAAAAACTTGAAATGGATCATTCTGACATGTGCTATTACTGGAAACGAAAGGGGAAAATTTCTTTAGGAAAAGGAAAAGTAGAAGGCCCTTTATTCATCAGTACTTTTCTTTGGACTTAGTATTTAGAACCGTGAGGAGGAAGAAAACTTTGCTTTAGTTCCTCTAATTCGCAGTGCTGGTATCTGGCAACTGCTTAGTTGTAACCAACAGAAAAAAATGGTGGCATGTTGTAATTGCTTGAATGACTTGCATTATAGTATACAAAATTAATGCAACTGTCATGATGGAGACCATGGGTGCACGGGAGTTTTAATTTTTGCTAGTACTGCCTTTATGCTGGTGTTAGTGCTTTGTAAGGTGAATGAATAATGAATATGAATATTCAGAAGCTGTTG
This sequence comes from Vidua chalybeata, assembly GCF_026979565.1. Classification (NCBI taxonomy): domain Eukaryota; kingdom Metazoa; phylum Chordata; class Aves; order Passeriformes; family Viduidae; genus Vidua; species Vidua chalybeata. The sequence continues at coordinate 7,755,048 of NC_071537.1, read as the reverse complement.
ACATAGTTGAGTAATAGAAAAAGGGCTGTTATGAAAGATGCAGGAGGTTTTGAAGACCTTTATCCCAAATATACATAAATAGAATTTTTTGTTTTCTTGTAAGTTCATTGCTGTTTAAGTAGGGTTCCTCACTATGTAGTGTGGCCAGAAGTTACTATCTTTTAAGTAAATACTTATATCAGAGAAAGAAAAATAGATTTTCCTTCTGAGCAAGTGATTACAAATGACATTTTCCATGCAGCAATTTCCAACTGATGTGAGCTGCATTGATCCCATATAATACTGCCTGATATGGGCAGAATTGGATTTGAATTTCTACACTTGAGCAGGCATGATTAACCTCAGAAAGGTGAACTAGAGTAATGCCATTTAGTTCCTCCTGTGGAGGAAGTTGGCAATCTTGGGGAATTACTGGTTGTACACAAATCAGCATAAAAACAGTTCTACTACTACTTGCATTCAGGAGAACTGGCAACATCATGTATATTAAATAATTCTCTGGTTGCTGTGCTGGTCAAGACTACAGCTGGAGAAGTAGGTACCATTTTGAGGTGCAGATGACTTGGAAATGTTCTAGAAGAAGGAAGTCTAGAAAATGACTCATGAGGATTGCTAGATTAAATTGCTTTATTCAAAGAAGAAAAGGCTGAAGGTAGATGATTAAGGTAAAAGATGAGCAGAAAGAGTAAGAATTTTACCTGATTTCCAGATCTGTGTTCAGGAAATATGTATAAGTAAGAAAAAAAGGTGAATTAGATATTTAGAAATACTTTCTAATAATAAGTCATTGCTAAAATAGATTGCCTAGGAAGGTTGTAGACTTCTGTAATTGGAATTATTAAAATCAAATTAGATAAATAACTGAAAAAATATTTCAGTACAGTTCGGATAGGTGTTAGGACATGTTGTAACTGAAATGGCAATTTAAGGGTTTTTTGGTAAAAAAAAAAAACAAGCCAAATACTATTTGTGAGGAGGTAGAAGAAAATTCTTGAGTAGTTAATGCAGTATTTTTACATTTTTATTTTAAAATAGAATAAATATTACATTTAGTATTATAATACTATTTTTATCTTCTGCATCTGGTTTGTTTAGCAGGTCTTTGTAAAATTGTGCCCACATTTCAAGTCATTTTGTGGATTCCCTCAGTGTCAAACATTCAGATATCCTATTCTAAACAACCTGTCCTGGTCTGTGTTCTGTAAGTTTATATAATGCTGTGCAGCCTAAGCAAGGAACAGATTTCATTTATGTAAGTGAAAATACATTGCATAAGTAAGATGCCATATAAGTTTGGACTTTGAAAGCAACATCTACTCCTATGCAGAATGCTTTGTTGTTTTGGGGACTATTGCAAAAATGTTCTGTAGAACAACAACCTTTTTCAGAAAGAGAACACCTGCCAGAATTAACCTTAAATTAAAGATTTGCACCAATCAGAGTTTATATCTCAGCTAATTTAGGGTGGTTTTTTGGTTGTGTGGTTTTTTTTTTTGGTTTTTTTTTTGTTTGTTTGTTTTTTTTAACACAAGTGTTAAGCTTCTTGAAATACAGGCTATCTCCTCATGGGAAAAAATTGTGTGTTCTAATCTTGATTTTACTTTTCTGGGATTTTTGGAGCATGGGTTTTGTTTAAAGTAACTTAGAAAGATGGACTCAGGATGAAAGGAATTAATCACTAGGGTTTTCACTTTGCAACAGAAGCTGCTACTTTGTCAATGAATAAACTGAAACCTATTTAAGAGCAGGCCTGTGATTACTTGGCATGTGAGAAGTTGCTGTGAATGTCCTTTCTGTTTCTAAACATAACTTCTATTACTGCAAAGCAGTATGTAACAAGTAGAGGAGTGTGATTGGCATATGCAGATATTTCTTTAATGTATTGAATATTTCTTCCTCTTGATAAGTCATTGAAGAAAAATTAGAGCTACAGTATGTTCAGTATATCCTATCTTCATATGTGAAAAAAAAAAAAAAAAACCAAAAAAACCCCAGCAGCAATTTAGACAATGAATGTAAAAACGCAGGAAAATCAAATGTAAATTCTTTGAATTTTTGTAAGGTGCTAGTCAATGCTTTATGCCTGGAAAAGAAAAAACTGCCTTTGTGGGTTTTTCAGAACATACTGTTTTTAAGATATTCCTTTGAAAAAATACTGGAAAATCTTCTTAGTCTGTCACTCAATATTGTGGTATGAGAAATGGCCTCTTGATCACTTCTGCATTTCTTTCTCACTGAGTCAGGCTTGTGCTGTCAGGTGGTCTGAATTTTTTCCCCCTTCTTTATGAATATATTCAGCTGATCTCAGATCTGTGCAGTCTCTTTCCCTGCTGTAATGTTAGGCACAAGGTCTCAACTGGAAAGGTTGCCAGTACTTCTATTTATGAAGAACTTGATCTTGTAACTTTGAAGCACAGTTATTGATTTTTATTTCTTTTTAATAAAACATATTTTCATAAAAGATGAAAAGGAGATGAAGGAAAATTTTCAGCAATGGAGAGAATAGCTCCTGACTGACACACCAGTACTGATATTGAGATGGATCTGTGAAGCAAAATATGCTCTATATTGTATATTCAGATACATCTGAAGTAGGAATTGCAAAGTAATCCAACATTTCTTAAAATTATCTGTGGAAATGTGACACTAAGTAATATAGACATAAATGAATTTTTTTATAACTCTTTATTTAATAGTAAATATTTGTAATATCATGAGTGTAGCTTATGCTTTGTTTCTCCTAAAGCACCAATATTATAAATCAGACCTCTGTCCATCTACTAGCAGTTTTGTGGATCTTCATGTTCTGCTGGTTACAGAAAATAGCCAATGACTTTTCTGGTTTAAAGTAGTGCCCCTCTCTAAAAGATTTGGTGATATTATTTTTTGTAGGAAGATGCAGGAGATGACAAGACTGCGTTTTTCACAGCTCTATAAATATTGCAGCAGGAAGGGCCATTTTAATAACCTGCTCTGACGTCCTATGTATTGCAGGCGTAGATTTCATCTGACTAGTCCTTCACTTTGGACCAATAATTTCTGACTGAACTAGAATGTACTTTTTTCTTGAAATGCATCTGTCTTGGTTTAGTCTCTGCAGTGGTAAATATTGCCACTGTACGTTCTTTACTTGCCATTATTTTATAGCAGTGGTGATATTCCAGGTGAATGTAGACATCCCTTTGGTTGCCCTGTGTTGGCTTTAGCCCTTGCATTTCTGGTGTGTCTGTCTGCTAGGTGAAACCCTGTAGTGTCACATATTTCATGGAATCTATTGCTGGCTGATTACCTTGGTGAGTGACTGATCTGTCACTGGTGCTTCTGAATGCTTTTAAATGTGCAGCATCCTGCTGTCTTTCTGTTACTTGGTAGATCTGTTTTACAGTATACAGAGATGGGAAGTGCTCTCTTGGCACGCACCCTCTAATTCTTTATAGGCTTTGATTATAACCCTGCCAACTAGGAAAAAAATATTGTTGAGAATATTATGAAAGCTGATGTGCAATTTCAAATGACAACACACAGCATTAGCCCTGTGTGCTCTTTTTAGGAGGTTGGAGTCTGGGTATGATAGACCTGTGGTGCCTGGGCAGGCCACACAAATTGTTCTGGCTTCCTCTCATCACTGAGGCTTTCTCAGAGGTGAGCAAGGAGTGGGGTGCAATGCAGGCACCTCTGTGACTCATGAGTGCATAGTCAGGGTGACTCATCTGGATTGTGGTTATTTGACAAAATCACTGGTAGCCACAGAGGAAAACTGCTGATGAATACCTGGCTTTATATGAAAGAGAATATTACCCTTGACTGGGCAAGGGGTTACCTGAAAGTGGTGCTGCTCATCTTTGTGAGTTATGGGATTTGGTATTTGATAACACTTGGAAAGAAAAATAATACAGAAAAATTCTTGGTATGACTCAAGAAACTTACATTAATTTATATCTGTCTTGCTATGTATTTATTTTGAATAGAACAAGCCCTTATCTTACCATTTTCTACAAACATTATTGCAAAGTAATGCTGTGCTCTTATTTATTTAATTTTTTTCCAACAAAGTGAAATGGCTGTTGCAAAGGCTATCTACTCTTCCAAAAGAAACTACTTATCAAAAAATTACCATCCTAGGAGACAAGGGAAATTGTTTGTACTTTACTCGTACCAAAGGGCTGATCTAATAAGAACAACTCTTGTAAGTCACCTCCATTGCACTATACAGCTTCTAAGAAGGCAATGGTCATGACTGCAAATGAGTACTTGTAATATTTCATACTTCTTCCAGAAAAATATATGTTCTGTGGATTGCTAAATAAGATTTTACTTCTGTATATAAATCATATGACAGCACTGAAATGATTTTGATTGGAATATTATGTATTACTGCCTTTTATTAAAAAAAGCACACAAAAGAGATGAACAAAACTTTTCTTATTTAGTGATACTTATTCTTAATGATTTTCTTTCTACAATAGAGTGAAAGAAATGAATGTTTCTGAGGATGTTTTTATATTTGTTATGTTATTAAAGAGTGGGATGGTCTGTTTCCCCAGTGGAGTAACGCCACTGGAGATGTGTTAAGACCTGAGCATAATCATAAAGGATGCAGAAAATAGAATGAATTAGTGAAGATACAATGTGCTGAAGATAACAGGCTCTTTCAGAAAGCTTATGTTAATAGATTATTGAATTTCATCTGCTGTTTTATCACTGCATAGATTAATACAAAGTAATAAATATGAATGGATGAAAAAGGTTCTCTTCCTACATAAAAGGAATTTCTATATGTGATGAATATTGAGCTATTAACACTCAAAAAAGTTATAGCAGATATTTCTGTTTCAAATGTCAGAATGGTAGTTGTTGAAAGAGCAAATAAAATCTTAAATGGGAATAGAGAATAAAATGGAAATAATATTGCTACTGTACAATTCATGGTTCACTTGCATCTTGAATACAATATGCTGATCTCTGTTGCATCTCAGCAGGCTCTAGGAGAATACAAAAATTTATTAAAGACAGTGAGCAAGGATTTCTCAGGTTGGAAAAGGGGCAGAGGAGGGAAAGAAGGGAAATAAAACACAGATCATTACATTTTGAGTGGTATAAAGCATGAACCCAGAGGCACAGCTGTGGACTGAAAGTGTCCCTGAGCTGCAAGTCATTGAAGGTGGTGTGATGCTGTGTGGAGAATCTGCAGGGATTTACTCCTGGGTAATCCCTGGAGAGCACTGTGCAGAGACAGGGTACTGACTAGGAATAACAGAGCAGCAGGCTGACACATGTGCTTATTCAGATTTATATCTTAATTTCTCTTGATCTAGGAGAGTTTTTGAATGGCTGGTGTCTAATTTCCGAAGGAAGTTGTAAGGCAGTGGCAAAGCAAATAAGTAAAGCAAACCAAAATGCTCTTAAACAAACCCTCCTTACACTGGCTTGGATCCATTTTGTGTAAAGGATAATTTAAATTATTTGCTAGTGAACTAGAAAACACACAAGTGAATGCCTGGGGGAAGAAAGCAAATCAATGATATTAGAACAATCAGAATTTGAGTTTTTATGAATACAAATAGTGTGATGAGAAATATGAAGAGAGACTTGACTGTTTTTCCCACCCCAATTTTCTTTCCATCAAGAAAGGGTCTATTGGCATGTGGATGATTCATGTTCTGTTGTCTCTGGTTTATTACAGCCCTGTTTTTCCTCTTGTAGGTTAACAGAACCTTCTGGATATTTAACAGATGGACCTATAAATTACAAATATAAAACTAAATGCACATGGTTAATTGAAGGATAGTAAGTATCTATTTTCATAGCCTAAATTTTCTAAACAGTTTGGTACTGTGTGTTCTAGAGAGCAGAAGAACTGACGTAGAGACTGCATGAGGATATAATACGAGCAGTTTGATGTTTTGTTAGTTTGCTTTGATTTTGTTTAAATATTATATAGAATTTTTAAAAAAAGGTATTAGGATTTTCAGAATTGCTTAGAGTTGGCCAAATTCCATTTCCATTCAAATTGCTGGCAAAAATTAGTCTGACATCGGTATTTGGCTTGTGCTGCAGACCCTCAAAACCCTGTGATAAATTTGTTGCATATCTGAGTACCTTTATGTAAGATCCAAAAGTAGTTAGAGAATTCCTTTATTTAACTCATTATCTGACTTATCTTATTTAACTCATATCAGTGATAAATCAGCAATGGCCTCAAGTACAGAATGCTTATTCAGTTATGTGTTTCTCAGAAGTTAGTGCTTCTATAAAGTATTTTCTTTTGCATTCTACAGTTCCTTGTGTACTTAGTTTTGAAATAGTTTTATAGTTTAGATGCCTCATGCCTGTTGCTAATTTTCCAGTTTATGCAGCACAGAAACACACAGACATGCCTGAAGAAATAATGAGACACATAAATTAGTTTGGCTAAGTGTTAATGGCACAAATTGGATACATTTCAGGAGGACTCCACCCCCCCCCCCTCAGGATATGGGCTAGGATTTTGCTGACTCTAGTTCACAATTCTAGAAGAAAATTAACTCCTTCTGTATTTCCATGTTGTCATAATTTCAATTTCCTTAGATATCTGCTCTGCTGCAATCCAGAAATGATGTGTCTGATCTGACTTTGGACTGCTTATATGCAGAAGTAATTTAAACAAAGGAGCAGCGAAGTTGAGAGTGTTTGCAAAATTATTTAAATTGAATCTTTATTATCTAGAAGACCAAGCTGTAGCTGAATATGTGTCTGACCTAGCTAGGCTTCTCTTTTTGCTCAGTCAGGCTAGCTCAGGAATATTTCTACTGCACTGCACTAAAGTGGAAACACACCTCAACACTGCAGGCAAGCTCTGCTTTGAAGCTGTTCCCCACTCCATTCCTCCTGCTCTCAGGAAATGGCAGAGTGGGAAGCTGGAGGAATCAATGTGCTGCACAGTCTGGGGAGGAGTAAAGCAACCAAATGTCAGCACACAAGGAAGTCACATATGTGTATAATAGTCTGTCTTAACAAATGAACAAAGAGCTCTCTCCAAAGGATCTGTCACAAAACCCCACGTTTTCCAAACTGACAAATTGCACTCAAGCCTGGCAGCAGCAAGGAGAACTACAAGAAAATAATCATTAGATTTCATGGACTATATATATATGTATGTCTGGTAATTCTGTGATATGTGAAAATTCCCCTTTCCAAAAGTTTACAGATCCATTTGGACCTCAGCCAAAATGTAGTGACATTTCCCAGGTGCTGGCAGAGGGGAGGAGGCAGGCACTTGGACTAATATTGGTTGCAATTTTAGATTTGTGTTTTAAGATTTTTATTTTCAATAATTAGTGTGATACTGGAAGGAGGATGTGTAGGTGATTTTATCTTGAAGGATTTTTAAAGTTCAATGTCCTGACATTGTAAAGTAAATTTAGTGTATTAAAATGAGATATTTTAATTGCTCTAAATTTGTGGTTCTGAACACTGATAAAATCTGGTGAACTTATGCCTCTTATTAACTTTAGCAATTATGAGCTGTAGACTGAATAGGTTATTTTAATATTTTTCTAAGATAAAGGGAAATATTTGCTTGCCCTGACTTTTGTTATTTAACACTTTGAAATATTTAATTACTCAAAATGTTTAACCAAGTTATGTTGGCATGATCAATTCTACTGTGAGTTCTTGATCTTATGATCTCAGTAATTCTGGAAATGTGTTACATCAACATTCTTTTTTTTCAGCCCAAATGCGATACTAAGATTAAGATTTAATCACTTTGCCACAGAATGTAGCTGGGACCATATGTATGTATATGATGGAGATTCTATATATGCACCTTTAATAGCTGTATTTAGGTGAGTGTATTTACTAATCTTTCTGTCCACATAATCATGTATGGACATTTTCAGTTATTGGGGAAAAAAGTAACATTAGAGGCTTTAATATGTTTACTAGATTGCTTTCTTATCTTAATATTATGGGAACATGCATGTAAAGTTGTATTAGAATGCATTCCAAAATGTAACAGTTTTGGTTAGATAATCACAGCAGAAATCCTTTATTTGGATACTTACTGCTGGCATTGAATGGAATGTTAATGCTTACACACAGGCACTTTCCTGGAAACCCCTGATTTACCTTGCAGATACATGGACAAGTTTTATATACCTTGTTTACCTTTTATTAAAAAAAGTTTTAAAAATTTATTTATGAGTCATCTTGTTTATATACTTAACCAGCAGAATACTGAACTCCCTTTTTACTTTTTTTTTTTTTTTTTTCCCTAAATATACCAAAGATTGCTTAAAAACACTTTTGTCCTTCTCTTTTCCAGTGGTCTGATAGTCCCTGAAGTGCGTGGAAATGAAACTGTTCCTGAAGTGGTTACTACATCTGGCTATGCATTGCTGCACTTCTTTAGTGATGCTGCTTATAACCTAACGGGATTTAACATTTTTTATTCGTAAGTATTTTTGTACTAAGTAATTACCTTTGGTTTTTTTTTTCAATAGCATGAGTCATACTCAGTGCTAAGTATCTAAAACCAGGGGTTGGGCTTGTAAGAAATTATGAAGGTATGAGTTGGGGGGAAAAAATCTCCCAGAGTATGTTTTTTTTTTTGAGTGAAGTCACATGGCTGTTCCCAGAGTATGTTTTTGCTGTGCCATATGGAACTAGAATATATCCCCTCCAGTGTTGATCCAACACATATAGTTGTCATATGGACTAGAAGGGAGATTATATCTGCTGTCATATAAATTCCCTTCTCTTGAACTGGGATCATCTGTTGCTTGATTTTTCTTGCTGAATATACTATGGCTTTTGAAACCTTCCAAACAGTTCCACTTGGAGTTTTGTGCCAGCCACAAAGATTTTATTCTATTTCTTTTCCTCTTCTTGGGTATTTCCCCTCCTATTTTCCATCTCAGTCTACACTCTGCCTTTGTAGATCTTATCTGCACTGTGTGTCTTTTAGGTTCTCTGATGGCAAAGTCTAATCTGATATGAGCATGATTGCTTTTGTCCAGCCTCCTTTTCTGTGTCAGCAGCTCCAAAGATGCAGCTGGCAGACCTGAGCCTTTTCCTTTTTATGTGCACCAGTTGTTTGCAACTTCTGTCTCATTTGGGATGTGCATGTGACACAATGCAACATCTCTCTCTATTTCATGCCTTAGTTCAAGAGGGAATTGCTTGGTCCTGTTGGACCTGTTTCTTCATGTGACAGTTTTTTTATGATTGAAGATGTGCCTGTTCATTTCTCTCAATCCCTTCAGACTTTGAAATAGCAGTTATTGGGATGTGGTGGCCAGCACTGCATTGCTTATGTTGAAGTACATGTAATATTTTTGTCATATTCTTTATTAGTTTAAAATTACTATTTGTGTTTCTGACCATAGCTTTACTCTTGCACAATACTTGGCACATTATCTGTGGGAAGATTATTGCTGTAATTTGCAGCAGATTGCCCACCTTTGGCCAGATAATAAATAGCTATTCAAAGTTTGGGAAACCTCACTATACATATTGCATTGGAAATAGCAGTCTAGAACACTTGGTATTTTTAATTTTTGTCAGTTGACATCAGTAAAATGCAATCACCTGGCAGAAGTTCTATTGTAATTAGTTACATTTTTCAGTTATCCCTGAAACTTTTATTACAATTTTTATTTGTCTTGGGAGCAAATGGCAATTAGACATGGCATTCTTAAGAAATGAGTGTGTGTGCATTCTTTCATTACTTGGTAATGTGGTGCATGCTGCATATCATTACCTAATATTTTTTTCTTTTGTAGATTTAAAATAAGTGAAAAAAACTTGCCAGTTTTTAATTCCATTACATATATAACTCATCAAATCCTATGTACTCTGTTCTCCTGTGTCTTTTATTGCAACGGATACTTTTAAAACATTTTTTTAATGAACCAGCAGTAACATTTTTATGATAAAGAAGTACCTACAATTAATTTTATGGCTGCATTAACTTTTCTTCTGTCACTGGTCTATTGCACGCTGCTTCTGTTACCTTACTTTTGTTACCTTACTTACCTTCCTTACTTTTTGATTTCATCTTGATGGACCACTTGTATCCCTTTATTTTGGGGAAGGTAGAAACACAAAATCTGTGACCAAAGTGCTATTTCAGTAGCAAACAACTGTAATCACTTCAGAACAGTCTGAGTAAATTTTCTGTTCTTTGGAGTCAGGCAACTTTCTTCCAATTCTGCTGATCGAGTTTTTCTCATTTTGTTTGAATCCTTAATGAACCAGTTGGAGTGGGAAATGGTCTGCTTTCCAACTAATATTTCCTGGTGGAAAAACTTAACTGTTCATCTTCCTGCAGAACACTCCCTGTGAGTCTGGGGGAGAGTTTCCTCACATCTGTAGCATACAGCTGGTAATGCCATCAATGGTTTTAATGCCATGTGTGTTACCAGCTAAAACCCCTAGGAGATTTGGAATGATGGTCAGATGTGGAATTTTCTATTTTAGCAGTGCAACAGAATCAGTCCTTTGAGAAGTGAGTCTCCAGAAGACAAAAATGTGTCTCCTCACTGTCCTACCACAACTACATCTTGTCAAAGGCCAGCCTTGAACAATTCTTTGCTAACTTTTAACAGCCCTTTCTTCATTCAGTTAGAGCTTCATTCAGTAAGGAAGACTGTGAACAGTATCCATCTCACATCTGCAGGGAGTGGTCTGTATTATCACCAGAGGATTGCAGTAACACTTTATTCTGAGTTTGCTGTGAGTCATCGAAAAGAGTTTCAAATCCTGTTTGGACTTCATCAGGCACGTACTGCCTGAGCTCATGGAAACTCTTGGACCCACATATTCCATGTCCTCCACCTTCCCTCATTTCAAGGAGTTGTCTGCATTTCTGGAACCACTTTGCTTAATTTTGCACTCCAGTTGCCTGTGACCTCAGTGTTTGGTAGGGTGTATCACAGAAATGCTAACTTCCAGAACAGTCACAGACTTCTTTCAGCCTAGGCTCTCCTGTTTTTGCATTTTGGACTGCAGAGTTAAGGTGGCTCTTGTTAAGGGTTCAAAGAATGCAGTGCTACCTGTAAGTAGTTTCAGGATATTAACCATCTTGTATTTTTCCTTACTTGTTCTTCCCTCTTTTATCCTCTCCAGATGTTAGGTTCACTGTTTATAGCATGGACCAAAGCTACTCAGGAAAACCCTTTAACTGTATGCCTGTGTGGAGAGTTTAAGCTCAATGACTTCCAGTGTGGTTGTTTCTAGAGATAACAAGCATTTGAAAGGACTGAGTGCTTATACTGGAATATAGGGCAAAAATAGGTGGTGATCTGTCCAAGCAGGGCCTGTTCTTCTGCTTAATGTCAATATTAGTTGCAGTGCAAGATATTTGTGATCCTGAGTTCATCAAAGACTTTGTATGTAAGATTGGATCAACACCTTTTGAACTCGTCTGCCTGTAAAATCATTATTAAACTTTTGTTTTATCAGTATATAGAAATTTTTCATGGTAAAACATATTTTATCTGACAAATACTGCTGGACTACTGTCAGATAGCTTACATTTTTTTTTTTTTTCAGAATTAACTCTTGCCCTAATAACTGCTCAGAACATGGCAAGTGCACAACCAGTGTGTCTGTACCGAGCCGGGTGTACTGTGAGTGTGACAAGTACTGGAAAGGAGAGGCCTGTGACATTCCCTATTGCAAAGCCAACTGTGGGAGTCCAGATCATGGCTACTGTGACCTGACAGGAGAGAAGCTCTGTGTCTGCAATGACAGCTGGCAAGGTAAGGTTTGCTTAGTTTAGTGTCTAGGTAATTTGATTTTCTTCCTTCCCTCCTTTTAATGTTACATCATTGCATCATATTTTTAGTGTTTCCTGAAGTTAAGTAGCCACTGTCTGCTTTTTGTTGGGTATAATTTGTAGCAGCCTGTCAATGAAAAAGGAAGGTGAACTGCTTTGTTATAATGGTGCAAGAGTGTATGGGCTAATGGATGTACTGTAAGCATGTGGTGCAGTTTTATTCCCAGCACCACAAATTATTGTTTCTCATTACAGATAAATTATTTAAGATCCTAAATGTTTAATTCACTTACTATAATTATGCTATATGCTTTTGGATTTTTGTTTTTATTGTTTACCACTTCTGTTACAAGTCTCAATTGGCTTAGCTTGCTATGCTTAGAAATTGCCATTCTCTTAACAGAAATATTAAAATTCCTCCAGACTATTTAGCTGATATGCCCTCTTCCCATGACTTCCTGCCTCAGTTCTGTTTTATTGCTGTTTCTTTTGGCATGTCAAAGGAAATGGCTTTTTAACTCCTGTGAGCTGTCACACCTATTACTCCACAGTCATGATGAGATCTAATACATTTCACTTCTTAATAATTAATGAGTTGTTCATTCAAAGGCAGTCAGTGCACCCACAGAAGTGAAGTGGTTTAGCAATATGGTCATTGAATGGAAATAGTGTAGACTTGTTACTGAGTCCTTTGAAACCTTCCAGGACTGTAGTGCACAAAAAGATCCTGAAGGCTTAATCTCTGTCCAGAAGTTGTGAATAGAATTTGCAGCAAGACTTATCACCCTTTTAGTTGCAATGTCAAATTGATGAGTACAAAATGGGGAAATGTCACAAATCTTTGGAAATGCTTTTTAGCCTGTACCTTCAGATACAGTGCTATGAACTTAATTAGAAGTTTTAAGCAGAAAATAAAATTAGAAATCTGACCACTGCTGACCTTCCTTTCACCTGGCATTTCTGTACATACTAGCTTTTCACTCTTTCCTACAGATCATATAAAGATAATTTGCTTCATCATTCCTTGGATTGTCACTGAATCTACATAGATTTCAATTAATTTTTTAAAAAATTCTGTCACAGATGATCTGGCTTGGATATATAATTGTTTTCCCTTACTAAATACCAAATTTTCCTTAAGCTCTTGGAGACGACTTTCTTCTCTCTTTTATTTCTTGATTTATTTATACCTGTATATTCTGTACTTTCTGTACAGATACTATCTTCTGTGCAGATTATTTACAATGATGGAATCATAAATTTTTCTCTTGCTATCTGACAAGCTTTTCTTGTGTTTGGTAATTCAAACCAAGTGGCTGAAGGGTTTTGATTTGTATGCTTTAGGAGAGAATTTCAGGTTTCATTTTTTATTACTCTAGTCTTTTTATCTTCTTTTGAGTAACTTTAGTGCCTGTATTAAAAAAAAAAAAAATCATTCAAGTGCATTGATTTAGATGTGTAATAATTAGAACCCCAAATTCAGAATATAAATTCCCAGAATTTCCTAGTTCACTGCGTAGTTTCTTTTACAATGGTGACATCTTGTGGTTGTTGTTAAAGGAGCAGCTCTGAAGAACGTTACACATTTAAAACAGGTCTTCTGAGAAAAGAGAATGCTTTAGGGTGTTCTCTGAGATGGAATAACTTTTTTGAGTAAAAGGTAGGATCCTCTGATTATTAGATATGTCTCGTGGAATTCAATGCAAGGATCTTGTAGATACTTGCAGCTGGCTGCTGGTTGTACAAACACGGAATAAAGCTTCAATAAAAACTTTTAGACTTTGAAGACAAATAATTGACATAATTTTTATTTTTAAGACACGTTTCATTTAAAAAAATGCACTTGTTAAATGTATTGTTTCTTTTAGAATCAAAGTATTTTTAATAAAGCAAGTAATCTTAAACATTCCTGAGGTGGTTGGTCTAAGAACAAAATTGAGTATTTACAGAAAGTCTGGTTAATTTAAAATTTTCACCCAACATAAGGGAGGCTGAACTTTGCCCTAAGGAATATTTTTTTTGAGTTCTGTACCATATTATGCTGTCCCATTCCTGGCTAATCTGTCTTGATATTATCTAACACAAGGCTGCGGATGTAATTCAGGGAGGAAAAAAATATGCCTCAAAACTACTGACTTGCTTTCTCTTTCTTTGCTAGGCACATGTAAAAGAGAAATCTCTCTCTGACTGAGACCAAAGTGGTGGCTCTTGCACAATTTGACCTATTTAAGAATTTTATAGAAAGATGCTTTTGCTTAATATGTTTTCACAGCCAGAAGATTCTCTTTGATACCAGGAACACCATGTCTTGGATTGTTTCAAGCTATAAAGGAGCAGAGAGATTTCCAAACAGTTAAAAACTTCTGTGACAGGTGAAAAAATTCAGGATGACTGGAAGGATAGCCACATTTTAAAGAGGGTTAAGTAGACTACCTTTGAAATTGCTGAAAATATTGCTGACTCCTGGGTGTAGACAGGGGAAAAACAAAATAGTTGAAGGCTCTTGAAGTTAAGAGAAATTTTATTGATACTTTGATCATTGAACATCAGCACTGCAAGCAAAAGGGGAATCTAATTACAGGCTGTCTTTAAATTAGTCTTTAAGAGGATGAGTAGGGTACCTTCAAAGTAAGCCTGATCCTTCATATTTATTGTGTTCTGGATTGCATTATGAGAAATAGAGGAAGTGCATTCCTTTTTTAAGGAACTACACCAAAAATGGGCTCTAGGGTTGCACATAATGCACACTAGCCCCAAACAGGCATTCAGCCCTAATCCAAAGTTAAAACACCAATAAAATTTTTGGAACATGTACAGTTAGTTGGTTCTCCCTACAGAGCTGCTCCTAGCAGATAGACATGTAGCAGAAGACCAGATTCTGAAATTAAACTAATTAACTTCGAAATAAGTCCATTAGCAATTCAGGCTAACATCTCTCTAGAGAAAAATGAGTCTTTCTGTAAGGAGAAGAGTAAACAATGAAAGTATAAGAGAAGCTATGACTACTGCAGTGTAAAATCAGTGTTTTGCTTGCTTGGTACTATGATATTTATTCTAACAGCATCTCGAGTGTGGCCAGAACAACTCTGTCAATGGCTGTCTAACTCAGGTTTTCCTGGAAGTACTCACTGGATTTGGGTTTGTTCCCACTTTTCAGTGGAAGGCTTTGATGTCAAACTCTCTTGTTTGGCCTGCCTTATTCCCCAGCGTTGAGACTGAGCAAAGTTGTGCTTCTGTGATGCTGGGTTATTGAAGGTTCGAGATGGGGGCTCAGGCAGCAGCAGGTGAAATGCAGCACTGGGAAGAGCTTGTGCCAAATGCCTGGAGATCTGAAATCTGAGATTTTTGGCCCGTTGTGCCTGGATGTTCTTGAACAGAAAGCACACAAGTCTGTGTCTTCAGAGATGAGGACCTGTGATGTAACATTTGCTTTGGCCAGATCTATTTTTGGATGGAAAAAGAAAAGAAGCAGGTTTCTTATAACTGTTCTGCCCTGTGATAATGCCCTCTTTGTCTCAATTTTACTTTACAGGTCGTCTCCCGGCCAAGTATCAATTCAGAAAGGAGAAACTGCAGTTTTACAGTCTGGGAAATGTCCTCTGAAATATATGTGCATTTATACTCTATCTGCATATAAAGACACATATCCAAGGAGCCTTTTTGTCCCCCAATTTTAAGTTAAAATCCTATTTCTATGGTCCATATTTGTAAATATTTTAATGTTGATCATAGAAATGAGAGTTATCTAAGAAAGGTTTAGATCTATAGAATTGGTAGGAAGGAATTGTCTTGTATTGAATAGTTATTTCATACATACTGGAAATGTTCTTCAGATTTATCTTCAGCTGGATTTTAACAATTTGATAAGCATCCTTGGAGGACTGCGCAATGTGTAAACAAAATATAGCTATCATAATTAGAAATTTAGTGTCTGAAAATTGTGTGAGAAAAATCAAGTGTCCTTATTGCAAGAGAAAGGACATCACAGGTAAATGAAGAGCCAGCTCGAGTTTTAAATACCTTTATGGTGTCATTTGACAATTAGAAAAAGCAAGTTTAGCAGAATTTATTTGATTTGTTTCACTAAATGGCTGCATTAATGGGGTTGATAATGCTCTCTATGTCTAATTAGGATAAGATTTAGGAAGGGAGTTCCCTGCTATTTGTGACTTTTAATGAAAAATGTAATCTATTTAGAATAAATCTATGACCTAACTATTTATTTTAAAGGCATACACTTAGATGTATTAAAATAGAACTTGATTGAAATAATGATCCCAACAATACCTTGTCCTGAATAGAAAAAGTAGACAGTGCTCATCTCCCTGATAAGGTAAGATACAAAATTTACTTTAGTATCTATAGCACCTTCATTTAAGATTAGGAAGAAAGCAATTAATGCAGCTCAAAACCTGTTAGCTTCATTTCAGCACTGTGTAGAGTTCTAGACCATAACTTGAGGAAAGAAATAATGAAGCATATATTGTGATTAATAACAAAACAGTTGAAATCTGAATTTATCAATGTAGTTCATAGGAAGATAGTCTGTAAGAAAATTGACATGAAAATGCAGTATATTTTACCTGAACCTCAGCAGCTGATGACAGGAAATCATTGAAACTGAAGAGTGCAGTGCATACATAAGGAAACAGTAAGGGGAACTCAGCTGCTTCCTCATGAAATGTGAGTGGGTGTGCTGAACACATATGGAAAGGTATCAATGCTCCTTAAAGGCTGATCTTAGGACTGATATTGTTACATAATTTTTGTAATCTACCTATAAGGCTGCTAATGAAATCTGGTAATACAGAGGTGGAAGGTACTTTAAATATGAAGGATAACCAGAATATCCTGAAAAAAAGTCTGCAAATAATGTGTAGAATTTAATTACTTCAGTATAAATTGTAAATGAATACATTTAGAGACTAAGAGAATTAAGAATTTATTTTATAGTCTTGGATTGAAATGTAGAAAGTGACATGGGAGAAAACTTGCTTGTCTATCTCAATTAGAACATGAACTAATTAACATAATTAATTTTATATACTCTACAAACTCTAAAGTGCCAAGTGCAGTGGTAGGATGATCGCTCATAGAAGTTCCAGTTAAATATATGAAAGCATTAGTAGTATTCTTCATGCTTTGTTACTATGGTTTAATGGATACAAATAGAAACAGACTCAGAGGGAGAACCATTAAGATGGACAGGGCTGTGGAAGTCACTAACAGAGCATGGTTTATTTAAACAAGTAAAATCAAGGCTGGAAGGGAAGAGTGTTGCTGTTTATAAACATTTGTGGGATGTATAGACAGGCCAGATCTTTAAGTACAGTGATAGCAACACTGGTAGAAGAAAAATTAGGATAAACTGGTCATCAATACATCATTTGGGAACTGGGAGGAGGCTTTTGTCTTAGAGCTGTGAAGTTTTCTAGAAGTTGTTAGCAGAGATACTGGACCTTGGTAGCTTGCTGCCATTAGGATGGAGTCTCAGAATCTCTAGTGCAATGGGTATTGTCAGCTACAGCTGATCTGAAAGTCCCTGCTTCTTTTAGAGCCTGAGAAGCAAAACCTGGTTTTGTTTAAGATGAGAAAACTTGTGTGATGCCTACCAGAGACTGTGTTTGTTCTCAGTCATGGAAGACTAGGAGAGCTTTCCCTGCTTCTAGTAGACAATGCTGTGACATCTGGCCTTATCTTCTGTGCCAGCCTTGTTGATCTTGAGTGTGGGATCTGGAACTGAACAGTTAAAGCTGGAGCTGTACCCACCCATGGCAGGCCCTGCAGCCCTTCTGGCTGCCCTGCTCAGACTGAGCCTGTGCCTCCCCCGCGGCCAGGTCGCCCGTGGCTGATCCACTCTTCCTGCCTGAGGGGACAAACAGGCCTGAGTCACAGCACCCAGGGGCCATTTCAAGAGCTGCATCAGCTCGTGTGGGTTAGGATTTCTGTGTCATTCCTGGAGGAGCCTGAGTCCTGGCACAGCTTGCTGCCCTGCTGCTTTAGCTGGACACCTCAGCAGGATCACTCTGCCTGCCATTGAGTCTCATTTTCAGCAAGACTATTTGCAGGATAGGAGAAATATTTACATCCAGGATGGATATTGCAGAGCTGTGCCAGGACAGTGTAGGGATACATGGGTACACCTACTGTTAGAGTGCCTAGAAGGAATTACTGAGCCATTCCAGCACAACTGGTCTGACTGTAGGACTGGTTTCAACCACTGAGTTGTGGTGGTTGAAAAATTATATTAAAGGAATAATTCTCAATTCAAATGATCACACAAAGAAAACCAGAATAAACAAATACTTTTAAAATTTCTTTGATTAGATTGCATGAAGGGCACTGTGAAATTTATATTCAACACATCTTAAACTTCTCTTTTTTTCTCCTGTTCTCCCAAAGGAAAATATTTGGTTTGAAGACAGTAGATGATGTTTAGTCATTTAGGTGGAAATTGATCTTATGACTCAAACAACTGGAATAGATTGTTACTTTGGCTTTTCATGAAACTCCTCAATAAATAGAAATTAGATTATTTCTTTTGTGTGGTGGGGATAAATCACTTTTTTAAACCTATAGAGTTTTTTCCTACCTTAGAGGATAATGTAATTGACTTCCAGTTCAGGTTTATAGAGTTGTTTGCTGTTTTTAAACCATTCCACCCACCCCTGTGGATTGACTGACACATTACGAAGATAAGAAAGAAACTCAATTTTAAATGAATGGAGAAAAATCATATTTGCATAAAACATAACAAAACATATATTTCATTATCTTTGTTCTGCAGCTGTAGTGCTCTTTGTTGCACAGAAGGCACATATTTAATGAATGTAATATTTCCAAAGAGAATATGTATTTTTGCTGAAATAATGGTGTATGTATTCAAGTAGGAAAATCTATAAATGATATTCATAAGTCCTACGTTTACCTTGTTTTTATAAAGCAATAGCCATATAAAAGAATTTGCTTTTAAAATGATGTTTTGATAGAGGGCAGTAGTATTCTATTATTTTGCATTTTTGCAGCTATATATTCAATTTTTGTCCCGATTGATACATAACGTGGTCAGCCCTTGCCCATGGCAGAGGGGTTGGAGCTAGATGATCTTTAAGGCTCCTTCCAGCCCGAGGCTTTCTCTGACTCTGTGGCACTGCGGTGTTTCTGCTTTCCCTCTCACCTTTCCCGTTGTTCAGGTCTGACGGAGCACTGAGGCTGGAAGAGGGCTGTCTGTGACATTCTTTCCATCACTGATCTGGCTAAGATTTTTACATTCTTAACTGAGTATGAGGCGGTTTTCTTGCGTTCGTTTTATTGCAGTCGGTGCCAGGTATCTCTCTCTGGATGTGCCGCAGGAATTCTGGCTCTGCTCGCCGCTCGCCACCAGGGGTCCCTGCTGGCCGCGACATCCCGGTGCCCGCAGGCTCGCGGTGACACCCGGCAGAGATACTGCTTCTCCTTCTGACCTGCAGGCACCGTTTCCATCATTTTAAGCTCTTTCCTAATCAAAGGATACTTAATCAATTGTTTATTTTAAATCCCTTTTACATTCAAATTAAGCGTTTCCTCCAGTGATTTACCAAAATCACGATTTTGCTCAGGTTACAACTCTATTATAGTATAAATTATTGATGGTTAAGAAATAATATACTGAATTGTTCATGCTCTCATTAGACCTCATTCAGATACCATTAATCTTTTATGAGGAGACAGTAAAATGAACTATGGGAATTGAGTGTCTCCATCGTTTAGTGAATGGAAGGTAATTCGGATACAAGTGGATATCATTCTTGTATAGTATACTAGGAAAAGTTGACAGCTGGTTATGTACACTTTGGATACCTGGTTGGTGTGTACAGGGAAAAAAATGTAACAAATTGCCCCCAAAATTACAATAAACATTGGAAAAACATAAATCTCCCTGTGCTCCCATTCCCCCACGATAATGTTTTAAAATCATTGTAAACCTGATGTACATTACTTATTTAGCTTAGTAAACGTCAGCAGCTCTCTCTTCTAAAATGATGTCTGGTCTCTCCTTGACACATGTAAATCTTTGCATCTGGAGTATCCTTGCCAAAGAGATCTGATACTTCTTACATGAAGAACTATCTCCTCTTGTTTGCTTTGAACATGGCTTCTTCAAGCTGCATTTCATAAAACTCAGCTCTTTATATTCAGAGAGACTGTGGGCTCTTCATAGTCACCCTCTTTTTGTCACTTATTTTATAGACATTTGTAATTCACTTCCAAATTTTGTTTTTTTTTTTTTTTTTTTCCAAGTGAAAAACTCAGTAGTTCAAAGGGATTCAGTGGTTTCTGTGATTGGAACATCCTTATTACTCTTCTGTAAACAGTCTCCAGCACTAATCTCTTCTTTGTTAGCAGGACACAGTTTTCTAAGGTTACACAAGCCACAGATTTATGCAGTGAGGTAACAGGATTCTTGATTCTGACATGATTCTTTATTTTGACCATTGCTGAGTGGTGATGTAATATTTTCATGAGATATCCTGAGATGATCCTAAAATGTACCTTACTTAATCTTCAATTTGTGTTGAATTTTGTGTTTTTTATTGTTCAGTCACATGGTCAGACAGGAACTTTTTCTGTGGTTCTTCAAAGGCCCTGGAATAATAGCCTTTATCAGCTCTATATATATATATATATATATATATATATATATATATATATTAATATATTATATTTAATATATATTATAGGTTTTAAATAAGATCTAGAGCATAAACTGATGATGAAGAGATCACATTTTTGTTATTACAGAAGAAATAAAAATTTGATTTTGCTGTTCATGATTATAATAGTCTTATAGCTAAAAAAATTATGCATTTTGCTGACTTTTCTTACTTTGACAAAAATGACTGGCCGAAATACATTTGGAAATTATATGTAGTAGTTTTGGGTTTGGTGGCTTTGTGTAATGGTCTATAAAATGTTATAAAATTTAAATATTCAAATAATTCTTTTGATAGAGCACTTGATAGTGTATTTTCCTCTTGAAAAATGATTCAGAACAGCATTTGCAAAAGGCAAACTTCTACTTTTAAGATTTAATATAGTATAATGCATATCGTAACTTAATTTACTGTAATATTATTTGCTCTGATATATGTCACCAAAGCAACAGATATACACTTATTCTGGTTCAAATATAGTATAGTTTTTCTCCAAAGGTAACATACAGTGCAAAAAATTTTAGACCTAAATGATAGGTCATCTAAAAATGTGATGCTTTATGCCTTTCTTTCAATTTGTGACTCACAGTCTCTTTTCTGAGAAGAATGTGGAAATGAATTGTTATTATTTGAGCTAATCTAATGCTTTCAATTAGATTGACATCCCATGTTGTCAATTTTTTCATTGAGCATCTGTTAAACATAAAAGTGTACACCATATTTTATCAGAATGAGCAATCCTGACATCTGTAATTAAGCCTCCCCTGTTTCTGCTTTATTGGCTTTAACATCTCTGTCTAACAGATTGTACAAATTGCACATTTGTTTACAAAACAGGCCCAGATTGTTCTTTGAACGTCCCCTCCACGGAGTCTTACTGGATCCTGCCCAACGTGAAGCCCTTCAGCCCCTCTGTGGGCCGTGCTTCCCACAAGGCCGTCCTCCACGGGAAGTTCATGTGGGTCATTGGTGGATACACCTTCAACTACAGCTCATTCCAAATGGTGTTGAAGTGAGTGATTTCTCCTTCCTGTTGGGGCTTAAGGAAAGCAGATCCTACCAGGGAGGATCTTCTAATTTAGCTGAAAGGTTTATATCTATTCTAGATTCTTTATTTTATGCTTGTAATTTTCTTATGATTATAGAAAGTGAAAATATGGGCAACATCAAACTGTAGGTGATATTTATATGTACTTCAGTTTGAATAACTGCAAAACATAAGGAGCTTTGTGGTGATAAAATAATGAAAGAAATTCATTGCTGATGTTTTCACACAGTACATTTTGAAAGCCATGTGCATTACTGATGTTAATTTATGGTTACAGGACACTTGTATTTAGTGCTTGCACTTTGCTGGTGCCATGCCTGTAAGGTCAAGCAGGTCACCTGTATTCCACTTTTTTATACTTATGGCAGTTTGTGTGTGTATTTGACCACAAAGTTGTGTGTATTTGAAAACAAAGTTGTAGCAGCTGTAAATAGGACCCAGGTGATGTAGATGGTAACTTCATAAGTAGAGGCCCTAAATGCAGTAAATGCAAGTGTTAGGTTCTATTTATTAGCATATTATTAGCATGTTTACTTCTCCTGTTGTTGTCTACCTGTTGCTTTCTTCCACACATTTGCAATCATCCAAAACAAATCCCATCATCTTTTTGATTTTTCTTTTCTACCTTTATATTTTTTTAACCTCTTGTATTTAATGTTATGCATTGATTAATTAATAAAAATGTAATGGAAATTAAAATCAACCATATACTTAAGAGGCTGTCCAACAGTAAATCTTCAGAGTAGTACAAAAGCATGGGGAATGAGCAGTTTGGTGGGTTAGGGTTTTTTAAGTGACTGATAACAGAACAAATCTTGTGATTTTTTAACTCCTGTTTTATGAGACTGTTGATGAGTCCCTTACAGAGGTGCTCCTGTTCTGCTTGAGGAATATTTAGTGCACTGTTGTGCACTAACAGTGCACTTAGTGTAATAGTTCAAAGGATTGTGTTGCCCCACTAACAAATTATCGTTTCAGAGTTAGAATTAGTTTGAGCATACAAGCCCTTCTGTAGGTTGAAAATGTTTCTTTTTCTATTTCTCTTTTAGCTACAATTTGGAAAGCAGTATATGGAATGTAGTGCCTGTATCCAAAGGGCCACTTCAGAGATATGGACACACTCTTGCTTTGTATCAGGTTTGGACTCTTCAGTGTTCTGTTTAATAAATTTATATATGTGTGCTGTTAGTGATCTTAAAATGAGTTACCATGAATGGAGACTTTTGAGGATAATTTAATTTCTAAATTTTTTGTGTTACTGTTTTCTTCAGTACTTAGGTGTATTGCACAGTTTTTGGAACAGAGATTGTGCAATACTTCTCAATCACTTTGGTGACCATAAACCTTCTGAGCTAAACCTGCCAATAAAAGGCAGAGGTGTGTGTGAGATATAATTGAACTTGTGGGCAGTGCTCCTGCTCACCAGGCACCATCCCCAGGGGCTGAATGCCACAGGCAGAGCCAGTTGCTGGTAGCAGGGTCCTTTGTCAGAGCCATGGCAAGCGATGCCCAGGTGTGGGGACTGCTCAGGGAATCCAGGAGCACAAGGAGACAGGATTGGAGAGAAGGCTCCAACTTATGCCTGAGGGGGCTATCAGGGGGACAAGCTACAGAGGGTGACAGGCTTGTTAACTGTGATAGAGAAATACAGAACTGCTGTCACAAATTTTCCTTTGTTTGCATAAGGCACTGCCAGCAGGGCAGGACAAACAGGATGGTAACAAGTCAGACCAGAGTGTTCATCTCGCCTGGTAACACCTCTTGAATAATGGGTAACAGTGAATGCCTAGGGAAGAATATAAGACAAAATGACAGGAACTTACAGAAGCTTCCTCAGATACTGTCCTACTTTGCAGCTGGTATTTCCTAAAATAGATAGTATTTTTGTGGAAAAATTATGAATCCCTGTTGTTTATTAATTTTTTTCAATTTTTGGACCATGTATTTATTTTAACATTTACATCATCCTGTGCCTAAGAATTCCAGAATATTTTTTAAGAAATAAAACCTTCTCAGAAAGTGGTACTAGCTGGTTTAATTTTGATAATCCCTACTTCTTATTCTCCATTTATTTCCTCATACTACTCATGATTTTCTGTAAGGCCATCATACTCTCCACCATTCCTTTTTCATACTGAAAATTCCTTGTGTTTTTAATAATCCTCTATAAGGAAGATATTTCATACCTTGGGTAATGTTGTATCATTGCCTTTATCTCTTATAATTCTGTTATATCCCTTTTGAAAAAGGAGGAATCACAGTCTTTAGTGTGTTCTTACCTCAGAGATTGCTGTCATAGGGAATTCAGGGTCTAAGTTTTTTCCTATTAATTCTTTAGGGTACTTTAGCTTTTTGAAAATCTGCTGTTGGCTTTGAACTGGATTTTTATAGAACTGTCAGTTACATCCTCAGGATCTCATTCTAGGCAATTCAAAACCTATCCCCATATGTTTAGACTTTAAATTGTTTTTTCACATAGGCATCGTTTCATCCTTATGCACGTGAAGATTTATTTACTCTCTAATTTTTTCTTGTATTGCACATGCAGTATTAGGAGATTCCTCTGCAATTATTTGCCTTTGACCATTGTCTCAGCTATTTTAAATAACATAGTAGAGTCAAAAAGTATTGTTGTTTTTCCACTCATCCCCATGCCAGCTTATTTTTTTAACATATTGAACAAGCAAATCCCAGCTACACGTGTCTGTGGAACACCATTAATGATCTTTATTAATTTAAGAAGTGACTATTTTTCCCCCAAACTTTATTTAATAGACTTAATTAGCCTTGTGTTGTCTGCTTTCCTTGTTCCAGAACATCATAGTTCCTATAGGGCATGAGAAATATTTTCAAGCATCTTTTTGAAATTTTAGGTACTTGTATCATCTGGACCTTTGATTTCTTAGAAAAAGCCAATGCTTTATTTGCAAGATATAACTTCCCTTTTCAAAAATTCATAGAATTTTTCTTCATCTGTTTGTCTGTTTCACTCACTGAATCCTGTCCTTTCTGCCTCTCTCTTACCAGTCTTTTGGTATAGACCCATTTTAAAGCAGGAATTTACATACTACAGACAGGGGTTAGCTCTTTAATTTCTTCAGAACTGATTCCAGGGACTTTCTCTCCCAGTTTGCCCCTTCTCCCCACATTAACTTTCTGTTTTTAGTTTTTTCTATGGAAATACCTGTAAAGTCTACCATGAAGAACTCATTTGGGACACTTAACCTCATTTTATTGCTATGGCTTTCACTCCTCAGAATACTCCTTCAGAGTCTATTGGCACCACAAAGAATCTAGTTAGGTGTGTTGCTAATGCATTTGAAAAGTGATGTCTTAGTACTTCATATATAAATTCTGCAGGCATCTCATTAAGGTGTTTCATATTTGCCTTGGTGTGAGTCTCTGTTTTAATCTGATGGAGTTTCTGAACTTTGTTTTGAACTCTACTTTTTCTTCTAAGTTTCCATTATCCTTCTGTTAAGTTAAAATTAATTTGTTTTGTTATTTGTAATGGAAATTTTGGCTTTCTTTTCAAATAGGATGTGTTCTTTTAATCTGAGCAAAAAAGTATTTCAATGTCTTAGAATTAATTTTTTCACATTTTTCATATTTTTCTTTTAAAGATTTTACCCTTTTAGTTGTACATTTTAGTTTCTTTTTATGTTTGGCCTCCTTTTATATAGTGAGTGCTTCCTCCAAGTTAAGAGGAATTCAGGGCATGGGCTGATATTTTGTTTTGTCTTGTTTTCCTGACATCTGTTCTTACAAAGATGTTGAATCTGTGTGTGGCATGGTGAATATTGTAGAGGTGTTTTCAGTAGTAATATAAACTAGATTTTGTGCATGCCCTAACATTGACTCCAAGCTTGCTTTTCTTCCTGTCACTTCCCTGATTCATTACTAATGTATTATCTGTTCTTTGAAAGGTCAGATCTTTTTGACCAGTGACTTTGATTATTACAGTTCTTGTAGAATGTGGACTTTTTAGTCAAGAAACGTTTGTGTAATGTATCATTTAGCAGTTCAGAATAAAGACTTAAAATATAATTTAACCTTTTTATTTGACAGTGCTAATATTTTCTTGAGACATTCCAAGCTAAAGGGTAACTGTTTTAGAAGTCCTTTCACCAGCAAATATTAAATGTGATCTGTGTTAATTCAGACATCTCTCTGGATCTCAGTGAAGGAGTGTGACTCATGTTAATAATAACGAAAGCTGCAAGCAAAGGTATAATGAAGAAGCTGTGGCTGTTGTTGAAGACATATGTTAATTAGCAATTAGGATTCACTAATAATGAACCTATGTTGAAATATTAACTACTATGATGCTTGTCAAATGTCAGAAGTTACATGGGCCAGAAGAAGCTGATCATGCAAGTCAAAGAAATTTCAAGGGGAAAACGTACTCTGTTCTGGAGTAATTTCTTTCATTAACTTCTTAGGATAAAGTTCCTATATTTTTCCTTTTAGATATTAAGTCGCTTAAAAAAAACAAAAAAAGTAACTTAGAGTGAAGAGCAGTAGAACATAATACCTAGAGATGGCAGCTTTGAGCTGTGTTTTCAGCTCTGTACCAGTAATTGTGTAATGTTTCCTTTATGGTTGTTAGGAAAAAAATATCCACAGAGAAGAAATTACATTAAGTTTTTGACTTGAGCTTCTGAGATTTCAAAGCCTAGTGCTAGGCTGGAGTGAGAGCGCAGAACCAGCATTGCCTGATTGTGGTGCAAGATAAATAGCAGCCGTGTGATTGACTTTGTGGAGAATGAAGTAACTTACTGTGCCCATTTCCCTCAGAAAGCTTCTTTGGTAAAAACTGAAGTACTTTTCTTTATTCTGAAGGAAAAAAGATCTGAGGACTCCCATTGATATATAGTTATAAAAAATCCTCAAAACTTTTTATGCATTTACAGAGGAGAGAGCATAAAAGAGTTCTTGCTTTTAGACCAACTAAACTGTTAAATAGTTTTCAAGCTGATTACTGGAAAGGTGCTGTTAGCAAGTGGTTATGCTGCATCTCATAAATTGTATGTAGTTTCTGGCACCTTGATACTGAAAATATTAATGTACTTTGAAATAATTTATGTAAGAAATAGGCTTATAAAGAGACTGGAGGAAATGACTTGTGAGGTTTTTAAATTAACCTCATTGGTACATATAGCTTTGATAAACATGACTAGGTAGGGACTTAGAGTAAATTCCAAAATACTAGATCCCTGGAATTAAGGAGAAAGGGAGTTGCCTGCAAGATGTGTATGTGTTCACCTCTGGGACTTTACTCAGCTAGTTTTTGGTAGTATCACAAAAATTGGCTGCATTTGGCCTTGTAATTGAACTGTTGGTGCTGGTCCCAGGACAGTGGGAGCATGGCTGGGCTTGGAGGTTTGTTTTCTTTGAGACTGGCAGTAGAGGTGAACTAGGCAAGCTGATGTAGTAATAGCCATAAAGTACACAGACCATTTTATATATAGTCAAATTTAATTTAACTCATTTGAGTTTTACGAATGTAACTTCCACTTTTAAAACTTTATTAAGAAAGGGTAATTGTTTTGATTCTTTTTACAAATTAATTGGTGTTGATGTGGAGTCTGTATATATCTTCTGGTATTTTTATTAGTCTTATCAAAAGCTAGTGTTAACAAAGCAAAAAAGAGTAAAAACTTTTCCTACTTTATTATGAACTAGATAAAATCTTTCACCAGTTGGTTTATTGTTATTCTTCTAATGCCTATTTTTGTTGGCTATTGTAATATAATTTGAATAGCACTGGGCATAAAAAAGTATTTTCTAACTATTCTATTAAATAGCTATAGGTAGGTTGTACCAGCAATTTCTGTAGTTTTATTGTTCTGTGACTTTGAATTACATCTTATGCACAACTTGCTCTCTTATTCTGATTTGCAGATCTCAGAAGTGGGAGAATAGGTGAGATAAGCTGCCCTACACTTTTTGCTTGTAGTCTTGAGAAAAGCCTCTTCCGAGTTCCCATCTATGAAGTGGCTCCAATTCGTCAAGAGAATGGTTCTTTATGTAGAAGTGTCATATTTTTCATTCCTAGTTTCCATGTTATATTCCAGTTGGTTTTAAAGTGAAGTCCAAGTAAGGTCACTTTAATACCTTTTACTAAAACCAGCAACCAGTGGAAAACTGCAAATAATGAAGAAATAAATTGACAGCACTCTTGATTAGGTTGACCTACTGACATACAGTGTGGTGCAGTATTGTCTTGACCTTGAATTTGTCCTGTTGGGAACATAAGTTAAAATGTTCCTCTCCAGCATCTTATTCAGGTTCTTATACAGAGAGGATATAATCCCACAACAAACTAAGAATTACTAAATCAGGCTTCAGGAGGAAGAGTTAAGTGAAGACTGCTTTCCAGTCTGTCAGACATGGTCTAATGGGAGGATTACTGGATCAAATAGAAGTGTAACTAATTTTTGATTTTGATATAACATATAAAATATTCTTGATACTGTTAAACATATTAAAGGAGAATACAGTTTGTGGAAAGGAAGAGGAGGTATTAGTCCTAAACCAGGTGGTAGATGTTGAATGCAAAAAACAAGCTTGTGGAGGATGAGTTATTGTCAGATAACATTTTGTGAGACTTGTATTTTGCTTGGAAAAAAAAGAGGAGAATTTCTTATACCGATTTGACTAAACTTTTAGAAATTTCAGATAGAAGTACAGAGAACAAAAATCCTAGTAAATGTTAGAGTTCTGTTAGTTTAGATAAAGTCAATTTCAATATCAAGGCGTGGATACAGTCTAGGGGAAAAAACAGATTGATCTGGTTTCAAGAAAATAGAGGATGACTGTTCATGTGGTTTGTGAGTAGCATTTCTTTGGCCAATTCTTCAGGAACAGTTTAGATTTATATAAAAATTAAGGCAGAAAACTCATTTCTGAGAGAGAAACTTTTCTGTGTAGCCATGATACAGTTCAGAAATACAAAATTAAAATTATGTGGTTATTTTAATGATTTTAATGTGATTAACTTCCTTCCAATTCATTAGAAATGTATCATAAATTGCCCCTTTGTTGCGTGTTTTTTTTTTTTTTTTACACTTTCTTTAGTGGTATCTACCAGATAAGATTTTTTGGAATGCAGGCAGGATTTGCATAAGAGTGTGTCATTGCAAGGTACAGCCTGAGCAGTTAAGCATTGTACCTTTGGGAAAAAGAAAAATTGTGAAGTCTTAGGAATAAAAAAATGATAAGTTTTAGAAGTCTTGAATTACTGCATTTATATGAAATACAAAATCAATATTAACACTGAGATAAGGTATAGGGAAGAGAACATGTCCAAGGTCAATC
Source organism: Vidua chalybeata (assembly GCF_026979565.1). Taxonomy (NCBI): domain Eukaryota; kingdom Metazoa; phylum Chordata; class Aves; order Passeriformes; family Viduidae; genus Vidua; species Vidua chalybeata. The sequence goes on along the minus strand of NC_071537.1, from coordinate 7,726,226 downwards.
AAACAAATGATTTTTGGCTGTTTGTTCAGGATTCAATGTAAAGTATGTGCAAGTGTTACTCTGCTCTGGTGTACAGTCTTTGTTTGGGACTTAAGGGACAAGTGAGTGCTCCTGGTCTTTTGGTGATCTTTTAAAAGATCCTCCTCGATCTGTTTCATTTTTCCTCACTTGAGAATCCTCCTCTGTCGAGGATCTTTGAGCAACCTCTTCCAGTCTTGACCATTCTCAATGAGAAAAGAGAAATGCTTATTCTTATACTGAAATTGAATTTCTTGTAATCCAAATTGTGCACATTGTGTCTGGTTTATTTGCTAGATTACGGTGGGAAGAATCTGGCTCCCTCTTTTTTAACCTCTCCCACCAGGCATTTGATTTTCTTTGAATTATTTGGTTATTTAACAAACATCATCTCCAAATAGGATGATGGTATCAATACGATGAAGAAATCAAGAGTAATTTCATGTCTGTAAGTTGTATTGATTCTTCCAACATTCAAATTCTGACAGTTTACTTTTTCTCCTATATTTGAGTTATTCTCTTGGTCCAGTCAAAAATGTGCATGTCATTCATTACTCTATAAGAGCAATTCTAGATCAAATGAATGTTTTCTTTCCTTGAGAAATGTGATTTAACTATTTTGTTCAAATCCTGGTTTGATCTTATAATTCCTGCCTTCTGCTGTCATCTTCTCTGTCCAACATGCACACTCAACTATTTACAGATCATATGCCTTTTTTCATCTTTTTTTATCATTATGGTCCATCAAAATTTTCCACTGAAGTAGTTTTTTCAGGAAAAAAATGTGATTTGAGAAAATGGAAATGTTTATTGGAAAGTTTTGGTTCTGTTGAAGCAAACAGGAGCTGAATTGGCTGTTTTCTTGGCTTGGACCTGAACACCTGCAAAGAAAACAACTGATGGGATCTGTAGGTGGGAATGTCATGACTGAGTGAGCTGTCGACCTGCTCTGTTTACAGGAAGAAATTTCTCTTTTTTCTGTAATTCCCTACTGAGCAGGAGCTCTGAAGTTCAATAAACAATGTACTTTTCTGTACTTCAATTTGCATAAAGTAATAGTTCTGTGAAATTTTGGTTTAAAAACCACAAGGTCTTTCAATGTTCTCGTAACTTAGAGAATGTTACTCATATGATAAAATATATCTGATATGGCCAAGGTTAATTTATTGAGTAAATGCTCAACTTTTCTATCTCATACTGTAATTGAAAGTGTTTGCTTTGATACCTGGTATCAGAACTTTAAAATATGAATGTGTTGGAGGCCTTGTATCTTCTTGGTGCTTATCTACCAGTTTTGTTATCTCTTCAATGGAAAAATCTGCTTCTTGTCCTTCTTGCTCCTCTAGACTGAGGACAGCTTTTAAGATCCTTAATTAGAGCCAGATTCTTCACATTTTTTGCACTAATTTCACAAAGACTTTCAATTTTATATTTTTTGTTGCCTTTTTAAAAAATACATTATTTTGCTTTACAGTCCTACTTGCTTTGCTATCTTATAAATAAAATATCTACTATATTTAATTTAGGTAAAGGTCAGCAGTGTTTGTGTGAGCATACTTAAAACTCTGTATCTTATATGTTGTGTCTGTTCCAGAAAGCCTCACCTTTGGCATATACCTTGATTTATATTTAGTATATAAATAGTTTATAAAGGTAGTATAAAATTTATAAAGGGGGTCCTTCTTTTCTGTCACAATTTTTTTGCTGCATAGGACCATTTGCACTTGTGTCATTAAGGCTTTCCAAAGAAATGTCTATCTTCATGTGCTTAGGAGGTTGGTTTTTGCTCTGTATAAGTATGAATGTAACATTTAAAAATTTCAGTTCTGTATTTCTTCTACCGACTTTGGTGTCTCAGCTTGTTTTCTCTGTGTTCAGCTGATCTTCACTTACTTTTAAAGCTCACTAGGAGATTCTTAATCTCAGAAATAGCCCTTAGCAAAGCTTAGTTAAATCTGGTTTTGGGGCTGATAAAGCAGTTGTCATGACCTTCTTGTCTTTTTCTCTGTGAATATTCCTGTATACGGGATCTGCTGTGTCACCTAAAAGATTGCTCCTCACAGAAGTGTTCTTTTATCTGAACTTTGAATCATTTAAGCAGAACTGTGAGGAGGACTTTGCTATTGTCAGCTGTCTGAGAAATAATTTCAAAGTTCATGCAGCTCTTTAGGTCACCTTTTTTTTTTTTTTTTTTTAAAGTGTCTTTCCTCAGTGTCAGAAATATTTTTTTTTTCCAAATACTATTGTACAGCCCCTGCAGCTCCCTAATTAGCTTTCTCTTTATGCTATAGTCAGTTACCAGCATTTGAAGAGAAGTAGTTCACAATTTTAGTGATGCTGATTTGACTTTGGAGATCTATGTGGTGTTGTAAGTAATGAGCCATATAGGATCCTTTCAAGAAGAATATTTGTTCAAACCATTCCTTTGGGTCAGTGCACATCCTTCTTCAGTTTTTGTGGGTCTTTACCAAGCTCTTTGAAATGTTTTATTTCCTAGGAAAAGAATGGGTTCAGATACACATCTGTCTAATCCTACTACAAATTCCTTCTGTGAACATCTTTTGTTCAAACACCACAGTAGCACAGAGTATCCCTGCACAGGAAAGATTTAAATTCCAAATTGAGAAACGTTCACCTGCCTCAAAAAAAAAAAAAAAAAAGTTGAAAATCTTGCAGAAATTTCAAGTGTACTGTTTAAGTGCATCAGACAGTTTGGTTAGGCATTTGCTGACTAATCTCTTTGGGAATTTTCTTACTGTTCTGGACTCTGTTCCTTACCATCAACGACATATGTCTGGGACGACATTATAACCCTCTAAATCACTTGTTCTGCTGGACTGAAAAGACTCGTTATTCTACTGATCACCTATATTTGCTACGCCTGCCCATTCATAAAGGGTCAAGAGCTCATCTTTCTTCATGTGTATGATGATAATGACCCAAAGTTTACATATCTATGTTTACAAATCTGTCAACTCCTTTTACAATATCTGAAATTTCTGCATGATTGATGCAGACACTTCTTTGGTAGTTTCTTTATCTTCCAGCCTCTTTTTCTGAGTATTTCATGCCAAGTCAAACTTTGCCAAATATGCTAAACCTGCAGTTCTTTTTTTTTTTTTTTTTTTTTCCCTTCTGATTTAAACCTGATAAGGCTGAGTTTAGGGTAAGCCCTAAACATTACATTGCAGAATGCAGAAGACAACTGCCAACTGTGCAGCATGCAAATGGGATGCAGAGTGTATGGAGTGGTTATGTCCTAGCAAAGACTGAGTATGAATCTCAGAACCAAAGGAAGTTTTTTCTACCCAGTATAAACTGTCCTTGAGCAAGTCTGAGTGTCCTTGAGTGAAGTCTGTGAAGCCAACAATCTGGAATTTGTTCTGTTACTTTGCATACCTTGGCTTACAAATCCAGATGAAGTGAAATTCAGAAGGATTTGCTTGCAGGCAATATTTAAGTAAATCACTCATTACTTACCAGAACAGATGGCCCTGCTGTTTAAGGTGTGTGTTTCATGATGGCTGGAGTCTCTGTTTTGCATTCCTTAAAAAGAACTCAAAGTACTCCCCTATGGGATTTGATTTTAGTAAATGTGCTCAGGAGGAGCCAGCCACATCCTGGGCTGCATCAAAAGCAGCAGGAATAGCAGGTTGAGGGAGGTGATTCTGCCCCTCTGCTCTGCTCTCGTGGAGCCTTGTGTCCAGCTCTGGGACACCCAGCCTAAGAAGCACTGTTGGAGCAAGTTCTGAGGAGGGGCCACCGAGGTGATCAGATGTCTGAAGCACCTCTCCAAGAGGACAGGCTGGAGGAGTTGGGTTGTTCGGCCTGGAGAAGAGAAGGCTCTGGTGACACTTACAGCACTTTAGAGGGGCTACCAGAGAGCTGGAGAGTGATGTTTTACAAGGGCATGGAGTGGCAGGACAAGGGGAGATGGCTTCAAACTGTGTGAGGGCAGGTTTGGTTGAGGTTTTGGTTTGGTTTGGTAAGTTCTTCAGTGTGAGGGTGGTGGGGCCCTGTTGTCCAGAGGGCTGTGGCTGCCCCATCCCTGGAAGTGTCCAAGATGAGGTTGGACAGCCTGGGATAGTGAAAGGTGTCCCTGGCCATAGTAGTCGGGGTGGGAGAAGATGATTTTAAGGCACCTTCCAACCTTGGTCATTCTGTGATTCCATATATGCATTTTCCTTTTCCTTTGGTGACTGTATTTTCTCAGAACTTAAGTTTATTAGTTGGAGAGAATGTGCTCTCTTGTGCATATACTGAATGAAATCCCCATAGACTCAATGTGTGGAAAATCACATTTTAATACTGTGAACTCTTCCTTAAGAAAAGAATATAATATCCTTTCTGTTTAGCTTTTTAAAAAATAGAATACTGCAGTATGGATTAGAAGTGCCATGTAATTAAAGGTTTTCTGGTTGAAATAATCTCTTTCAGATTCATTTTGGTGTCATTTTCATGGCTAGGTTTATTTTTCAGAGAAATAGACTCCTTATCATTGTTGGTTTAGTTTAAATATCATTGTCTGGGATTAGTCTGATATTGAGCTGGTTAATGTAAGATTAAATGTGAAGATTTAAATCAGATAGCTCAGTTTTGAAATACTGCTCAGCAGAGGAGTATGCAGTTCAGATGTTATCTTTATGTAATCCATTATTTGCTTTCTCCTCTCTCCCTTCCCATTTTTATAGGAAGACATCTACATGTATGGAGGCAAAATTGAAACGAGTTATGGCAATGTCACTGATGAACTGTGGGTTTTCAACATACCCAGTCAAACATGGAGTACCAGAATTCCTGCAGTCCTTGTCCATGGGCAGCAATATGCTGTGGAAGGTCATTCAGCACACATAGTAGAGCTGGACAGCAGAGATGTGGTTATGATTGTAATTTTTGGATATTCTTCCATATATGGCTACACAAGCATTGTGCAAGAATACTACATCAGTAAGTCACTTTCAAATAATTTTGATCACAAACTGATACAAAAAGTGCTGGTTTTTTTTAAGTGAAAAAAAGTGATTTTTCTTTTTTTCTGAAAGAATTTTTTTTCCAATTTAAATAAAGCCTCACCTTTTTTCCTTCAAGTTATGTACATAAGATTTCTTGCCAAGTGTTTCATGTGAGTTTGGAGCACCATGACATTTTCCTTTTTTGTATGTGGTTGTGGTACCCTGAAGAGGATAAAAATTGAAACCAGACATTCTTCACCGCGGTAATTGTGATGAAACGTAGTTTTCCAACACAGACTTGCTGTTTTTACCACAAAGTTGAAGAGCAAACCCAAAAATAATTTGGTTATTTTAAAGGTTCTTTAATGCTGGTATATTATTTTTCTTCTGTTTTACTGTTTTTAAATGCAATAACTTAGTTCATCATTACATATAGGGCTCTCTCTTAAAGGTATACATGTTGCTGTTAGAGGTAATAATTGAAAATTAACTCTAATTTTCTCTAAATAAGCTACCATGTCTGTCTGGTTTTCCCCTTGTGAACTGCAAGATGTTCCTGGGGTGATTTTAAATGCTAAAATTAAATAAACTAAGAGAAATCTTTTTATCATACACAGGGTACAGTTAAGATACCATTTCAATGGAATAATATTAAAAATCTACACCTGATAAATTCTTAGATATATTTATATGCCTACTAATTAAATTTATATTCTTCTACTTTTGTTTAATTCCTTTTTTCTCTTGAGTTTATCTGAGTATCTCAGTTATTTATGCAATTACAGGAAGCATAATACAAAATTTCAATGTAATACCTACATGCTAAGGGATGATAATTGTTTTTAATTGTTCCATTTAAATTTTTTTCATATATACATATTTATATAATCACTGTTTAAACAGATATATAGGTTCAGGAAATCCCTTTGAAACTCAGATAGTTCTTATGCTCTCTCTGGCATTATCTCTGATGGCAGTGTCAAAATTATTTAAGAGTGTTGAAAAAGGATAAAAGTGAATGGCAGCAAGAGGAAGAGCACCATAATGTTCTTTATTCACACTGAAAAATTCCAATTTAACTGCATAAAAGCTACCCTAAAACTCTGGTCTTAGAATGAATTTTACAACAGTATTCTAATATCTGTTAAGCATTAAAGGCCATTTTTTAAAAAAATGACTTCCAGAAAGTTGTTTTTTTGACCTATCATAGATGATATTTTTTAATGTGAAGGAAACAATATGTTCTACTTTTCTACATGCTCATACACCATAATGTTTATTGGAAAACTTTAAATTATTTGCTTCTTTTGTTGGAACTTTATTTGCTTCTTCACATGCTGCTAATTTAATATGGAGTAGAAGTACCAATTTTATTCTCACCTATTATTGTTGTTAGTTTAATTAGGAAGAAGGGAACATGATTTGTATTGTAAAATTTTCTGCCTGGCTGATTTTATTGATGGCCTTATGGTTGAAATGGACAGCTTGTTCCTATTATTTTTTCTTTAATGTTACAGCTATGTTTGTGCAGGATTAATAAAACAGTGTATTTAAGCATATATAACACACAGAAACAAAGAAAAAACCTCAAACCTTCCCTACCATGGGGATAAGCTTGGAGTAAGAGAAAGCAGTTCTCTGTCAATTGTGTGTCAATTATTCTTAATTTTTCATGTCTCCTTTTTGAGAGTATATTTTTGTCGTACTGTAGTGAGAGATTTAGTTTATTAGAGAAAATGTGCTTCACTTGCATTGAACACAAAGGAAACTTGTAGCAGTGCAGGGTATTACTGTGGAAACCCACTGACTTCAGCGGGTCTCCTCATCTGATGAAGGATTGATTGTTGGCACTCACAGCACCTGGCAGAACATGGGGTACCTGAACCATTGCTGCCACAGAGAATCCTCATGTTTCACTGCATCTCCTTCCTTTCCCTCCCCTCTAAGTGAAGTGAATTTTGTGGTAAATTTTCCTGAATTCTGTGTTGGCCGTATCTAGTTTTGCAGCTGTAGGAACACATTTTTAACCATAAAATTCCAGCTGGTGGTTTGAATTAAGAATTATGTTTTTTTGAGAGGACTTCAGCAGTTCAGGATCCAAACTTAAAAGACATAGGAAGTGAGAAGTATTCCTGTGAACTCACCTGAATAGGAAAGGAAATTTCACAAAAATAAGGGTTTATGACATTATAGAAAGAAAAATAAGAACCTGATGTTTTCTTTCTCTGCTTGCTTTAAAAGCATATTACTTTAACATTTCAAATTGTACTGTTATTGTTTCTACATGTTATCAGTAATGGCTTTTAGTCCTAATGAAGGCTATTTTTTCAAGCATTTGCCACATGCCTACTGAAAGAAAGAGACAAAGACGCAGTTTGTCCTTTGGTTCATATGTACTGAAAGCTCTAGGATCCAGTGCTTTGATGAACTTGGTACGTGGCATTCTGGTGCTAAAGCCTTATTTAGTTGCTGTGACCATGATTTCCATGAGGTCTGCATTAAGAAACACCTGAAGAGGTTTTAAATAATTGTGGAAATTGCTAACTTTTCATGTAGGTATGTAGTTCTTGTTACTAAAACATGCCAATCAAAGCTGTATCCAATCTCAAAATGTCTCTGGCATTGTTGGATTAGGGGAGAAAGTAATTTCTATCAGAGTAAAATAAATTCTGGAATAATTGGACAGGGTTTGCAGGCAGATTTTCACCATGCAAAGGCACGTGAATTTATTTCCACTCCACAGGTGTGGTGGTTGCTGCAGGAAGAGCTTCCTGTTGTCCTTTCTTGCTGCACCCAGACTTACGACTTCTGAGGAGCCAGTAAATCCTGATATGGGAATTATGTGAATGATTTTACTAACTTGAACCATAAAGCTTTTCTGGGTTACTCCCCAGGGAAATTTATTTCCCTTTAAGTTAGCAATACCTCATAAACCTTCTAAGAATCTCAATGAGAGTCTCAAGGTGAATATAATAATGTTGTTTTGTTTTAGCTGAGGTTTATAAAGGCTCCTTATTAAGAATCTTCTTGAATAAGTCTTCTGTGATTTTATTTCTTTTACAAGACAGGTTTCTTTGGATTAACATAATATCATTGTATTTTAGACTGATTTTTTAATGGCTTTAGAAGTAGCTTATGGATTGCTTTTGATTAAAAGTATTTAGTTGAAATAATGTAAAAAGAAGTGGCCCCATGACGTAACATGCCTCCTCTTTTTTTGTTAAAGTTAGCATAAGCTTCCTGGTTGCTTGTGAAATTTTCAAGTTTGTCACGGTGATAAAATGAATGTGGTGCACCAAGGTGCTTCTTGGACATTTTGTTCTTTTTACCTTCTTTCGGCCTGATCTATCTGAAGGTTATATTATGATAAAGACAGATAAGACCAATGTATCTTCCTTATTTTTGCACTGTATACCAGACTTGAAATTTAAATCTGGAAAAATAATTTTCAAAATCTCCTATTTCCTTATTTCTGGCTTGTTTGTTCATGAAGCTCTCTCTGCATTTGAGTTTTTAAGCTGTTGAGAATGCAATTTCAATTACTAGTTTGGTCAATTAAGTACTTCTTATTCTTACCTAGATTTTTCTATATTCTTATGATATAATGATAGAAAGAAGGGGATCTCTGAATGTGAGAAGGGTTATGTAAACATCTTCAAAAAAATTGAATTTTTGTTGAAAAAAGTTAGGTGAAGATTCATATCAATAAGCTGCTTCAAAAAGTCAGATCATATGCATAGTGATGTCCAAATATAGACAGGATTGTATTTTTGCGCGAATGATGCAATACTCAAGATGCTGAAGTGTGAGTGATGTGAAAACTGTACATACACATTTCAGTATTTGAAATTCAGGCAACTCAGCTAAATTTTAGAATGGGAAGTAGAAGGAGCAACGTAACACTGCTTTTGCTTTTATTTCAGAAACATGTTGCTGGACCTCTTTCTTTGAATTTCTGTAGCTATTCATAGCACTTTTTTTTTAATTCAAGAAGGAACAGATTTTCATTTTTCTGCCCAAGTCATGTAAAATAATGCAATATGCAATGTTACTGTGACAGTGTTCCAAATGCTACACAGAATCATAGACACTTTTAGGTTGGAAAAGACCTCAGAATCACCAAATACAGCATTGCTACATAAACCATAATGCTCCATAAATGCTACATGAAGCAGTCAGATAGAAATGCAAAATATTCTATTATGCATATTATCAACAGCATTGTGCCAATTTATGTGGAGAAATAGTTCTTTTTCCCTGAAAATCATATATGCCAGTCTCTAGGACTGATCATTAAATAAATAAATGAAGATATTGTTGGTAATAGAAAGGTGTATCTGCAGGCTGACTCCTCACCAGCCCTCTTACAGAAATTGTATCAAGTAAATCTATTTGTTATCGAAGTAATATGTACGTAATGTACAGTATTATCAATACAAATTTGGTATTTGTGTTCAGAATTGCACTTCTTCATAGCTTGATAATATCCAACATGGGGATTGAAATAAAATACTGCTTACATTACACTGCACATAAATAATGTAAATATTCTGTGTCAGAAATAAATAGTATTTGTGTAATAAATTGTGTATTACACAAATACTAGCATTTGTACACACAAAAATCATCACAATTCTTCCTCAGAATCTATACTTTATAACTTGCCATAAGCACTTGTTACTGAAAAAAATGTAACTTATAGAGGCAGTGCCTGGAAACTATTTAAGGAAAGTATGATAGCAAAAGTAATAACTGAAAATCATGAGCCTCTTCATGAGAATCCGAAGAAAAAAAGAGTTAATCTAAGCTACCTATATAATATCAGATAAAAATTAGAATGGGATTTAGCCTAACTTTCAGAGGAAGCAAGGTGTATGGTGTTGTGTGCTAGTCTTGGATAAGTAACTTTATAATGGCAGCCAGCTGAGGTTAAGAACTGGGAGACGGCTCCACTTTGGATGTCCTTGCCCAGACTCTGTTCTGACAATCTCCACGAGGCTGGAAGTGAATTACTTCTGTTTCACGTCTGTAGCACTGACCCCAGTCATCACAGGCTCTTTGTTATAAGCTGCTTTATGCAGGAAATACCTCTTAACTTGTTCTTTTTGTGACTTACATCATCATCTGGGGAGATGAAGGGGGTAAAAAAGACATTTTGGGCCTACGGGCAGCAAGAACTTAACAGGTGTCTTTTTTTTTTTTTTTTGCTATGGTAAAATATTTTCCTGTTGTATTCTCTTCTTCAGTCGTAACAGCTATTGTGGCTGGTTTTATTTGGTGTCTCTTTGCAGTTATTAATCATGTGATGTAAAACATGGATTTAAATGCCAATTGAATAAGCTGCTATGAAATTATTCTTTTGTGAGTCTTCTGCAACTGAATGGGTATATTTGCAGTTAAACAACTAAGAAACAGTGGTTGGAAATGGATTTTAGCTCAGTAATTTTACGGTTACTCCCCAAGTGTCTGCCCATATCCATGCACACTTGGAGCTGCCTTATGTTACGTGCTTCTCACGACTCACTGCAGTTCAGTGTCTGCCAGGCTCCTCAGACTCCCCGTGACTAAGCACAGGTGTTCCTAATGAATCTGAAGGAGCTGGAGCACTGAATTCTCATCAGCCATCTCTGGTGAGAATTAATCATAACTCCTAATTTCATATTTTCAAAAATCTTTGGGCTTTTTTTTTTGTTTGTTTGTAAAGTGCTGAAGTCACATGTGGGAGAGGATGAGATACTGCCTGGCAGCAATAACAAAGATGTATTTTTGATTTGATTAAGAATAGCAGGTTGTCAGCAGAATCTGACATTATCTAATTGCAGATATTTTGATACATTAGTATAAAACTACTTCTTAAAATAAATCTCAATAGTTATTGCTGTATTTAGAATTATATTGTAAATTATTTTATATCCTTAAAACTCCTAGTACTGTGATTTTGCAGTAGTAAGCCTTTAAATAATGGGTTTTTTTAATGTCTCTTCAAGGGTCTAACTCTTGGCTTGTACCAGAAACAAAAGGAGCAATTGTTCAAGGTGGATATGGTCATACCAGTGTCTACGATGAACTGACAAAATCTATTTATGTCCATGGTGGATACAAAGCATTGCCTGGCAATAAATATGGATTGGTGGATGATCTTTACAGATATGAAGTTAACACTCGGACATGGTAAGTTGGATTTATAATGTAGGAAACCAAGTTATAGGTTACTGAAGAAAACAGAAGCGTAGAGTAAGGTTCTAGCAAAGTCATGCAGGTACCTCTATATCCTTTGCACATTTCAGAACAACACATTCTCTGCAACAAAATGGAAGAATTGTGGTGAGGGACTAGACATGAGTCAATGGATTAGTGGAGCTATTAATTGAGAAGATGGCAGGGAGGAAGCTTTGTGCATGTTCTACAGATTAGGAAGAGGTTCTCCTTTCCAGGCACAACCACTGTGCAGAAATAGCACATGTGAACTGTTTCCTCATGGTGTGAATATACTGCTGGTGTATGTTACAGTGGCTATTATTTAAAGAAGTAGAAAACCCTAAGAAATGTGGAAGGTTGTTTTTCACAAAGCTATAAGAAATAAGAGAGAAGACCTCTGGTATTATATAGGAATCCTTAGTTATGAATGCTGTTGGTGTTTTTATTTCTATCTATTTCTATATTCTAGTGGTGTTTCTATTTCTATCTATTTCTATATTCTAGTTCATTGTTCCTCAAATTTATTGTAATTTATGAAGGCTACATGTATGTTATGTTCAGAAAGTGACCCTGAATAATTTTTCTTACCTTAGAGATGATTTGAGATCAAGAACTATTTATTTGAACACTTTATTCTTGTGATTTAATATTTGTTTAGCGTACTAATGGCTTCACTTTAAACACCCAAAACTTGCTCTCACATGTTGGAAACCTGGATTTGGTTTCACTGAGGTTATTAATACCATTAACTCATGGCATTTGGAAACATTAATACATGAAGTTTTTTTTTTCCTTTTAATGTATTTATGAGTTCCTGGGATTTTAATGCTTTCTTATTCTATTTTTGGAACAAAGTGATATTCTTTCCTTTGATGGTCTGTTTGACAATAAAATAATAATAATTGCTGAAATATTTTTATGCATTATTCATATAAAAACTAATAAAGAATACTTCATTTGACTCTATACTAATGTAGCATTCTCTGCAGCTTGTAGAGAACTCAAGTCTTTGTTTTGTGAGATTTACACTGGGAGTGAATTTTACTATGGGACTGAAAGAGGGCTCAGAGGATGGATTAATGACATGTAGTAATAAAATCTTTGTTTACTGTATCTGTGACACCTTATGATTAGCATTCAAAGCACGCGGTGAGGTAAGAGACTGAATGTCCACAGGATAGGTGTGGTATGGGAAGAGTTGGAATTTTGATGGCTCTCTCATGCCCGTGCTGGTCCTTACTGTTTGTCTCTGGCACTCATTCCATTTCTGTGGCTGATCTGGCAGAGGTTCATAGGCTTCAGTAAATTGAGGAATACAAATCTGCATTTTCATTTCTTAATATCAATTAAAGAAGCTTTACGTTTCTTGGAGTGTGAGAGGGCAATATTTTAATTCCTAGTGCGAGCTGTATTCCTAATGCACAATGGGGTATTACAGTGCTGGCAATACCTGCATTGCTTTGCATTACTGCCCTGCTGCCGCAGCTGGGGTGCAACATGGAGCTGGGCTTGGACAATGGCCTGAAGCAGTGGAAGCACCTGCTGGCTTCTGGGTGTTTCTGTTACCATTCCAGAGTGGTGCTGCTGCCTGCAGCACTTGGCACTGGCATAGTTAACAGGACTAATGTTTGCAGATACACGAATATGTGCATAAATAATGGATTCAGGGGAAACCTGCTGAGACTCTTACAGAATTTGCATGGGGTTGATATGTGTTGGAGAGTTCTCTAGATTGCCCTCATTAGTGATGCTAATGAATAGTAAAAATCATGGCCAAATTAACAAACTTCCAGTTCTGCTGAATCTTGAGGAAAAGTTGCTGTTACTCTGAGGGATGAAACTCACCACACAATATGCAAAGATTACAGGAAAAAAAAAACACACTGTGGTAGGGACTAGGAGTAGGGCAACACAGTAGGGTCATAAGTAGAAAAGTGAGAAGCCCAAAAAAGAGGAGATTTTTTTATATCTACTGTGTAGAGGAGAATCCTTAGTTATCCCCAGAACAGGGGATGTCTCTTCAGGCCTTTAGTGAGCAACACAACTATTTGTAGACAGCTGCGAGGCAGATCATCAAGGCAGAGCCTAGTGTATAGCAATTAGTGTAAATTAGGCAATAGGGGCTGTAGAAAACTGGAGAAGCAAAAGACAGAAAGGTCCCTGTAGTCTGAATGGACAAAGATAACATGTTCTTAGGATATTATCATTCTTTCAAGTCATAGCAGCAGAATTCCTCCATTGCCAGTTGAAAATAACTGAAAAAATATCTTGTTCTACTTCCATGTAATTCTGATTTTCCGTGTTACTAACTGATGAGTTGAACCCAAATACCACATTTATCTGATGGTACCATAACTATACTGTATCAAGCCAATTTGTGGTTAGAAAAAGGCACTTACGTGGTGCTCTGTTTTCAAAGTATGTTAATCAGAAATGTACAAGAGAAAAGCAAGTTACTTAATAAGAAAGGGAAAAAAAAAGGGGTCAAAAACAGGAGCACGTGCATGGGTATGTAAGTGGATTGAAGGAATTGTCACATTTTTAAGCAATAAAAAAGCTCATTTATTTTCATTTAGTCTTTGATATTTCTTTGATGTTACTTTCCAGGGCTGGGGGGAATTTGTTTCAATAATAATATGAGAATTCAGGTTTGATGCTTTCCTTTCAACTCATTTAAACATGCAATCTTTATCACTTAAAATATCTCAAGTTTGTTGGGTGATTTATATTATTATGTAACAAAACTGAGATGTACTTTAAATCTTTTCCCTCAAACATAATGATGATGCAAAAATACTGAACAAATATGAGAGTGGTTCAAGAGAGACAGTATTATTCAATCATAAGGAAAGATTGTTGAGTCAGTTTCTTACAGGAAACTAATGACTAACAGCTTAATTGTAAATTTGAGCAGTGTGTAGTAACATAAATGAAAGTGAGAGTCTAAACTTGTAAACTTAGATTACTGAAAAAAAAAAAGGTTATTAGGACAATGTAAAAGGTATTTTGTACTGGTGATCTAATCAGCTCTTCACAAACATGTCTACAGCTGGTCTGCTTAACTAATTCATCTGGCAAAACCCACAGATGGTTACTCTCTTCCTTGGTAAGATTTATTTGCTGGGATTGAATCAAGTTTGTATTCTATTCTTCCTACTGGCCCCACATCTGCCCCTTTCAAACTGTGGCATTGATAGCTCTTGGCTACTGTTGGGGCTGTGCCATTGCTCTGGCACAAAGCAGACCACACACACAGAGGCTAAAGCGAATAAAGACAGAGATCAAAGCCTCAATTGCCTGGACAGTTTTATTTTTTTAGCATTGAAATTTGCTATGTTTGAGTTCACCAGTCTGAATAAGTTTATGAAGCAGTGCAAGTGTTTTTAATGTACCTAGAATGCCTTCTGCCATTTCTTTTTCGGGTCTGAGTGTTCAATTAATTAGGAAAAAAAAATTTCCTTTTGCAGTTTTAAGGATGGTATAAAGATTATTTTAGCCTTCTAAAGAATTTTTAATTGCATTTCTTGAGAAAAAAGCTAACATGGCTGAGGATATATAAGAATAGGAATTAATGCTATGAATGAGTTTTCATTCAGTTTTGAGTAAAATTTACCATATCAGCAATCATTTCTGAAGAATGTAAACATATTAAAATTAATTTCAGGTATATTATTTGGCAAACTGTTTTATTTTAACTAGAAGTGTGATATTTTAAATAAATATATTTTTTTGTACCATGAGAAAATGGATTATCCTAGAAACAATCTGATTAACTGTCATTGTATTTACTGAGTAATAGCTATAGTTTACTATTTTTCTTGTTTTCTGTTGCTTTCATGTATAAATTTCCTTGATGCCCATATACAGTTTTTCATGTGTTAGTATGTATTTATTCTTATGTTTTGTAGGACTATTTTGAAAGAGAGTGGCTTTGCAAGATACCTTCATTCAGCTGTCTTAATCAATGGAGCTATGCTCATTTTTGGTGGAAACACTCATAATGATACTTCCCTGAGCAATGGTGCAAAGTGTTTTTCTGCTGACTTTCTTTCATATGATATAGGTATGTATTGTACTGGCTTTTTCTCACTATAGTTTTAAATACCACAATTTTGCTTTCTCTAGTCCAGCTAATGTGATTCTTTATAGTTTTGATCCCAAACACCTTCAAGTTATTTATAAATTTTACAGATTTTTTTTCCATTTTGTCTACAGATTTTGATTTGTGGGGCAAGGCATTGCAGCATCCATGCCATTTTCAAGGCCCTGGATATTTTTGTAGTATTTTGGCAACGCACTTTTGAGGAAGACAAACTGTAAAAAGGCTCTACATGGCAAGTGGTATTAGGGCTAAGTGAAGCATGAGGAGCCTTTAGGAGATGATAAAAGGATGTGGATATAAGGATATATAATTTCAAAAGAGTGTGGCTGAGAGCAAAAAAGATTGGTGTTTGTAAATATATGATAAGAATACAGTTGGGAGGAAAACTGTGATAAGACAAGACTAGGTGGGTGTCAGCTTTCATTCTAGTGAGTGGTTCCAACCCTTTGAGCTGTACACTTATGGAAAAGCCTCCCTATAGGATTGTGGAGGCTATAAATAGAAGAGAATTTAATGAGTCCATAATCTTTTTCCTATCTTGTGCCACTGCTGTTCTTACCATAAATAATTTTCCCCTTCCCTGATGTTCATGTCCTTATTTTATGCATAAGCTTTAAATATAAACATATAACCTGTATTTGGGCTTTAAATATAATCACACAGCACATATTGGGGCCAAAAAGCACAGTCTCTTGTCCTGGGAGCCAAAAAAAGGGAAATGTGTTAGAGCAGCCTGGGAAATGAACTCATGCATGCTCCTGGAGAGAATAGCCTGTGGATATTGCCTGGATCTACTTTTGGCAAGCATTTATCAGCTGCCTACAGTGGTAGAAAAGGCTGAGACATGATCCTTCTTTCAGGACTAGTTAATGGCTTTTTATGGCATTCACTGTAGATATCAATGCAATGCCTTTGCTTTAATACAAAAATAATGACTAATTTCAATACATGGAACATGTATGGGTCATTTCCTGCTAGTTTAAATGGGTGTGCAAATAATACCTTAGCAAAACAGATGAATTTTTTTACTCTAACCCTATATTGCATATTCCCTAGCTTCTTACAGGCATCTGATGGTGTGAGCTATTGATTTTGTTCTCATTTCAGTTTACATGTGGATTTAATTTTTAATGAAACAGAGGTCCTTTCTCATTTTGAAGCATAGTATTATTTATTGGTCTACATTTATTTGTAAATATGCACTTACAGATCAATAGTGTGAGTCATAAGATCTGAATTAATGTAACTTTCTGACTTTCACACCCCGGTAGTTTTTTATCATCATGAAAATGCTTTATACTAGTTTTTTCTTAAGTAGAACGATATTTTGGTTTGTCTAGTTGGTTATATTTAATTTGGTATTTGTATTCTCTTGCAAGTCACATTCTCCATGTATTACAAAACTGATAAAGTACAAAAGAAGTGGATGTAGTAATCACTCTTTGGATGTAGTAATTAATCTTTAAAAATGGACTATATGGAGATTGATTTGATTCAGCCTATTCTTCTGTAATATTAATTTTATCAACTTAGAAACAAATCTCACAGCACGCATTTGATAAAAACATATTTTCCAGAAAACTTGAAATATTTTATGAAAGAATTAAATAATTATGCAATAGATATATTTCAGAATCTTATTTACTTTGTATCGTGAGTTTTTGAACAATGCTTGGAAGAAAAAAAATATATGATGCTATCAGCATCACATTTCCTAGATACCTTGCAAGTGATGGAGTGTTAGCCTTGTCTTGTAAAAAATGGGTGCTGTCTAGAAACCAGCTGAATCCTGGAGATAGAGCCTATGCTATTTATGTTCAAGTTGGGCTAGAGAGTACTTTTGATTATCTCTCTTATTATATGTGACATAGTCCTCTGGATAGATTGCTTCGGCTTTTTATTACCCATGAAAACTCTGCTTTTCGTATTAATGTGGAATAACTGTTCATGTGGCTTCATCTCAGTCAAGCTTAGCTTTCTGAAAGGTTGGTTTCTAATGCAGTTTGGAAATCCACACTCCTCCTCTAGTCCAGGCACAGAGATAAGTATCTCCAGAGAGCAATTCATTTTACCAAGCTTAGGACAGAGTTACCTTTCCCCCCTCAGCTTTTCTGAGTCAGTCTTTGCTCTGTAAATTCTGAGCTTAGTCTGTAACAAGTTTTAGACATTTAAATGTGCTATGAGTCAAGAGCTCAGTAATTTGAAATACCTACTGCATATTTGTTAAAGGTGAAGACACAGAGATGGTGAGGCATTATAAAAGCTGCTATGGTGCTGTAATTTTCATAGTTTAATATTGCTTGATGTATTTACTTATACAGCAGTAAATACATGATAAGAAGACTGCTGCATTAACAAAAAAAAAAAAAAAGAGCTTTAGAAATCTGGCATTGGTATACTTCTGTTCTGCTTTGATTTTTTTACTACCAGGTTGCCCCTGGGTTGCTCTGGAAGGCCTTTAAAGATCCACAGAGGGTTATTTTTGTAGAGGTCAGGTATTTTCTAACTGTGCTGTTATTGCTTCATTAATCTGAAAGAGGAAGCTTGGCAATGGGGACAGTCTTGAATGCTGAGGTTGACCTGCAGTTTTCTAAATGATGTTGGTTATGGCTTTTCTTTACAAGGGCCCCCATATGCTTAAAACTTACATTTCTTTTCCTATCAGATCTTAGAAAAGTAATTTAGATTATATTTTATGAGTATTCACATGCAATAGTTGCAGATAAAAATAGATAAGTAGATGCACAAGAATCAGAGTTTAAAACAGACTCTAACTGCTGAGACCAGTATTAAAATACAATTAAATAAATGCTTTTCTAAAGACTAAGGATATTTATTTTAGTTTCTGGCCAAAATGGTGCAGTTAGTAAATATATCTCTGCATGCCAAAGTTCCTTAAGTTTGAGTTTATGAAGTATTCAGTCTCAGTCCTTTTGTTCCACATTTGACAGTTGCTAAGGTGTCTGGCTACCCTTGATATGTGCAGAGAATTATTGACAGGGAATCTCTGTAAAAGCCAAATCTGAAATCCTGGGAACATGGCAGCTGTTTCTGTGCTTTCTCTTAGTGGTGGTTGGAGTTCTGCATTGTTTGGATCTGTGGGAGAAGTGCAATAACCCATATGTTTACACTAATAATATACTCCACAATATTTCTTTTGTTACTATCAGGATTTCAGTTTATTATTATGGATTAAATAGTATGCAAATTCAATTGCTTATGAAAGACAATATTGCATGTGAAGTATTAAGTTTCTTCTAGGGTATTCAAACAAAGCTTAAAAACATTCTCCTATTTTGAAAAAAACTTCTAAATTATTTCATGAGATTGACTTTAGTTCCACTTGTAATCAAATATATTGCTTGTATTTTGTAATAAAAATGAATTGTTTATTCATAAATTGTTTGCTTGTAAAGTAAATTGTTTCACCTCTAGTCTTTGCCATTAACAAAATGAAGTAGTTTAAATATCTGTGAATTTTTTTTCCCAATATGAACACATCTATTTTTGCAGTTCTCCCTGTTTCTGGAGTTACAAATGGATATCAATGCGCCATCACAAAGAAAATGTAAATCAGTGCCTGTGAAAGATTAAGTTTTATGCGTTCCTAAGCACTTAAGTTATAAATGCAGTTTTGGTGCAGTCTGTAAGAGCAATTACCTCCATATTGCTGTGCTATTAGAAGAGCAAAGCCATAATAATATAATGCACTAATTGCTTCCTTTAATAGCAAAGCATGAGGTTGTTGATTTCTTTATACTGCTTGGGGAGTCACTGTTATGTGTATAGTCTCTGTTGTAGATGTTAGTTCTAGAGTTTAAATTCGATTCATGCTGTTATGAACATACTTGCCATTGTGTTTTCCTGAGAGTAAGGAGATTTTTATTATCTGATTAAAGAAAAATATTTATGAAGTGTGGAAAGACTCAGAAAATAAGCTTTCTCCTGTACATAACTTCCATGATGTTTTAGCTGTTTATGTTCAGTGTTTAGTTGTCCAGAGTCATAAATGAGAACCAGACAGAAGTATAATGGTGTCCACATGTTGTGAACCAGTATTACTACTTTTACAAAAGAAAAATGAACTTAATAATTATTAAAAATATGTAAAGAGAAAATAGAAGCATGAGCTGGCATTGGATTCTGTGTAGCACATAAGGCTGCACTACATTGTGGCAGAGTGTTATTGAGCAGAATAAATACATTGGCATTTCAAATCTATTTAAATAGTTTGAAATGTAGAAATGATTTGATAAATCTAAGCATAAAGTAGTGGTTTCATATGCCTTCTCTTAAAACAAAGCTTTGAATGCAGTAACAGGTTGTCACTAAATGTGCCAAAATATAAATGTGATTCTGGAAGTATGGAACATTGGTTGCCTCTTTTTTAAAGACTGTCCTAAAAACTTTTGCTTCTTATTTTTAACAATACTATTTTTTCTATTATTTTTTTTCCTCTGTTCAGTCACGTTGTGATAATCCTAATTAGTTAAATTTTTAAAATCAGGTTCTGTGTTCAAGTATTTTACTGACACCACAACGTTGATTAGAAATTATTTGGTTGTTTTCTGTTTGGTTGTTTTCTGTTTGTATAAAATCACTCTGGGAAACCTTCTAGTAGTGTATGAATACTGTTGCAGCATTGACAGCTTTCCTGTGGAATGTCCAGGTCATCCTTTCTGATATCAGTAATGCAGTGTGGCCAGTAGGTTGTAGATGAGATGTGCTGAGGCTTGACCTGCTGGAGTGAGGGCTCTGGAGAGCAATACCCTGTGCAAAGTTTAAGTGGGGATTTTCTCAGCCAGCATCACCTGGATTGCTTCAAATCCAGTGCATTTCTCTGGTATTTAATCACAGAAATGTGTGTGACTGGCAATTCTCTGTCAGAGCCACTTCTGTATCATATGGTAACCATTTAATCTACACCGGGGAGGAGGATAAAACCTTTTCTTTTAATGTTATAATGTGGTACAGCTTATTCTTAAAGCAGAAGCCTTTGTAATAGAAAGAAAATAACCCCTTTATTTCTCTTTGTACTTTTCAGTGGCTAAAAATTCTGCGAATAAGTTTAGAATGAATAGTATTGTTTCTTCATCTGCTTAGTAACTGGTTCTATTAAAAGCAGAATGTGCTTCCATGTGCTATGTGCTGTACCTGGTTACAGATAGAACAGATACAAGTATCTTCCACTTTCTATCAGTAAAATGCCTTGAGGGCATAACATTTTATGGAGGAAAATATTCTTTACTGCACAGAGTTTACCATCATTATTAGGCTTAATATAATACAAACAACAGACAGAATGCTGTAATATTGATAAATCATGTTGTAAATATTACATTTGCCATTTGTCATTTTTTTTCTTGGAATGGTACAGCGAAGTCTGGAAATTTGAATGCTTAGAGTTGTTCAAAAGGAGTTTGAAGATGATGGGCAGGGATGAATTCTATTTGATTCTTTACTGAAAAACACCAGGAATCAGTTGGCAAGCTATCTGTATTTTGTATTAATCAACTGTACAGAGAAACTCACATCAGGAATTGAAAGCTGAGCAAAAGTATTTCTCTTGCACAGTGCTCTGTTCAGTGTTCAGTAGTCATTGAGAAATCTAGGAGGAGATAAGAGGGGAGGCTATTTGTAATAAGCTTCCCTCCCTCTTTTTTTTCTTGTACTCTATTGAAAAGACCTGCCAGTTTGAAAAATACCATCAGTAATAAAGGAATTATTATATCTCCAGCCCTCAGGGGTTCATCATCTGAAAATCAGCCTTTATTATGGTTTTATGGTCTTCCCTTGGTGTTAAATCCCACTTTTTCTAAAATAAATTTCTAAGTACAGGAAAGACTACATATTTATGTTCATAATGTATATGTTTGTAAAAATAAGAAAATTAATGTCAACGCTTCCCAAGATCAGATGAAAATGTAGTGTGTGTTTTAAAATCAGATGGAAATTTAGTGTGGGTTTCCTAAACTGTTTCCTTTACCATCAAAGGCACACAAGCTCATGCATGCTGTTTCTGTTAATGTGCAGTGACTTAAAAGCAGCAAGAACTTGATTTTAAAGTGTAACAGATATTGCTGGTCAATTGTTAAAATGCTTGCTTTTGGTTGAAACTGTTTCAGGAACATCCCTCTGGGATTGTGCATACTTTCACCACTCTATTTAAATAGAGAAAATAAGAAAAGAACAATTGTGAAAGATGAAATGTATTAATAATTCCATAGTGTTGTCGTAATATAATGTTAACAATGATAGTGATAGAAGGTAGGAGTTGAGAAAGAAGAATTTTGGGTGTATTGCTCCCATAAGACTGTGCATGAAACTTACTATACTTTCTTCACACTGCTAATTCCATTGAGTCCACCACCTATGTCAAAATTACTGCTGTTTGAGCCATCTGCTTTACTCTGGTAAAAATTTGCTTTTATTTTTTGTTTCAATTTATAAAGAGGTGTAATTAATTTATTTATCACAGCCATGGTCTCACACTGGCTCTCTTTATGGGCTCAGGCTGTGATCTGGTGAAAGCACGAGCTGATTTAGTGGCGTTGCTGCCATAGCTGTGCCGTGCTATCCCCTCCTGTGTGCCGAGTCCATCCTCGTGTGACCTTGCACCGAGGTGTTCCAGTGTGCTTTGCTAACAGGATGCTGACTGCACAAGGTGCTGCTGGCAATAATTTTCTGCTGTCAATAATTTTCTGCACTAGAAGTGCCAGAACAGCAGCCCTGGTGGAGTTGAGCTGTTCTGACAGTGGGAATGAAACCATCTTGGAAGACTGTTCCTCCTGGATTTACCCATTTCTGGTTTTTTAAGCTGAGGAGTGAGGTGTTATGACCTGACCACTGAGAGATGCCTCTACCCAAATTAAAGTACAAAAACGCTGTACTTTCTTTGAAGTTTCAATCTGTAGGTGCTCCCTATTTCTATTACTGTGGGATTTGAATATATGAAGTCAGTAAAGTTTAAGTAGGAAGTAATGAAGAAAGGACTAATTGTTCTAAAGAACTAAAACTCTCCTCAGGAAAGAAAAATTAAACCACACTGAAACCACATTTGTGTACAACAGTTTGAAAAGAAATGTGCTTGAATAATTACTTTGATCTGGAGATCCTGATTCAGCATTCCCCTCAAGTATGTGGAAAGTAATTAGTAGTATACTTAATCAAGATACCAAAAGTAAGACAATAATGAGATGGGTTGCATATCTGGAGGAGTGATAGTTTATCTTTAAACACTTAAGAAAAGAACTAAGTTCACTGCCATAGATATTCCATTAAATACTTATAAATTGAAACCCTTTAGCTAATTTGGGAGTGTGTAGACATGAGGGCAATATTACTGATCCCTTGATAGAAACAATGGCCAGGGCTTGTTCCTGTGGGTGTTGAAACTGGCTGTGAAGGCAGATGACTGTACATGTAATAAAGTGACTCTTCTGTGAATGTCCTGTGGTCTTGATAAATGTTAGGATAGATCAGTGCTGCTGACAGGTTCTTGAAGCATCTACTCACAAATGCATCTTACAGGAGTTGAGTTGATTTATCCTTGAGTGGTTAAAATATACTTGACATGTATTTTGCTGAAAACTTTTCAAATTATTTGATATGTGCTTGGTGTTTTGTCTTTCAGCTTGTGATGAATGGAAGATTTTACCAAAACCTAATCTGCATCGAGATGTCAACAGATTTGGTCACACTGCTGTTGTCAGCAATGGGTAAATGAAGTGTCTCTTAAATTTTCCTTGCCATTTTTCTGAAGGAGAAACCTGTAGCAGAAATCACACTTAAGTGAAGTATGGTTCAATAACAGAACTGATGTAACTTATTAAAAAGGAAAGTAGTGCTATCAGGTAATCAGTACAGCTAATCCCCTGTCTGCTGGGGATCTGTTCAGTGGTGTTTTAGGTGAATGTTCCAGGGGACTGAGGTGTTTTCTCAGTATTGAGGGCTACACTGAATTTCATATTTTATACCAACTATAGCCCTCACTTAGGTGTGATGGGAGAAATCTTTTTCTCTTTGCAGTATGCTATAATTCTTCTTTTTTCTACAATCATAAAATAACCATGTAACTAAAATTTGTGGGGAAAAAGAAGAGATTTTGATTATACTGATACAGTTATCTTTACCACCTGAAGAAGGAAAAGCCTGTCAGCAACTAGATGATATTAAGTTGGAAAAGTTGTAGAAAACAATAGTCAGGTTTAAAGAAATGTATGTTGTTAAATTGTCTCAGCTTTTGTTTTGCTGGTTGCCAACTGGCCTAGTATCTGAAGTTGCAGTACTGTAGATCATTGTACCTCTTCTACATTATTCATCACTCTAATAAAGTCAGTACTGAAGTATTTGTGGACAACTTATGGATCCTCTATATAAGGATCCTGTATAGGTCAGAAATGAGATAATGAGTAATGCTACAAATAAGAGTGTGACTGCTTTTCACAAAAATAGCACTAAATTGTAAGTATGTACACAGAGCACTTGACATTAATCAATGAACAGATTTATTTATTAAGACAAAATTGCTTGGAATTAATGAATTCAGCATCTGATAGTTTTTTCATTATGATTTATGCA
Source organism: Vidua chalybeata (assembly GCF_026979565.1). Classification (NCBI taxonomy): domain Eukaryota; kingdom Metazoa; phylum Chordata; class Aves; order Passeriformes; family Viduidae; genus Vidua; species Vidua chalybeata. Next base: position 7,702,376 of record NC_071537.1, on the reverse strand, counting down.
TTATGCCATCTAAGCCTTGTCTGATACTTTGAGAATTGTCACTTTCTATGAACTACATTAACAATGCCTTTTTTTTTTTTTTTTAAAGAATTTAAGGGTATTTTTCATAGGGTTTTTGGTACCAAAACAGTGCAATACAAGACATTCTCCAGATTTCTGCTATTGGTAACTCTGTGATTAATTCTGTTTTAGGAGTATATCATACAACAGATATAGAGGTTTTCTATTACTGTCTTTTACCTGAGACAGTTAGTTCCTAGTTTTAATGAGAAGGGTGAGGATTCAGGTTTAGTCTTTTGGTTCCTGTGTCAGCATCTACTCCACCAGAAATGTTACCAAAAAGAAATATCCATCTTGCCAATTGTTGCTGCCTGTCTTGAAAAGAATGTTCTTGTTTTCAGCAGGCCAGTATTTCATGCTTTGTTCTCAATATTTAACTGCAAAAATGAGTGCATTCTTCCAAAGCTCTTCATTCTTTTTTCCAGACATTTGGATAGGCCACTCCCTAATCCATACAAAACAAGGAGCTTTCAGTAATTTTTTTGTTGCTCTCAACTTCCATGGAGAAATAAATTGAAAAAGTAATCAATAAAGGAACCACTGATAGAGTCTTTATCAGAGAAAGAATAAGATTTTATTTTAATGATAATTGTTTTTAATTGTGCATCAAGACAGATAAGAAATCAAGAAAATGGGACTACAATAACAGTTAAATTTCCTTGCTTTTTCCCGATAGTTCCATGTATATATTTGGGGGTTTTTCAAGTGTTCTATTGAATGACATCCTCGTGTACAAGCCTCCCAACTGTGAAGCATTCAGAGATGAAGAGCTGTGCAAAAATGCTCGTCCAGGAATAAGGTGTCTGTGGAACAAGAAACATTGTGAATCTTGGGAATCTGGACATGCTAATAATATCCTTAGAGCAAAATGTCCCAAGAAAACAGGTAAGTGAATTCCAGTCAGGTTTGTAATGCAATGTAGGAGATGGGGGTGGGCAATCCCCAAAGAAGCAACCACGTGGAAGTGGTCACTGGAATGTTAAGAGTGTTCCCCCCTGAGAATACCCAATGCAAGAGATCTAGTTATTAAAAAAAAAAAAAATCAGTTGTGGAATCCTTTTGTATTTTACATGCGAAGAAGTAGATGCAAAAGAGCACAAGTTTAAGGTGCTAAGGCAGAGCAGAACAGTGAGAGCACAAATGGGCACTGCAAGTGATACCTGATGTTATGAGCATATGGCACTCCCATACCTGCATGTGCCCAGTAAGAGAGGAAACCATCACTGCTTGAAGCAGATTACCTATGAAACAGAAGCATTTGTACAGAACAATATAGTACAGGCACAGCTGGGAAAAAACCTGAGGCAAAACAAGCCCTTTGCAGTGTGTCAGATGGGTTCAAGTTTGTCATATGAATTTCTCTGTGGCATTGTGATGACTGTATTGTTTGAAACAGCAATTTACTGTTATGAATAACTGTTCCAACCTATTCCTAAGCATTTCAGTTTGTCACAAATAAATTGCTTGTGAAAGTGTTGTTCTTATATGTCACATGAACAGAATATTTATCCCTACTACATGCACCTGCTATTTTTTCTGTGCATCTTTCCTTTCAGCACAGTGTAAAATTGCTTCCCAAACTTTGGCTGTGTTCTGTGTGTACAAACTGCCATACAATTAAACTGCCAGTCTGTGTTTAATGATTGTTGAAAAGTTACTAGCACTGTTATTAATCAGTACTTCAAGACATTCTGTTTTTCTGATAGCTTTTACTTGTTTCTAGACTGGCTATAAACTCTCAAACTCAGGAAAAAAAATGGTACGTGATATAACAAAAACATTATCCAGGTACAGTTTTCTGGAAAATGGCTTTTGTAGTTTCAGAACTGTTAGAGATCTACAATCTAGAACGCTTCATCTATATAGAAAAAGAAAAAAACCTTGTGGCATTATATTCAAAAGCAATACAGACAAAAGTGGATTTTATAAAAAGCTGATCATAGCAACAGATGTTTATAAAAGCCAAACAAAACAAAGCACAGACAGGCTGAAGGAAAATAAAGTTAGAGCAGTTTCTCAAGTACAGGTGCTGCAGTGGAAATAAAATACAGCTCAACTTGGAAGAGATGAGGTCTGTGTAATTCCAGTACTGAAGAATTTGTGTGAACAGCACTGTTTCAGTGCTGTCAAATTCTTCCAGTATCAGATGGTAATTTTTTGCCAAAAGCCGATTTTTCATATATTCTTTTACATTACTTGGCTCAGTTGTTACCTGGTTGAGAGTAGCATCTGAGAAACTGCTGATGGTCAATATTAAAGGATAAGCAGAAATTTTAGTGATTTTCAAAAGATCGATTCTTGGATGACAAGACTTCCCTTGCAAAAGAATCTCTTAAGCTTGCATGCACCTGAAAATAAAGCCAAACCAAACAGGAATTGAACACAGTAATCAGTATAGGAGATGATACAAATTCTCCTATTTTGCATCATGGTGATTTTTAAAACCTTGCCTCCTTTAAATAGAAGTAATAATTTGTATCCTAAATGATTTTACATAACCTAAGTTTTAGTCCAAGTCCCATTATTAAGAATATAACATTAATTCTTTTTGAAATACTTTTTGTAGCTAAAGGACAGAGCTTTAACTTACCAGTCATTATTAAGCTTATAAACTAATGTACAAAGATTTAAAATGTCATTGTGTTGCTCATATCTGTCTTAGATTGTTTTATTTACTTTTATCTCATCATCTTGCATAGCCCTCTAATATTTTTATGGAATCCTACGTTCGAAGAAAATCTTTTTTCCATGTTAAAAGAGTGAAGGAAAAATACTTGAAAAAAATTTTTCATACACTTAATTTTTGCATTGTGCTAAGAGAGCTTGCATGCTGTAAATTGGTGAATATTCTGTGAGTTCATATGAGACTTATGAACCTTCAAATAAAATCGTTACTGAAGGAATTTTTAAAGGAGTAAATCCTATTAACCGAAAAGAATTAATTTCCTACAGTAACTTAAACCCTTATGAATGGCTAGAGTTCAAATGAAGGCTGTAACAGGAAAAGCTCTGAGGAAGTGTCAGAGAGGTGGCGTTATTCTCCTTGTGTGGGACGTTTCTGTTTGATTTGTGTGGCAGCTGCTGCAGACGACAGATGTTACCGGTACGCGGATTGCGCCAGCTGCACCGCCAACACCAACGGCTGCCAGTGGTGCGACGACAAGAAGTGCATTTCAGCAAACAGCAACTGCAGCATGGTGAGTCCTTGCAAATCTCAGCATGTTAGCAGTACTTCTCCTTTTCTAGGTCTAGTAGATTAGTAGTTGCTTGTTTTCAATACAAACAAACTTGTTTTCCAGGCTTTTGAGCTAAAATTCTTGCAGAAGGCAGAGATGGACTGCAGCAAAAAAAATCTATTTCAGGGTAAAGCAAGTTTTCTTCAGGGTTGTGTTGCCTACTATATATTTCTAAAGACAAATACTATTATCCCTTAATTAATGACATTCAAAAAGTCACAGAGTCATTATTAACTTGGATTTGTACATATGTGTTGTACAGTAGACAGGCAGAAACCATGGAATCCCATCAAGGGTGCTGTTTGGTTTTTCTCCTTCAAACAGGACCAGGCCAGTCTCATTAGTCACGGTCTTCTGATCATTGATCATCACAGAAATGGTTTTCTTTGTCATGGAGTCACTTGTCATCTCATTAAAGGAATAGGAGCTTCTGTAACCATGAGGTCCACTGGCTTGTGATAATTTGGTTCTGGTCTTTTTAACTACAAGCCATCAGATCATATAGATTCATGCAAGTTTATAGTTTTCTCTTTTTAATATTGCCTAGTGCCATGTTTTATACTTTATGTTGTTGTTCACCAGCTGCTGCATCTCTTGTTTGTTAATTTGATTTTTCTCAAGCTTATAATAGTGTTTTAGCATTATAAATTTTGCTTCCTTACATTTTTCAGCTATCCACAGACACCTGACTGTACTTGAGTTCAAAATCCTTTCTTGACACACTTTCATTAGTAACAGTATCTTGGTCTCTGTCTTGAACCTGATGCAAATCAATCTTGTTCTCCAGACAAATTAAGGTGTGAATTGGATTGATTGTGACTCAAATCTTGCCCATTCAGAGTGAGCACAGCCAGCTCTAATCACTGGCATTTGTAGCTAGTCACTACTTATAAAAGCAATGCAGACACAAATTCATTAGTAGTCATGTTATAAGTCTGTCAGAGGGATTTCACATTCCAGGCACTAATGGTTAGTTTCCTTTGTGATCTTCAAGGGCCCTTCTTTTCCTGACACATTGTTCTCCATTAGGTGCTAATTTTCAAACCGTGGTTTTCAGCTCTTGAACAAGGAATAGTTGCTAAGGAGCAGACCATCTTCATTCCTAATAAATGATCTCTAATAAATGTGTAGCACTAGATATTTTAGCACAACCTTCTTGGTTCAGTGTCCTTCTTTGACAACCTTTCATGGCTAAGATTGTCAGCTTAATTAGTAGACGATGCTCTAGTCTGCTCTGTATCATTTCCTGTCTTTTATTTAGGGTTTGAAGTGGATAGCAAAGGCTGTTAGTGTAGTTACTGAAGAATGGGGTAGCAAAAATTCATCAAAATTATTTCTGGAAAGAGGTGCTGTCATAAATGGAAGGTGGCTGTTGTAAAACTAGTTTATTGGCCGTGAGATGATGGAAACAGAATTTTGCAGCTTCGATAAAACCCACCAAAATAGCATCAACAGAATGGCACCATGTGGAAAACCAGAATGAATCAGGCTGATTATCCATTTTCATAGACTGCTACTTCTGGACTAGGCCCACAAACGAAAATGTTGTGACAGCACTGTGATGGTAATATGGGATAACAAGCTGTAGACTTAGGAACATCACAAGGAGCCTTTGCAGCTGTACAAAGGCCTTGATTTATGACTTAGATCATAGAAATCCTGATGAGAATGACAATAATGTTTTATGATCTGCTGCTGTTGCCTCAAGGAAATTGGCCAGTTTACTAAAGATGTGCTGTCAACCAGTTTGGCATTGGCCTCATGGTCACGGATATCTGCAAAGCAGATACTGCAAAGCGTGGCTACTCTGCTGATTGGAAGGCCTGTAAAATATGAACATTTCCCTGAAATAACTCATCTGTCTAGTTGGACAGATGGACTTCATGAGTAGTGCTAATGCATTGATGATGCACATTCACCTGCCTTGATCACCCTCTGATGTGAGCCAGCACATTAACAGGATACTGTATTCCCCTCCTGTGCAGATTCATGCATCATCAAGGTATAGATCATATAGATCATGTATATCACACTCATATCTGATGTCATTTCAAGCAGAGGCTTGCAATGCCTGGTTGATCTGGATCTGCTTAATATGTTTATGAAACTGTATTCACCCTCTCTGCACATAAGATGCTTTATCTTGCATCCTATGAAAATGATACTCCCTTGCTGCTGATCACATTGTGCAGAAAATTGACTGTATTTTATAAGGGAAGCAAGTCTAACAAAAAACGAAAAAAAAAGGAAAGGCTTTGTGGGAGTGATTAATTTCATTTTCAATTGCTGCACCTTTACAAGATGTCATTTTTCATGCAGTAGTACCATGGAAGAGTAAGCTCCTCCATGAAAGCAAAGTCTTTGAGACCAGCCATGCTCTTACTGCCAGGAGCAGTCTCTGAATTTCTTGTGTTGGTCCCCACATGTGCAATACAATAGTGCCCCAGCTGATGACAGTTACCTAAGTACAGCCCAGACTGGTGTGTGATTTAAGAGTTCTTTATCTGAGTGTGGCAACATAAAATAAACATTGTCAAATCCATGAAGGGAATGATAAAGAGCATTTTGCCAAGGAAATGGGATACTAGAGGAGGCTTCAAAGAGACCTACAGTCTTACATTGTTAAATAATTTTACACAGTGCCTTAAAGACAAGAATCCCTGTTTTTTTTGTAATGTTTGCATCGCTTCCAGAAAGCTCCTTCTTTCACAATGGGAGTTGGATGATACAGTAATACCCATAATAGTAATCATGGCAATCTGCCTACATTTGAGGAATTAAAGAATAGTCAAGAGGCAATGTATAAAGTAGTAGAAGGAAATATGAATAGAATAAAATTTATCTTGGAGGAAACAAAGAAAATTTATGAGTAAGAAGTACCCAATAGCAAGTTTTGGGAGTAGCTTCAGGGAAATAATAGTGAATCTATAAATTAATAATTTACATTTACACTAGGCAAACTCTAGACAAGGTTATACTGTTAACCTGAAAAAATCTGAGAGGAGGAGAGAGGTACATAATTTAATAGTGATTTCTGAAATTCTAAGATAAACTACTGTAGTATTTTCATTCTCCAGTAAATATTCAGAAAATCACTGCAGTTCATAAGTCTGTCTATATACTACCATATCAGGATCAGTACTTAAAAAAACCTAAGTAAATCAGACACGAGGGAGGCTTTATACATAACATGATTTACTCATGCTTTGGTGTGTAAACATTATAAATATCCTACAGCAATATAGAAGTTCTGTAACAGATGGACTGTCATCTTTCTGAATTTCATTGGGTTTGGTAGTTTAAGTTATAACCTTAATATCGTGATAATATGAATTACCTATTGGATTCACATCTACATTGAACTAATGAGATTTTCAGGCAAGCAATGTTTAAATTGGATTTAAGGGAAATAAATGCTGGGAATAAGGGAATACAACAAAGAATATTATTATAGAACAGTCACTAGTACTTTGAATTTTATTTTAAACATTAAATAACCAGCACACAACAAGCTTCATGATCAGAAAGTAATAGAACAAATATCTCAGCATAGGTGGAAAATTGTAATCTGTATGTAGTACCACTGAAGAGTATATAATTTAAAAAAGAAATCAGAATGCTTAAGGGTATGTCAAAATTAAATGTTAAAAGTGAGCATTAATTCACCTATTGTGAATGAGCAGATGGTGGTTACTTGTGCTCTAAAATTCACTTTAAATCATCTCTCAGGAAGTTTTGTGAGTATGTTTCATGACTGAGTGAAACTAAATGTGAGTTTATACCAAAGATTTTTTTTGTGCTTTACTGTTGTGTGCATTTTTGGCCTAGATAGTAACAAGTCTGTTACTTGCTGGCATTGCCTTTGGCTCTGTTTCATGTTGTGGTGCAGATGCCTGCACATAGACCTGCTTCTCTGGTTCTTTCTGCTTCACAGTAGCCTTTGCCATAGAACAGAAAAAAGTCAGGACCTCTGAAAACAAACTTAGTGGTAGGCATCTGATCCATTAAAGGCAAAGAATAAAAATAAAATAAAATGCCTCAACAGCAGTGTTGTTCAGCGGGAATGAAGCTGGTTCTGTGTGAGATTGAGAATTCACTTTCACAAATGCATTATTTCAGGACTTAAAAAAAACAGAAATAAAAGGAGACAGCTTTTCTCCCCCCCTGCCCTATCACTGCCATATTGCAGTACCAACCACTGTGTAACTTATTGTCATGCAGTCCCTTTATAAGTTGTTTAGTCATATTCCTGGAGACTAGTAGAAAGGAAAGTAACCAACATTTTCAATAAATAATGCATTTGCTATCCAAGTGCAATCCATTATTGCTGCCATGTATTATTTTAATGTTTTGTTATTTAAGAGAGACAAGACTTGTTAGGGTTTGACAAGAGGGACTCCCAGAGGTCCCTTCCAATCTCAGCTGCTCTGTGAGTATTAAGCTGTCTTGCATGAGGACTTACTTTTAATTATTACCTTGAAATTAAGTTGGTAGAGACAGCCTTATAGGTGAGCTGATGAATTGGCTGAGGATTTAGGGCAGTTCATTAAATAAGGTATCAATACAACATCTTAATTAAAAGTACTATGCAGAGGGAAGATTTGTATTCAAAATGTCTAACTTGGAAGAGCTCAGTTTTCAGGAAAAAAACTAAACTGACCACATCCAATAAAAGCCCCCAGGTAATAATTCCTTCAGTGTTTACTGCTTTTCTTGTATACTAAGGTACCAAAGGAATAAAGTTATCCCTGGTTTTATGTCGTTTGTGGAGCATATTATTGCACCTTCAGTCAGTTATATGTAATTATTTTGCATGTTGTGCCATTTTTTAAGTTCTGTATGACTATTTTTCTTGCTTTAACCTGCATTGGATGAAATAATTTAGTGAAAGTATAACCCTAAACTATCTAAGAAATAAATATGTAGTTCAGTTTTTTAAGCTCTTCCTGCTCTCTGTACAGGGAATTGGCCTCTTCAATTTGACATGCATAGTTGTATAGAATAAGTGGGGTGATTTGTGCTCCACTGTTGCATTCTGCATCTGGTAAAGGATTCTAGATAAGGAGCTTGAATTCAGCCTACTTTTAGGTGGCCACGACTTTCTGGGAGGGATCTACCTGCTCTGTATTTTCATTTTGACTTTTGTTCTTTTAATAGATGTCTGCTTGAGATGCTGCTTTGTCTGTTTGTTTTTACAGTCGGTTAAAAACTACACGAAATGTCACGTGAGGAACGAGCAGATCTGCAATAAACTGACGAGCTGCAAGAGCTGCTCCCTGCACCTGAACTGCCAGTGGGACCAGCGGCAGCAGGAGTGCCAGGCACTGCCCGGTAAGGGCACGCTGCTGCTCACAGCAGGTTTCAAATCACAGAAAATCTCCTCTGTCCTTGCCAGAGAATGCTTGTTCATGAGCAGACGTGCGTTTGTTTTATTCGTGCTCGCTCCTCCTGCCTGTGTGTGCCTGTCCAGGTGCACCCAGCTGTGATCACAGCCCTGATTGGGGTGTCAGTGCTACCTTTAATCGAGTTAGGGCAGATAATGGCATTGGTGAAGGTGTAATGATGTCTGCCTCTGCACAGGCCACAGATGAGCTCTGGCCCTCGGGGAGCACTGAGTGCAGAGCTGAATGGCCATTCTGGGGCTTCTTCTGTTCCATGATCACTGACATTGTTACTTTTGCTAGCTGGGGTTTTACCTTAAAAGTTATAATTCGATTATACTTCAATTTTCCTGGGCAGATAGGGCCCAAGATCTAGTTTCTTGATTGCCTAATGTTGGTACTACTGTGAAAACAGTGAATATTAAAATGCTAATATGAAATATTCTCAGAAGATGACTGTTTACATTCTGAAATAGTATTTATTTTGTCGTCATAACTACATATATGGAGTTAGATATCAGAACCTTTTCCATTTGATCTTTATATCCAGATGAAGTTAATGAATACTTTTTTTTTACAGAGATGATTCATTAAATAACCTAACTTATTCTCTGCAGTTCAAAACTGTATGTCATCTTTGTAGATTGACTATAACTGTTGCTCTTACTTATCTTTTAATAGTTATCTGAGTCTGAGTAATGCTGTAAAATACTGAAGAGAAGTATTTTCTGAGATGTTATCTGAATTTTCAGTCATTTGGATTGCATTGGTATTTAGGCAAATATGAATGCAAAGGTGTGATAAAACAAGGACAGTGTAAAGTTGAGATTTCTTAATTCTAGGACAGTTATCAGATTTTGAAATTTACATAACACTTAAATAAAATGAGTTGTTAAAACTATTATTTATGTACGTAATCTTAATATTTAGTTGTGCTCAATTCTGAATACAAGGAAGAAATAGCGGCATAAAAATATTATGCTGAAACTTAGCATATATCTTATAATTATTTTTTAAGTTCTTAGAAGCTTCTTTCTATAACAATACAGTATTCTGTGCAATGACACTTGGTATTTCAGAATTTACGTGATGTGAGAAGGGAAATTGAGTGTGGGATGCATTTTGATTTATGATCTCAGGAAGATAAAATTCAGACTCCCTTGTGTTTTTTCAAAGTTTTTTTTCGAATCAGCTTTAATTGTATGCTTTTTGCACCAGCTCACCTGTGTGGAGAAAGATGGAATCACATTGGAGATGCCTGCCTCCACATTAATTCCAGTCGGGAAAGCTACGACAATGCCAAACTGTATTGCTACAATTTGAGTGGGAATCTTGCCTCATTAACAACCTCAAAAGAAGTGGAATTTGTTTTGGACGAAATACAGAAGTATACACTTCAGGTAACTTGAGGAACTGTAATTGGTGCTTATGTGAAACAAATTGGCTTTGAGAAATCTCTTCTAGGATTTTATCCAAAGAGAAGAAAGTTTATGCCTTCAAAGAAATGTGCTAAATGGTGCTAAGACTGGTATAAGTCATGTGTAACATGTTAAGGTTTAAAAAAACCTTAAGATTTGAAACAAATCACACAGCAGCTCCCCAGGTCTCCCTTACCAGATTTAAATGCTAAAAGTTTCTATTTACTTGGAAGATAGTATTTGCTCAAAAGAATGGCTGGAACACTGATTTTGTGTCTTGCTTTCAGCTGTGATAAGAGTTAATCCTGAAATTCAACACAGGCAAAGGCAGGGTCCAGCAACAGATAGTGCATCACCCCATGCACCAGTACAGATGTAATTTCTCCAGAAAAGGCAGTTTCCTTTTTAACTGGTTTGTGGGATCAAAGGGTGACAGAGAAGCTGCCCTAGTGTGTAAAACATTTAGCAATTCCCTGCACAGCAGCACTGGAATTAGCAGGAGCTAATTAGCTTTCTCTAATAATGGTGGGGGGAGAGAGAGAGCTGAAAACTCTTCCATGCCTCTGGCAAATACAGCAAGCTGCCACTAGAATATTCCTTAGAAAAGTGATCCATGTTACCTTTTTGAACTGTGGGACAAGAGAAGGGAAGAGAAATTACCTGTCTATGGGTGATCAGGTTCAATTTTTTGGCAGTTAAATATTCAAATGCTTGCTGTGTTTAAACATCAGTGGTTAAAGTATATGAAATGTAAGAATGCTCAGAAATATGCAGTGCATATTTCCCAGCAGTGCACACTCAGATGGGATGTCTTAGCAGAATATGATTTACAAGCAAATCAGTTGTTCTTACCAAGGGATATTATTGGGAGTGTGTATTTAGTTTTGTAGAACATGCAGCACTTTGTCCATATAAAACCCTCAAATTTTTAAGTAGTTTATGATTTTACAGTTACAGGAAAATGAAAGATAATTGTGGATAATAATTAAAGCTTATATCACACTAGTATTTGATTTATGAAGCTGTTTTACTGCAGAGATATTTGAGATTATTCAAAGGAAATAGCAGTTAAGGATTGCCTTGATGTTATAACTGAATCTGAGAGCTGGAGGTGGACAAAAATATACTATTATCCTTTTTAGCATTCCACTGCAAAATGCAGATTCAAACATAGGTTATGTACTTGAGGTTTTTGTGGTTTTTTTCCCAAGTAAATATAGGAACTGGTCAGAGAATGTATCTTTTACTAGAAAGACACTTCTTTTCTATTTTTTGCTAATGAAGGAGAGAAATCATTCCGTGTCAGAAGTTCTTCCCTGATACTGTATTTACTGCAACCTTGAAACACATTTTGTCTGTCCACTCTTTGATGAGTTAATGTTGAAAATGTGACTGAAACAAAAACAACCACAAAATGATGTTGGCAAAATGATTGCTATAGTTATTTATTTTACCACCGTTTTTCCTTTTTGCTTTCTTTTCCCTGATTCCTATTAAAATACTGCACAAGATGCCTTCAAATCTAATAATGCTTGATAGATTATTGATATGACTGATTTTGCCTGACTGGCTTGAGGTATAGATGAGAAATAGCTTTTTTTACTGTTTGGCAGCAAGATTTTTATTACATTTCAGAGTTTAGAACTTCTGCAAGGTGACATCCTGCTGAGCATATCTTAATTTAAATAAAGTACATCCTGAGCCAATGTGGTGATGTAAATTTGAGATACCTCAAATACAGTTTAAGCAATTGTAGACAAATTTATTCACTTAAAAAAATCTATCTTGGATTAAACAATCATTTAGCTGTCAGAACCTCTAATGAAATTCTGCCATGAACTATCCAGGTGTTTTCAGTGGCACTTAGAAAAGAAAATATTTTTTTCATTCATATCTATCTGTCCAGCTGCATTTACTCAGTGCGATACATCCTAAATGTGTTATCAGGTGTGACAGAGGGTCTCTGAAACTTCTTGATCTTCTTTTGCCTGCCTTTGCCTCTCAAACTGCAATCATAATGATTTAAAGAGTAAGATTTCATTTTAGATGGCTTTTTTCTGTAACAGGTGCTGGTGGGGAGTTCACAAATAGAGTCAGAGCTGCTGTAAGGTGAACACTGTGGTTTTAATCTCTATTATCTGCAGTAGAGTTTGACTTGGGTGGTTAAATGTTGAAGGCTTTAAAATCTTTAGCCTGGGAAAGAAAAAAAGGTTTCAGTTTCACTGAAAACAAAAACTTTTCAGGATTGATGAATGTGTCAGAGCAGCATTTGGAAATAAGAATATGATTCTGACTTTATCTCCTTGTTATTTGTTATGCTTATGCTGAGAAAAGAAAAGCAACTTAGGTAGCTGTTGTGTATTTTACAAACTGTCAAATAGTATCAGTAAATCTGCAACCTGGAAGGACTTCAGCATTCTTTATTGTTAATAGAAACATCATGTAATTGTTTAGATTGTTTCCTAATACACAAAGTCCCTCTTCTGGGACAAATTTAGGACAATTTCTTTATCATGTTTAGAATAATACATTGATGTGTTAGGAAGATTCAGAGGGAGGGGGCTGCCATTGTCTCCATACCCTCTCCAGACCTCATTGTGTAGAAATAATTTCTCCTAATCCCAATACTAAACTGGAAATCAATAGGTTGCCTCCTTTTAAAGGATAAGGAGAAGGTTCATTTGGTACTAAAGAAAGGGACAAAACAAAGATCTGTGTGGTATGAACTCAAAACACTGTTGAATTTGCAAATTTATTTTAAAATTATCACCAGCAGTTTAAAGTCTAGTTTGCATTGTTCATGAAAAATAAATTCTGTCAGAGAATGCCAAAGTAAACACAATGGATAGGCTGCAAATTCCCACACTAAAGAAAAACGACACTTAATATTTTTTTCTTATGTGCTGTTATTGACCTAGTAAGCAAAATATTATGAAAGGGAAGATTTGAATTTCTCTGAAAAATAGATTAAACAGCAATATGAGGTTAATTTACTGTTCCTGCTAATATTCAAATGTTGTATATTCATTTAAAAGTGCAATTAGCTCTCTTGGGAGTTTGCTTGCAACTGTGGGATTTAACTAAAAATAATAATTTTCTTGTTAGCATGCAATAAATTCTGAGAAGATTTAGTTTTGGTGCAGTAAGCACAAAGAAAGAAGAGAGCAGTTTTACACAAAGCCTTTCATTATATAAACTGTTTGCAACTTTTCCTTTGACTCACTGCTCACAAGGCTAAGCATCTTCTTTATAAATTACACTTGAGTGTAGGTTGCAGTTAATTAGTGAGCTTTGCATAGCAATGTTATTCCTTGTTAGCTCCAAGTATTCTCTGAGGGCTCTGTGTTTCTGTGGTTTTATAATGTGTGTGATTGTGGTGAAGTTGACATCTACTCTTGGTTTCTGAATTACTCCCTTTGGAACAGTTTCTACCAGTCCCACTTCACTATTGTGGTTTTAGAATTCTAATAAATTATTTTACTTTGTCTCCATTTTAAAGTTGTTGCATTGACTGTCCATTAGCTCACCTCTAGTTTAACTGTCTTCCTACATTCAGGATTAGGGGAGCTCGACTCACTTTGGATGCCTGAGAATGCAAATTTCCCCCTAAAATTGTCCCCTATAAAGAAGAAATTACAAGAAGAAACCAAAGTCCCACTGAAATACTAGTTATAATTTCTGTAGATGGAAACTGGGGAAATTCTAGTTTTTTCAGTTTGCCAGATTGTATGTTTTTTCTAACCAATTGGACTGCAGAAAAGTTTATAAGAGTAGGAGAATTAGGTGTTCTCATGACCTAATGTATGACTCCTACTATTAATTGCATCGAGGTTGCATTATATGTGTCTAATAGATCCAGAGACAGTTAAAAGTCATAAATCTTACTTCCACTGCTGAAAATGTGTCAGCCACTAGATAAATATTTACAAAACAAGGAATGTGCTGCTATGTGGCATAGTCAGAATTGATGCAGTTAAGGAAGGAAAACCCTGCATAGAACACATTATTTCTCTTCACGGAGCTGCTTTTTCAGGAAGTAGGTTTTTTTGTTCAGAATGGTGCAGAAAGGAGTCAAATTAACTGCAAGACTTCCTCCAAATTGTGAATGTTGTGGAAATATGGGCACTGAGAGGCCACAGTATTTTCAAAGTTTAATTGTATATTTCATCCTAGAGCAACAAATCAAGGAGTTCAAACAATTCCTGAGAGGCTTGTTGAATTTTGTTTATAAGATGTTGTGGTGCATGCAATAGAAAATGAGACATTAGTGTGTGATACACTCTCAGGACAATTTGAGATCCAAAATAAAAGGAATTTAAATAAAGGTGGAGAAAAAAAAAATTGTAAGAGATATATACTTCCTCAGTAATTTGCATAATTAAGAAACAGGGGAGATATTTGAGCCTCAGTGGTAGTTGGCTATTCAGTAAAGGTAGTCTTGCTCACTTCACTCATCTGCAAATTATTCAGCCCTCATTAGTTTAGTGCTGATTCAGCAGTAGTACCTGAAAAAATGTGCCATCAGTAGAAATGATCCCTTTCACCACTTTAGATCTCAAAGCAACTTAATCTGATTTAAAGTCTCTGACTAAACAGTGGATTTAACATGAACTATCAGCTTTCTAGTTAAGGTTGCACAATTTTCCTTTCTAACATAATTCCATATTTCTATTTAAAAAAATTAAAATTGTCTGATTTAGAATAAGAGAAGAGCATATTTTTTAAGTTATTAGTGATCAGTTTTTTATAGATTCCTGTTATGGCCAAAAGTTGGCCTTATGTTCAGCTTAATAGCTGTAGATGAGGTTACAGAATGTTGTTCTGTTGGTATGCATTGTATGATTGCAATTTTGTTCCTCTGTCAGGTGAAAATAAAGCCTTGCCCAACAATTTTTCTCAGAAGTTAATAATTCTTAAATATTTGATGTCTCATTTAAAAAAGGTTTTTTGGCAACTTGTTTTCAATGTTATAAAAGATGGTTCTGTGAAAACAGGTAAACTGTGACTAGCTGTATTTCAAGCACAAATATAAAGTTTCTAAGATGGGCTTTGGATTCTAAACAATAGATAGAATGATATGGATGGGAGGACAAACGTATTCTAGAGATGATTCCAAATTTTAAATAGTGTAGTGGGATAAATCTATACAATGTTTCACAATATATATTTGATTATGTTATCCATTGAAACATTAGTAAGGCTCATTACAAATATTCCCAAGATGGATTTGAGCACCTGCTGTGTATTGCATTGCTTTGGGGTTTTTTTTGTTTTGTTTTTAAAACTGATTTTTAAACTTGCTAGAATGTTCTTTTGTGAGCTTGTTGAGTTGTTGTTGATGTTGTTTTAAAATGAATTGTATATGATATATCAAGGGAGTTTTTATAGATATGCATATATAGAAAGAACAGGTCTTCAGAACTCTCTGAGGAGTAACATTCTTCCCACTTATAAGTTGAGTAAAGATCACCTGAACTTCCAATAAATGAGTTGAGTTGCACTGTATTTTTCACTCATTGGATTTGGTAAAGAACAATTTTCAAGAGGCCTGGGAGCTGGAATCTTGCATCAGCAAGTTCTGGTTCCAAAGAACTGGCAGTCTCATTTCCTTCCTGTCTGATCCTCTTCAGAAGCATTTTTGGCAAGATATTCAAAGTAAAGGAATCAGTTTTCTACATTCATTTTGCATTAAATGAAAAAAACACATAGCGTTCAAGTGAAGGATGTTCAACTCCCATTATTTCTTAAGCCTGAAGAAGAAATTGGATTGGCATTTTCAGTCGAGACATTTGAAGTCCCACGGTTGCTTCAAGTACTTTGAGATTCCCAGCTATTCTGGCTAAACCTTTCATCAGTTTGAGAGATGATTTATACTAGATTTATGCCTTTCTTTTTTTTAAGAAACTAGTTTGATAGCCACAGAACCCTGGTAGCTGCAGGTATTTCATACGGAACTTCCTGAATGCTCTTGTAATTTGATTTTTCCTGTTGGCTTCCATGCAGTGCAGCAGCAATCATTTTTGGTGATAAACTTTCATATTCACACACACTCTCTGCTATTTCCAGCATTCTTCACCTGTGGCCCACCACATGATGGAATTGATGCCACATAATTGAATATGCATGTTAAGCACATCATTGGAACATTTGGGAGGCCTTACTTGCATAATGTGTGCTTGACATCCTAACAGCATGGCCTGAGTGGGCCTGCAAGGTCACATGGTGTGTATTTGATAACCTG
Source organism: Vidua chalybeata (assembly GCF_026979565.1). Lineage (NCBI taxonomy): Eukaryota > Metazoa > Chordata > Aves > Passeriformes > Viduidae > Vidua > Vidua chalybeata. The sequence continues at coordinate 7,686,040 of NC_071537.1, read as the reverse complement.
CTCATCAGCATTTGGGTCTGTTCTTTGATGGTTTATCCTAGCAGAGAGCCAGAGATGGTACATATGGAATTTGAGATGCCTGACATGATGACTGTAAGCTGTCCAGATAGTCCAGCTATTAAGAGTGATTATGACTGGGATATGTGTTGCCTTTGCTGGAAGTCTTTCGTTTCAGGGATGCTGCTTTTATCTCCCGTGGCTGCTTTGGCTTTCACGAGTCTCCCTGGGACTTTGTCATCATTAAAGGAGTTCCAAGACAGTCTCCTACTCAAATGGCAGAATTTATTTCCAAATATCACTGCTGCACTGTCACTTTTCATTATTGGCTCACAGACTTTTTCACCATAGCTGGAATATGATCCCTGTTTTTTTATATACTGATGCTGAGGCCAAATTATTTGGCAGTGCAATTGAAACAGTCAGTAATATGTTAAAGATTCTCTTGGCTGGGAATCCTTCAATCCCAAAGTAGGCATGTAGGGTTGGTTTATGTGTGTGTTTGTCAGCAATTTATCCTGCCTAAGCCCCTGACATTATTTTAGATATGCTTGGTGTGCACACTCAACCTGTACAGGCAGCTGTGCAGATACATGTGTGGGTACCTAAGGTCTTCTGGTCCATGTGGACCACGTACAAAAAGAGGAATCTAGGCAACTAAACAACAAATAAGACAACAGATGTCTTATCTACCATTTTCCAGATGCCAAAGTTCCACTTTTACTGCTTGCATCATGTTCTTTCTAGTGTCCAGGACATGTGAGTCCTCACAGACACCTGGAAAGTTGGTCACCTAGGGTAGCAATGGAGTTAGGAAGTAAATACAGAAGTAAGACACAAAGTGGACAGTGGTAATTTTGCTGAATGTTCTTGTTACTGTTCAAGAGTCTCACAGAACACATCACTGCTTACGGAATGGAACATTTCGTAGTAATTTTCTGGTTTATTTAAGATTGTTCTTGTGTCCCTAAGTGTTAGTAGGTAAAGCAATTTTTGTTTGGTCATGATCTTAACTGAGAGTACAGAAGCAGAAGAGAGCATAGGGAGTACATATTTGGGAGGTCAGGATACTGACTATCTACCTACTAATTCTTTTAAAAGGTATTTACCACTGGTATTTTTGAAACAAAATTAATAATCCTTCACATTTCAATTTGCTTTAACAAGACAGGGGAAAAAAAGAAGGGAATGCTCTGGTTGTGTGTAGAATTAAGAGTACTGAAAGATTTTCTTTTCAGCCATGGGTTAAACCTGAGTGGCCAGAGAAAATGTGAGATCAAAGGTGAAAGATCAGTGAAAGAGAATGGCAGTAACTCTTGGTTCACTTGTGGAATACATAGCTCTTTAACAATGGCAGGTTCCCTTTAGATGTATTATAGTGTTTTTCTCACCTTGTAAATTACCTTTACTTACCTTGTAAATTAAATCAGTTGTGTACCTAATTCACAATCAGATCAATATTTCTGCTTTGGAGCTGACAATGTGTATCCTCTGCCTGGGCAGGCAGCTGGGTTTGGTATTCTGGCATCCACTTGCCATCATGTACCTGTCACAGCCTAGTTGTCTCTCTGCATCTCTCTTCTGTGTGTTTAAACTGGGCTTAATGAAAACTGCCTGCACAGAGATTACATGTGCAAATGTATTTGGTTTGGGTGTCTTGAGATTTTTACACCAATGGTTGCAAGTAATGCATGTAGATTTATCCTGGAACAAGTAAATGCCTTTTTTTCCTTAAAGCCTGCCTTTCACTTGCTAATTATGTAAAGATGAAATGATAAAAATGAGTAGAATCTGTGATGTAGTTTCACTGATACGTCCTAAATATGTTTTAGAAATGTGTGCTTTTAGTTTTTCCTAGACTATGTTTTATAACTTGCAAATCATTAATGCATGTATATTCAATGTGTATTTAACAGCATTGGAAATGTAAATGTGCCACTTTTATCTCTGTCTCTGAATTGCCTAAAGTTGATCAGTGTCAGCACTGTGGACCTTAGAGGATGGAATATTGATCCTACTTTTTCCTGAAATTTGATTTCTCTGAAGTGCTGTTAAGTTAGGTGTATTTCATTACCCACAGTGGCCTAGTAATTATTAATTGTACTGTAGCCACTGGGGAAAAAAACCAAACTATTTCATTATGACCAATAATAGAAATCAGAATTGTCTTTGAACAGAATGAGGGTTTTTAGTAGAAGAGAAGCATATAGGGAGTAGAGTTTTTGTTGGGGTCTTTGGGGATGTTCAACAAGATAGAATAATTAGGATAAAAACTGTGTGGACAATGACTGATGAGATAATAAAGTGAGATAAGAACATGGTGAATTTTGAAAATGTGAAGTTGTTGCTGTTGAGCTTTTTTTTTTTTTTAATGTTTTATTAAGACAAAAAGCATTTTAAGTTTTTCTCTTCCATCTGTTGCATTTTTCATCCACAGAAAATTTCCCCCTGGGTGGGTTTGCGCAAGATCAACATCTCCTACTGGGGCTGGGATGACATGTCCCCCTTCACAAACACCACCCTGCAGTGGCTCCCTGGAGAGCCCAATGACTCTGGCTTCTGTGCCTACCTGGAGAGAGCTGAGGTGGCAGGGCTGAAGGCAAATCCCTGCACTGCCATGGCAGATGGCCTTGTGTGTGAAAAACCCGTTGGTAAGGAGCCTCTTACTCCCAGGAACTGATGCTGTGGTGAATAACAAGCTCTCTGGGGTTTCATTTGCCTAAGAGGGATTTGGGGACAATTTGGACTAAATAATTACAAATATATATATTTTTTTTGTTTTTTTTTTGGAAATAGCTGTAATCTATTAATATTCCTAAAGCAGCAAATATTTATTTGAGAATTAATTCATGTGGCTTACTTGGCATTACACCAGAAATCTTATAGTTTTCCTCTAAATCAGTAATAGTCAATGGTAACAGTAGCTGAAACCACATGTGGAGATATTCAGCAATGTTGATGTGTTCTTTCTGAATCTTGCTGAACATTAGTGAATATCTTAAAGCTGTAAAATATGGACAAATCCAAAATTCTGGTTTCTGTATTTTAGGTTTGTGTATAAAGTTTACTGTGACAGTCACTTGACTGTTCAAGTTAACATCCACTGAAATGGACTCTGTAAGCTGTTGTATGAGTCATGCTTAGTTTTGTATATTAAATTTTGTAAAATATGATTTTATTTATGTATAGAAACATAAATTTGGACCAAAATATTTATAGCTAGTTAAGGAAGCATCCACTTCAACAGGGATTTTTCTAATGGAACAAGTGGTGAAAAAAAAAAGGAAATTGAACTTGTGTTCAAAATGATAAAATATTTGTGATCCTTTTCCAGTCAGCCCCAACCAGAATGCCAGGCCCTGCAAAAAGCCTTGCTCCCTGAGGACAACCTGTTCCAACTGCACGAGCAATGGCATGGAATGCATGTGGTGCAGCAGCACCAAACGATGCGTGGACTCCAATGCCTACATCATCTCCTTCCCATATGGACAGTGTCTGGAGTGGCAAACTGCCACCTGCTCCCGTGAGTATCTTAGAGAATGTTCATCTTACTAAATATATTGTTAGATTTATTTTTCACTCAAAAGAGCTGGAGGGTTTCAGCACATTCTCTAGAGATAAAAAGATTTTCAAGTGAATGAACTTATATAGCTACTAATGAGAGAAGTCAGTGCTGTGTATGCATTTCTTAGATACAGATAAAATGCTAGAAATTCTTTTATGATGAAATATATCTAGTCTTTTGAAACTGTGAAAAGTATTTATTCCTTTCAGATAAAGAAAAATTACCATGATTGTTTGTATGACCAGAGTTACTGTGACAAACAACATCCATCAACTGGAACAAGATGCCGTTAAAATTAGATAACCAATATGTAGAACTTAGACTTACACAATATCAAGTTATTAAGAAGTGTGCTGATTTTTTAAAGTTTAAATGTTCTGATTTATTTTTTTCAGATTCAGGCTATGCCATTTTCCTAACATGCAAAGATAAAAACAAATTTTTAATAAGGCTTATATTTGTCTTGAGAATATTGTAACATAAATGCAAAACAAATGATCTTAATCTTCCTTAGATTCCTCTCCCTTGCAGATGGGGATTATTAACCCTTCATCCCTAATAATTAACTCTTTCAGATTGTTCATCCACTCTATGGAAGTAGAAGGAATTCTATTAGGCCATCAGGCAGGTAGAAGAGGTACAGAAAACTTCTGTCCTCTGTGATCAGACTGGGTCAGGCTGCATTAATGTTCAAGGTTGCCCATTTCATCCTTTGGGAACAAGAAGCAAGTGATTTCTAACTTTGTCAAGGAGCCAAATTACTCCCTGGATGTCTCCTTTGGAAGCACATTTCATCAGAGCTTGATGCACTGTTTCTTCAGGAGAATGAGCAATCTCCTCCAAGTCCCTTTCAGTGTATCAGGCACAGCTGCTCCTTCCCAAGCTGGGAGTGACTGGAGTGAGCCCCGTGCAGTTCCATTCCAGGGTTTATTGGTGCCATAACTGATGTAGATGCTGGAGTGAGCTGCCTGGTGGCTTAGATTCTTGTCTTAGTTGAGGTTTATTTAGAATAATTCCCCAGTCACTGTCGTTCAGAAGATTGGTTCTTAGCATTTTTCAGGATTTCTGAAGTGTACCTTTGGACTCTCCTTATTGCTCTACTCTGAGAGAGTCTTTCTGTTTACTTCTGATTTCCTTTCTCTCTCCATAAGGGTCTTTTGATATGAAAGCCTTTGGAATCTTTTATTTCTGGATATCTTGTGACAGGATTAATGATCTTGACAACAACAACATGCAACATGCTTTCAGGATCATAATTAGATCATGATTCCATTTTATAGGTTATGGATACAAATTAAAAAAAAAACCTGAAGATCACAAAAGGCAGTTACTTGCTTTCACCTAAGCCTCAGGAAAATACTAAGTAGAACAAGTTCTTGATGTGTCTGTAAAAGGAACCATTGATATATTCTAATCTTAGAAGACAAAAAGAGCTGTATGTACCAGGCCACTACATATATGGGTTAAAGGGAAATAAGGCATAGGGAAACTTTTCCTTCAGGCTAAACCGAGAGCCCATATTTCTCTAATTGAGGTCCCTTCTTCATCCTTAATAATCATAGAATGTAATGGATCAGGACCATGTTGAGCTGCTCTGGTAAAGTTTTTGTCTAAATTAGTAAATTTCAGGTATTAATCCAGATTCTAGTACCCAGGTTCAGTGTAACAGGTAATAGGAACATTTAATCTCTTGTCAATATGTTTGGAATAATAATTCTGTAGTTATATAAAGGTTTCTCTCTTGTAACCATTCACAGAACTTTCTTTTTTTCCTCTCCTGTACAGGAATCAATTTTTTAACTTATAAAATATTGATAGCAAGTTGTGGCAGAACTTAAATAGATTGCAAATCTGGAGATAAAATTGACAGAATACCACATAAATGCTGCTTATGTTCTTGAACTAGCAGATATTATGTCAGCCTCAACTTTCAGTTCAGTTTTTCTCTTTGTGTAGTGTTTGCACATCATGCTGATTCAATTTGTTTGGGGAACATAAGAAATTGTTTTTAATTTGATTGTCATTTTTGTCAGGTCTGTAAAAGTTTATATTAAATAAGGCAAGAGGGATTTGCTATATACCAGTTCAACATTATGTAAAGGCAATTTTGTATGAAAATGTACTTTATATTCAACAAATTAGAAAAAGCAAGATTCTGTGGCTGTAAGCAGTTTTCCCAGAGTTTTATATCATCAGATATTTTGCATTTATACAAGAAAATGCATGTTCAAATGAAGCATGGTTCAGATATTATGTTAGTCTAAAATGACTTGAAAAATTTATTAGGTAAATATATCATTATTGCTGCTGAAGTAATGAATTATTAAGTGGATTCCCTTATCAAGGGATAGTGTTTCTGCTTGAAGAACAGACTGGAACTATAACTTTAAAAATCCTCCTTGTTTTTAAAATTTTATTTTTATTTTGAATTACTAATTTCTGAGCTTTTGGATGTTTTACTCTGAATGAAAAAAAAATTCAGACAAGCATGTATGATTTAAAATATGTAAAAAAAAAACAACTGAGAACTTCACATTTGTTTTCACAACTTGGAATTAAAAATGAAGAATGCTGTTTTATTGGTGACATATTGTCATTTTAATGCCTACTTGCCAAAAACTTGCATTTTCACTCTTCCCTACATCTTCCATCCATTATGACTTCTGATTGAATAGCTGACAGTTGAACAATCTTGGACCACCTCTAGAATTTCAAAGAAAACAAAATTGCTGCTTGACTATCTCCTTCTTCCATCAACAATTGCTTCCCAGCTCTCTTCAGTTTTTCAGCTGAATGCCACTACAGATAATAGCTGAGGATTTTCACTTTTGGTTCTGTTTTAGCCTCTGTAAAGATAGTGCAGCTGATACTTCAGGGCTTTATAAATAGCAGTGTGAGTATAAATAGCAGCATGAGATTTGTTTGGATTGTTTAGAGGGATCTCTGAAAGGGCAAGCCAGCCAGTGCAGAATGATAGTCTTTGTTTTTCTGCAGATCTTCTAATGTATTCAAAAGCCCAAATTTGTATCATTCAGCTTCAGCTCTGATGGTTTAAAACTGATTTTTCACGTTTGACAATTTGCAACAACAGTTGGCCTTTCCCATCCCTGCTATTTTCCATATTTGGGAAACTTGAAACATTTCCTCCTATTTGGATTCTTCCAAGTCTATTGAAGAGCTCTTACTTCAGCTTTCTGTGCTGTTAAAATCCTTTTGAGATTCACTCAGACTCTTCACTGCCTGTTTTCCTGATATCTGCAGGTATCTTCAGACTGTGCAGTATTTTTTCTTCTTACAGCTTTTGTTACTTATAAACAATTTCAATAGTTGCTGAAGTCAGAGGAGCTAGCTTTATTCAGTTAATTTAGTTAGCAATGAAATCATTCTGCTTAGTATTCCTTTTGTGGACCAGAGTAGCCCAGGTAACTGAGCATTATTTGGATGCAGTGTTCTGGCTGCAGCTGAGCCAAATTGAGAGGTTACCCTCATGTAGAAGCCATTTGAGTGTCCTTCAAAATAACTCTGGGAATCTTTAAATTACTTTCTTCTTTTTAAAAACAAACTTGGATAATTCTGGCTTCACAGCAGGAGCTTACCTTCATGGGTGCTTTTAAAATTTAATTTTAAAAGCCTGTAAAGTTAATGTGAGGAGGGACAGGGACCCATAGTGATCAATGTTTGAATGGTTCTGATGTTAATTTGATCTAGTGTTACAACAGTAACCAAAAAAACACTAACATACATGGAAAAAAGCTTAAAGAAGCTTGGGAACTTTAATTGTGTTCTTGAAGTTACTAAAATGTTAATTTCTTATTAATAAAAAATGACAGTAACTTCAGAATAGGAATTTTATTTGGTTCTAAACAGATTGAAATATGAGGAAGCCAGTTTAATAATTTTAAAGAATAGAGTACAAAAGATCTAAAGGGATATTTAGATTTTAGAATACAATTTTAAAAATGAAACCTGATTAACTGATGAGAACCTGAAGATATAGTTAATTGAAATGGGTCTGAATTATGACTTGTTGCTGGAGATGTGTGGTTTGCTAGCTTGTTTCAAAAGCTGTATGTAAGAAGACTAAGTCATACTTACAGGTAAATATTCAGGTGACATCCAGGGGTACTTTGGGCCCAAAATAATTTTTGGTTGGAGTTTGAATGATCCTGTGTTTTTTTTATATTTACAAATATTATCACCCTTACTTTGTTTATTGACCTTACATTAAACTCTAGTTTTTCCTTTGGAAGGGCTGTTTATCTCAGTAAAATTAGTAATAAATGTATTATATACTACTAATAAGGAAAGAATATACATTTTCTTCTGTATCTAATGAAGATGTGCAATATTCTTGTTCTGCTTAATTTTCTTTGTTGATTTGACATTTTTATTGTGGTGTAACAAACAGCTGCTGTTTTGTGATCACCTGTTTTGTGATCTTTAAGGATGCACTACTTTTAATGAAAACTGAAATAGTCTTACAAGTATTACTGATTTTTTTTTTTCTAATTTGCACAAGAAAAAATAATTAATTAATTCTCCATTTTCTGGTGTAAAGTCCAAGCATCTTATTTAAAAAAACCAATACATTAATACTGTATTCCATGTGCTAAAGCTCAAAACTGCTCTGGGCTGAGGACCTGTGGACAGTGTTTGGAGCAGCCAGGGTGTGGATGGTGCAACGATCCCAGTAACACTGGCAAAGGACAGTGCTTGGAAGGCTCCTCCAGAGGCCCAATGAAGCCTGTCAGTGTCCACTCCAATGAAATGGTGCTTGATGCTACTCTTTGCCCAAAAGAAAAAAATTATGAGTGGTCTTTTATCCAGTGTCCAGGTAAGGTTTGCTTCCATTCTTTCTTATATATGAAATAAGAGTTTAAGCACACCAAAATAACATGATTGTTCTAAGTAATGCAAATAGCATTTTCATGGAAAACTTGTTTTTTACAAAATATTTCCTAAATATAGAGTTTGTTTGTCTACTGAGCACAAGTATAGGTTGACTTGTGAAATGCAGAGCAAGTAGTTTAGCCACAATTGCCATTTATTTGTAGATAAATTTTCACCCTATCCTTCTACACCCTATCCTTCTACATTTAGAAATCAAAGTATATGAATTTTCTTCAGCTCTTATTTTCTTCTGGCTTCTGCATCCATCAAGGAATGGAACAGGGGAGAAATTATCCGTAGGAGAAGACTGATGGACACAAAATTCCCTCCTGCTCTTGCCAAGTCCAGCTGACTGTCAGAATGGGGGGCTGCCAAAACCTGAGCTGTGCTTCCAGCTGACCTTTTCGACACTCAGAGTGAATAGAATGTGTTCTAGTGTAGCCTTAAAGAGAATCTCTCGAGTCTCAATTTAAGCCACACCAGTCTGCTTACAGTATTTTAATTTTTAAGTTCATTGGAAAAGTAAGGAAGATATCAGGTGCTGTAAGACAGTGAAAGCTGTGCTGGTGCAGCCTCCCATGTGGAAATCCTCCAGCACTGACAGCAGAGTGTGGAAGCAGCTGTGGAGGACTGCAGGCAAATGAAAAGCACACTGGGGACTTTGACAGCCCTCCAGAAGTAATTTACAATAACTAATACAGTTTAATAGACAGCATGAAAACTTTGTGGTGACTTATTTTTGTTTGGTGTTTTTTTTTGGTGGTGTGTTGTGGTTTTTTTTTGGGGTTTTTTTTTTTTTTTTTCTTTTTTTGTTTGTTTTTTTTTTTTTAGAATAAATGGTGTAACTGTGCTAAAGTTATTTTTCCAGGAAATATTCTACTGCTGATAATTTTGGAAGCTGGAGCTTCTGTAGGATCAATAATTTTATGGGTACATGCAGCTGTGTTTGCTTTCTTGTCTGCTTTTTTCATCAATTTATTCTCTCTATTATATACATATATATATATATATATATGCTTATATATGCTATGTGATATATATATATATATACACATATATATATATATGCATATGTGTATGCATATATATAGAGTGAGGGTTTTTAAAAGTTTTAGAATAATGAAATGAAATATAAACCCCAGTGAACACTGTTGCATATTTTCAGTGAAAACTAACTAAGCCTTCCACAGCATCTGATACTACTTCCTGAACAAAGAAGCTTCTAGTACATTTCTGGAAACAATAGAATGACATTCTGTTGTTGTTGTATAGAAATTTCATTACTTAGTCTACATATTGTTATAGAAGGATTGTTAACCCTTCAGTGCAATGCATAATTTCTGCCACTAGTGAAATTGTAATAAGTAAATATATTGCTTGTCTAAACAGCTGTGTTTAATATTTATTCTTGATGGATAAAATTCTGTATTCATTGTATCTTCTTATCAAGAATTTACTAAAGTTCCAGTTTAACATTCCCTAGCTTTATGAGTTTAAGGGACAAATAGTACAGAAGTAATAGAATTAAAACTTCAATTGATGTGAAATTTCTTTTTGATCTGTTTAGGCTGGAGGTTTTGTTCCTAAGATTTTTGTTTTCATTTTCATAGAATATTTTCTGTAGTGGATTATACTAACATAGTTTATTCTTAGCAAAACAATCATTTGATGTACTTGAAACAAGCTAGAAATAGACTAAGTCTATGTAAGCCTACTGAACAGTTTGCAGTTAGGATGAAAATATAAATAGATAGTTTATACTGTGCAGTTTGGAGATTATTCTGCCACATTGATGAATAGTTGGCTGAACCATTCATGTTCATTCAGGTATGCTCTTATTTTTCCTTGTAGTCCATATGCATCCTCCTTATAGAACCTCTGGGCAATTGTGCTGCTGATAAAAATTTTAAATTCCTTCTCATTTTCTGTTTGTACAAAACTTCAAGATTACTATTCATCAGGCAGTATAGAAAATGTTTATTTTTATGACTGGTCACTTTGAAATCAATAGGCTTCAAATAAGCTGTCATAGTATTTCCTTTGGTATTAATATAATTTTGTTTTCATCAGATTCGTAGTTTACCTGAACTATTGTTATAAATAAAATTGCAAATAACATATATGTAAAAAGCAAAGAAAAATAGCTTTGACATTCACCTTCTGAGAAGAAAGCCCGTTTTTCTTTTAAGTCTAAATTTCTCCTCTGAAAAGCAATGTGAGTAGATTCTAACTAGTTTGTTCAAAACTAGATGAAGTATCTGTACACTAGATCCAGATTGTAATGAAGATACCCTTTTCATAAATTTTCCTAGCTTTAACTATTTTCTTAAAACTGTAATTGCCAACAATTGTCAGCTTCATCAGCTATTGCAACACAGAGGTCCAAAGCAAATTAGACATAAAATTGCTTCTCTCCGGGGCAGCCTGACTGAGGATTCAGCTGAAGCACATTTTTGTGTGTGAGGAAAATGATTTTGTTGCTGCCAGTGATGTACATTAAAAGGACTTAAGGAAAAAAGAACTTTTACAAATTTAACTCCTAATTCTTATTTAATTACTCGTTACTGTGTCTCATTAATTTAATGACTTTTTAAATTATTTAATACTGATGTCTCCAGTTTGATTGCACTTAACCAACTTTGAAATTTATTGAACTTGCACTTCTGACTTTTTCCAATGAAATGCATATTTTTAGGGATATCAGCAAATATATTATGTAATTTTTCTATGGTGTGTCATGTCAGTTGTGGACTGCACTACTTCTTACTGTGTATATATTTTTTTGAATTTATTTTAAAATCTATTCAATTTACTTTGATGCAACAAAATGTAAGAATTCAGAGCTGTCATGTATGACCAGATAATATTATCACTTGCAGAAAACTAAACTTCACAATTAAGGTTGCTTTCATCACCCTGTATAACACAAAAATAAAGAAATACAAAACTAAGCATTAGCAAGGAAAATTTAGAAATCAATGGACCACTCGTTAGAGAATATTAATATTAAGCATTTGTCTTACACTGTGATATAGTCTTAATTAGGCAATCTTGCTTTAACAGAACACCTCTTTAATGAACTCTCTCTTTTTACTTTTTGCTTATCGGGCTGTATTTATTTTTACATTTGCTTTAAGTAATTTAATGTGCAAAACATGTACACAAACCCCAAAATGGAGCTGCAGTTCATGGTACTTTTGTGTAGCTTTTCCTGAGAATGGCAACAAACTGCAAAAGAGGGAGACACCACAAAGGTGTCTAAAAAACAAGTATTCTTGGAAAGAATAAGGCTTGTGATTTCTAGTGATTTAGTCAAGATAGTGAGAGAACCTAATGGCACAGAAATGTTTAATACTTGTTTGGAAAATTTTCTAGACATAGTTACAGAAGAAAGAAGAGATTGTCAACTTGGGAGGTTTTGATGGTTTATGAGCCAAGTCTGGCAATGGCTATAAATATATTAAGTTACTAAATTATAAAACAGCTCTAAAAACTTAAAAATCATGCAGTGAGAATCCCCTTTTTCCCCCTAGCAAAGACACCAATCACTATGACATTTAAATTAAAAATCCAAATTTAAAAAAAAACCACAATCTTACTGTGATAGCTGTCCTCTTCCAAGTCTTCCACCCACTTTGGCACTGCAGAATCGACAGGTCTGACATGGTTTGACATTTGACAAGCTGCTAGAATTGACAGATTACTAATCTGCTGGGCACCATGAGCTCTGAAGCTCCACTCTATAGAGAGGTCATCCTTCAAAACCTGGCAGTAGGATCAATGATGCTGGCAGGATTCACATTGTGATTTTGCTGCAGGAGTGGTCAGTACTTTCTGAGTTTCCCCAAAATGTGAAGCTCTGGAGTGGATCTCTGCTGTAAGATCAGTGGTTTATAGTGGTGCTATTTGACAAAAAGCAATTTTATGCGTTCAAGGTCAGGTGTGAAAAAATTATGTCAATAGGAATCCACTTTTTTTTTACTTTCACCAAAATCGACTGTAGCGAGGAAGGACTGGAGCTGTTTGATGTGATCCTGATGTCCTTAAAATTGCTTTGTATGCCAAAGGTAACCAGGGTCAGGACAATTAAAAATAAGATAGTATTTAGGTAATTTATTTTGGACTTCTGTCTCCCCCCTGGACATGTTCAGCTGCGAGTCCATGTTCCCCATTGTAGTAGGCTTTCAAATGCTTCATACTTGCATGTAGGTCTTGGGGTGTTCATGGAGTCTCAGTTAGTGACTTACCACCTCTTCAAAGATTTCTGAAATGCCTGGACAGCATTTTAAAACTGTAAGGACTAATTCTGTCACCTCAATGACAACCCCCCCCCAAAAAAAAACAAAACAAAAAAAAACCCTTCTCATAAAACCCCCCTTAAAACTTGCATGTCACACCACAGTCAGTTTTTGTGTGAATCCATCTTGTATTGCAAAGCTGTTTTACAGATGATCTGTGTCAAAGTGCAAATATATTTATGCTGGTCATTAGTCAGGACTAAACTCCTCAGAATCACATTGTACTACAATATCATAATCACATAGAGATTATTTTGTTCCAAAGAGAAATTTACTAATGAAGCTTTTAAAATGTTGTATTCCAGCTTGCCAGTGTAATGGCCACAGCACCTGCATCAACAGCAATGTCTGTGATCAGTGTAGAAACCTAACAACAGGAAAACAGTGTGAGACCTGCATGCCAGGATATTATGGGGATCCCACAAATGGAGGACAGTGTACAGGTAAGTTCTTTTACTGGAAGGAAAAAGAAAAATATCAAAATGACATTTTATGTAATGTGAATTTAATGTTTTTAATGTAATGTGAAATTAACTTTTCTTTAAAGGTTGAAAGTTTATTTTGTAGTATAGATGAGCTGATCAGCTAAACTAATGATTCAAAATCAGTTAATATATTTAAAGAGAAACTCATTCAGAGTAATCATTTTGCAATTGCTGCTCTCTCAGGAGGAGGAAGAAACTTCCTCATTGGAGCAATACCTCAAATTATTTCAGAGATGTCATTAAATTCCATGTGAACAGTCCTGTTAGAGGCAGTGAGAAGGTGCTTATAAATAAACTTCAGTATCTGCCAGAATGTCTGGTAACACTGATTTGTATAAATATGTGGTACTAGTGGAGGAATTACACATTTAACAGACTAAAAGGTCTTACTCATGTATAGATGAAACAAAAAGTCCTGGTGTGCTGAGGATGGCAAGGCACCCAGACCTATTCAAAGTTTAGCTTTTAAACTGCTGCACTGGAGGAAGAGAATGAAGTCAAATACTGCAAGTGGTTTTTGCATATTGCTGTAAGGCTACAGCAACTCCTTCCCTTAAAACTAAATGGTGGAAGGAGGAACATATTCATTGTGGAAACTCAATAAGGTTGGCTTTGAATCTAGGAAGGTGCTGGAACGTTTTGTCCCATAACTTTTTCTTCTCCATTACTGATGTTTCTTTAACCAGACCTTTGCTTCTCAAGGAATATTTCTTCATTTAAAGGGTTTGTTGGTTCCTCAGCACTCTAATGTGCAGTAGGCAGTGCATAAAGATTCACATCTGGTACACTCAAGCACGATATGTAAAAATTGTGTTCAAGGGGATAGAAAGATTAATGTCTACCTTTATTGACAATTGAACATTTTGCTGAGGCTTTATGATGCTTTAAATAATTCTTAATAGTTCAGTTTTTCTCCTGAAGTTGACAAAATGTTCTTTTGCTGTCTGTATCACCTTTGTGGCAAATGATGTATTCATACAGCTTTATTCTTCAGGGATACATTAGCCATCAACCAAATAAGCATTCCATCACCTGTAGTGAAATATGCTTGGTGCAATAATGGCTGAAATCAATTTATAAGACCAGTAAAATTATAAATTTTACAACTTGTTTTTTCAAACCTAGTCTGTAAAAATGCGTATTTTTATTGGTAGACATGATTTTAACAGGAGCTATTTTGACTAGAGAATGCTTTAAAAATAAAAATGATAATTATTTCAATGCTTTATCTGCTATGGTATGTTGTATTTTCAGTATAGAGCACATAATAAATGTTTACATCCTTAGGATATTTTGAAGGATGTAGTAATTGTGAACTGTTAGATTTTCTACAGTATCATGAGTACTGTGATAGAGGTGCCCAAATTGTGGGCCAGGGATTTCTGCAGGAAAAAATACCAGTGATCCACAGATAAGTCAAATCAATGTTACTGGGAATTAAGAGAATCTTGGAACCATAGCTGGGATCAGGCACAGTGCAAACATAAAGAAAGAAAGTAATAGTTCTGTTTCTTTTCTCCTTTATTCTGCTAATACTATTGGTAATGCAGAAAAAAAAATAAAGTTGGCTGGAAATTAAAACCATAATTAAAATAGAAACATACAGAGAAAAATATGAGTCGAAGAAAGGGCAACCCAGTTAGAAGCTGAGCTTAAGTGTGACTGAAATAAGGAGAAAATAAGGCAGGAAATTATATGGAAAAGACAATCAAAGGACAAAAGAATCACAAGGAACTAAAAAAAAAACCCAAACCAGTAATCTTTAGAATTGCATCTTGTGTGTTTGCTGCTGTCAGCTGAGTTTCTGGCTGGACCCCACCAACTTTGCTTTTCCCCACCAACTCGGCCTTTGGTTCCATGGCTGTATGAGCACATGGTGTGTTTTCCCCTTGGAGCTCCTGAATAATTTGGGGATGCAGATTGAAAACTTTTTAAAGGCATGAGAAGATGATGACTAAAACTCTGAAAGTACCTCTGTAATACTGTAATACTCTTCATGGATCAAGTTGCTATAGTTACAAGGACATAGCTTGCTTTGAATTGGAGAGCAGTCAAAGCTGGGGACAGAGGATGCACTTGATCTCTGCAGTGCAGAGGTGAAGTCGTGTGCTCTGGGACAAAATCTGCAGGTCATTTCCCTAGCACATTCATGACATAAAATAACTTCTTCCAGTGTCCTGATGAAAGTACTTATGTATTCAGCACACACATTATGTTTCCTGCTGTCATGATATATGTACTTATAGGTAAAATCTGAGCTCTTAGTTTGACTGTTGGTGATACAGACTAAAATGATTTGAAGAAAACCTTCCTTTTTTATATAAGTTCCATTAGCCCTCAGGAAGGAGGAGGACATGCATAGCAAGCCTTGAAGTCCTTGGAAAACTTTTATCTTTTTTTCTTTAACTATGCCAATAGTTTCCTAAATCCTTTCTGTTTATACTCCTAGGAGGTAATTCAGAAAGCTCTAAAAGCTGTCCACCTCTGAGTGATCAATTCTGTTCTGACCTTTGTCCAGGGATGACAAATTCTATTAAAATACAATTTTTTTTTCCACTCTGGTACTAATGGTGGCTTTACAACTGTCATCAGATAACTGATACATTTATAGTGGTATTGCATAGTGTTATGGTATTAAATTACTATGGAATGAGTAACAGTTGTTATAGAAAAAATATACAATTCAGATTTCAAAAGGTTTTGAATAGTTGTGATTAAAGAATGGGTAAAAAAAATTGACTTTTTGGGATTTTCACTCACTATAATTGCTGACATTTCAATAGCTTTAAAACAGATCTAAGGACTTGCTTTGCATCCTGATATGATGCAGGCTTAGTAAATGTGACAAACCTTGCAGAAGGACAAAGAAAAGATGGAGGCATAACAGCAGGCTTCAGATGCATGAAGGGAAGCTGTAAAGAGAGGGAGATGATAAAGTGCCTTCCCCCATGCCCCCATTTTGGTTGAGGAGGAAGTAATTGGATTAGGTTGCAACAAGAAAGATAAAGGTGGAATACAAGGAAAAATATCTACTGGTTAAACCGTGAAAGATTACCTAAATATGCTATGAAATCTGCATTACCACTTACACTATCCCTTTTAAATTTTCAAATGTCTCAAGCTTTGGAAATGGGTAGGGAACTAGCTGATGCCACACATTTTTCTCCAGTGCTAATATTTAGTAGTGTCTTGGGGTGTGAGATCTAGAAAGCAGGGAGGTATTGGGTGAAGATAAAGTATTCTGATTATATATGAAATTGAGCTATGTATAGTCCTATGGCTGTGGATATTTACCATATTTTGGGTCCTTAATGTTACTAAGATGTCACTAATTTGTGTACTACTTACTTTAGAATCTGTAGCATTTTAGTTACTGTAGACTTGAAAAGCTTTCCATCCTATGCAGGTTTCACCTGTAGCTGAGACTCTGGTTTATTTGTGTCAGAAATGTGGTATTTTGGTTGTTGATGGGCAATAGTTTGGCAATAGTCATATTTTTAAGAAATCATTACTATTCTTTTTCTTGAAATAACCATACCTAATACCAATTTCTCATTTCAATTCTGTCACTTGAAGTCTCTTTTCAATACAGAGAATGAGAGTTAGAATTTGTATTCTTGGTGTAAAAATGAGCTTTATATTCAGTTGTCCTAAGATGTGGCTTGCAGTGAAGATATATTTGCTCCTTCAGTTCTTTATGACATTTCATTGTACAAATATATAGTTTGAATTATTTTATATTTGATTAATTGCTGCATTCTGTACAAAAATCAGTAATAAATTGCAGGGGTCTTTTATGATAAGGGAAGTTCTGTGACTGTAATCTATTAGTTATCTGTTCTTATACTAATTAAAATGGTTTCAGGTAGTCTGTGGTGTCAAATAGGTAGCCATAATAGAAAATGAAATTAATTTCTTACCTTAAATCATAAAATATTTTAGATTGTACAGAAAGATTTGCATTCCTTCTTGGAAATAAATGACAGTGCACAAATTAGTAATTCCAGACCCTGTGCACATGCTTAAGATTTGTCATCTAAACCCCCTGTCTAGCAAAGAAAGCATGAAGAGAGGGTACCACCCAAGTTACCAAGTAAAGTTACAGCACCCTTTTTAAGAGTTATGTCAATGTGTAAGAAAATAAGAGGGAAGGCAGAGGTGAATTCTGAGCATGAGGGAATAGGATGCTCTGGGAAGAGACAGGTTTGGGTTTCCAGGCCAAGCAAATCCATGGGAAGTCCTTGGAGGGCTAAATTCAGTGCTGTCAGCCTGTGCCAGAAATATTTAAGTAATCAGACCCTGTCTTGAACAGAGTAAGGCACATTCTGTGCTGTGGTAAAGATTAGATGAGAGAATCACAGCTCAGTGTCTGTTCCTGGGACACCTGGGCAGCCTTTCAGTCTGAGGTGTTGAAGAGCTTGAAAGCAGATATTCCAAATCACTTTGATTAATTTTTTTCTAAGTTTTGCTCAAGTCCCATTTGAGGGATGATTTTGAAGGTATGAATATTGGAATTCATTAACAGAAAATTCATCACTGAATATTATTGGATTTTGGAAATAAAGCAGTTTTGACTGCAGGTGGGAGCAGGTCCTGGCTTGCTGTCTTGGCGGTTTCTCTTGGTGTTTTGTTTTCTTCAGGGTCTTGCTCTGTTATGTGCTGCATTTCTGGGAAATATGCAGTTTTCAAATGGAAATTCTGGGGAAAAAAAGAGCTGTGTGTACTACAGCCTGTACATAAAGTACCAAAAAAAACCCCACTATGGGAGATTGCTTGGAACAATTTTGTTTCATCTTAGTGATGTTTTTTAGTATTATTTTCAAACTTATTAATCATCTACTTAGTTGTCAGTGTTAAAAAAATTGCTCTAGCTGCTTATCACCTTGTCATTTTCTTTATGCATGGTATTTTAAAAAATTATCCTTACAATTTATGAGATGCCAGGAAAAAATTCTTTACAGTAACTAATGACACATGCAATGAATGTATAATACATTTAATAATAAGAAGACAACGTAAGCATTTTGCTGTATTCTCATCTTCCTTAATAATGGGATAACACTCCAAGTAGCAATTCAGTCTTCCCAGAATGTGCTGCCATTGTTGCTTTTGCACGAGAAGGAGACTGTGAGTCCCAGCACAGCAGGAGCATTGTGTCTTAACTTGCACTGATTGTTCTCTAAGCAGCCCTTAAAGGCACCAGAGACACTGAGGACCATCCTGTAAAAGCTTCCAACCACACAGGCTGTTGGAGTGATGTCTTTAAGCAAGTCTGCAGCATTCCTGTTGCCTTTATAGATCTTTTCCTTTCTCTTTTATCACACATTGGGCATTGGGATTACCAAAGGCAGCAGCTTCCCCCCACGTTTGGTTTGTAATCATTCTGTTTGGAAAGTTAAAGTTAATCTTTTACTGGAAACATCTGATTTTTTCATGAGATCTTCAAATCATTATCAAAAGTCAGTATGTTTTTAGCAAATATACACATGTGTGCATCACCTGTATTTGTACACCTATGTGCATACATCTACACATGCTGCTGCTTGAATGCATTCCACATAAACTTTGCCATCCAACTGGCATATAACTACAGGAAATCCCTCAAGACATTAAAAAAAGTAAACCAGACAGGTATCAATAAAAGACTAAGTTGTGAAAGTCCTTAGGTGAAGGACTTTGGTGAAATTTTAACCCAGCAGTAGATTAGTTGTATAGATACATATTTCTAATTATTAGTGTTGGTTAAAAAAATAAAAACTAAAACTTATTAGTGATGTGTTGTCACCAAAGTTATATCTGAAGAATGCTCTTCCACGGCGTTCAAGTTTTATTCTTCAGAAAATGTGATTATTCTGCTGAGTTACTGACAGCTGAGATGTGGGGTTTTGAGAGAAGAGGCCAAGGGTGCCACAAGCCATTACGTCAAATGTCTTTGAAAGAGAGACATGAGAAAGATGTTAAACTCATCCTGGCAGCAGATTGACAATGGTCTCTTTGGATTTTAGGTTCTATCTAACTTTTAAAGGTGCCTAATGGGTGACTTTACAAATTGTTTTCTCTGGCACTACTTCTATCATTTTTACCTATTCAACCTTCAGAATGTGTTTTTCATCGTGACCTTCTGTGGAGGAGCTGATTCTGATTTCCTTCCTTTCTTCTCCAAAAGAAAGACTGCTAAAGGCTGCCAGGGGCACCCTCAAGAACAGACAGAGCTCTTTTCCTGTAGATCACAGAGGGCAATCAGTGTGTCAGATATTTATAAAAAGAATCCAGTTCAATTACCTTAAAGTAATTGTGGGGTTCTTTAGATGGGATGCCTACACCAAAACCCACTCTTATGCACATATACTTTTAAATAATATGCATTTTGATTTTTTAGCAACAAAGGCATCAATTTTAATTAGGTTATCCATGGAAAAATAGGAGAAATGTGCTAAAGAAAACCAATTGGAAATAGATACCAGGAAAACTGGCCCATAGAGCCCAGGATGATGTAAACAGGATGCCTTTGTTT
Organism: Vidua chalybeata; assembly: GCF_026979565.1. Taxonomy (NCBI): domain Eukaryota; kingdom Metazoa; phylum Chordata; class Aves; order Passeriformes; family Viduidae; genus Vidua; species Vidua chalybeata. The sequence goes on along the minus strand of NC_071537.1, from coordinate 7,666,291 downwards.
GCTCCCCAGCCATATTCTTAGAATATAGTTATACATGTATATATGAATATGTACACAGCATTTGTATATGAAATTTGATGGACAGCAGATTACATAATTTCACACATTACCAAAAGCAACCTGTCTCTCATAAAGGAAAAAGTTGATGACATGACAAGGAAAACAATTTTTTATTCACTTCTTTTTTTAAACTAAAATTGTTGTGTATGTAGTTGATAGAAAGGTACCTGTTAATTTACATTTAGACTTATTTTTGAGCATTTCAAAAACTTATTTAACCAATGAGTGAACAGAAAGCAGCAGTCTTAATTTTTTACTAACACTATTGCTATATAGCTTTAGAATTACCTGTAGTTTGGGATTGCATGGGGCTGGTGGAGAAGCATCAAATATAAAGCATCTGAATATAAATTTTTATTACTTTATTTAAGACAGTAAACCTAAATATGGAATTAATTGTTTCCTTAGGAATAGTTTTATTTAGTAAATATCAAATATGCGGCCATTGTACTGTGAGTTTTAGTCTTAAAACACCTGGAGACTAACAGCTTTAGGAACTGATGGATGATGCTATTTGAACAGGAAAAGTTGGGCAGGTGCTGTTGGCCTGAGAAGTGGCTTTTTGGAGTCCAAAAAGGAGAGACAAAGTCTTGCATTTAAATCTTCATCCAGAGACAGCTGTAAACTTGGACTTTTTTTTCTTCTGCAATACACAGTTCTGTTTCAAAAAGGTTTCTGGTCCAAAATCTTACATTCTAGGGCCATTGAGTCCTTTTTAAGGTAGGACTAAGAATGTAGGCAAAGAGCTTTTAACTGACATCTGCTAGAAAAAACCAGAACTGTAGGAAGCATAAATATCCTCGATTAGCAGCATAAATGTCGGCAAAAGCATTTATTTCTGCATCTTCCTAAAGTAGAATAAATATTCAAATGGGAGTTTTGACTCTCTTAGAGTATGAAATGGCAGCTTGGGATACAGAGGTTTTATATAGTTTTTCTGCTTAGCTGTTCTAATGTCTAGCATGTAGGGAATTTGTGGACTTCACTGGTGCAAGATCACACGTTTGGCATTCCATCATTAGCTGTCTAAAATTTACAGGAAATTTTGTATTAGGTTAAATATTGCATTCTAGAAGCCCTCTTTTTCACAGTGATAAGTATGAAATTAAAAAATTTAAAAGTATCTTTTAGTCCAGACACTTCAAGATTAGTCACAGAAAAAAAGGATCTTCAGTGGATTGGATGCTTATGACACAAGACCACAGGAGCCTATGTGAATGAAGACATTTTACATAAAAGTAGGTAAATGTTGGAAATCAGTGGAAGAAAGAGTATCATGTGCTCTGTACTGTCTTCAGGTACTAGAATATGGAACTAAGTTAGAAAAACCTGTTTGCTTGTACCTTGGTTTATAAGAAACAGTGTGTCACAAGTTCACAGCAAAACTGTGATAAGAACCTGTAATTTAAGATTATTCAAAGAAAATCTCACATTCTAAGTTCCAGCAGATAACATGATTTTGTTCATGCTGTACAAACAAAATATCCGAAGGCTTTGACAAATGAGGGGACTGTTAAGAAATCCCATTTTGCAGTAGTAGTGTTTTATTTTGTTTTCCCTAATTCATTTTTTACTTTTCAGTATTGAGTAGAGATGACACCCATTCCTTGGTTTTTCAAAATAAAATACCTTATCATAGAATAAAAGCATTTAGTATTAACTAAAATGTTGGAATTTGGTTTTAGTAGAAGGAAAAGGGCTTCTTGATTCATATGAAACACAAAAAAAAAGGGATTCTAGCACAATAAGCTATTCAAGAAAAGCCTCATGTTGCTTTTTGCAAATTTTGAGTAGTCAGAATAAACACTCTTTTAAGACCTTTTTCCCCAGAGGTGATTTGAAAATTTATTTTCCTTCCTTTAATGAATGCTGTTTATTGAACAGTATCCAAGGTAGTCTGACCACTGAGTGAAGCCTGTTCTTGGGCTTAGTTATGAATTTAAATTAGGTTCACATCAATCAGAATGTATTCAAAATCAGTCCTGTGCTACTAAGCCAGAAGTGGATTACCATAGGAAAAACGTTGTTGAGGAACTTGGAAAAACTGGATTGTTCCAGTTTTTTTTGACTGACAAGCAAAATGTGCTAAGCAAACTTCTCAATATGCTGTTAATTCTTGTGTACACAGATAATTTTTTTTTTTATTAGAGCTGTATTATAAAGTATGATTTCTAGCACAATTACTTGTAAGTTCAAACAAAAAACTCAACCTAAAATTTGGAAACTTTTTATAGATACATTTGTATTCCATAACCTACTTAGAATAATGTTAAGTGAAGGACCTGGAGTTAACACTTCGAGGAAAGTATCATTGTCAAGTATCAACAGACATTTAGATGCTCATAATTTTATGAGAGAAAAAAAGAAGAAAACTGTTGAATGTAGCATGACTAACCTCTAGAGAGAGATTATTTGTGTGGCTGTGGGATTTCAAAAGGTTTTGACAGGATGCCTGTTCATCATGTTTAACATTTTTAACATTCTTTCCTTGACTGCATACAGAAGATTTTTATAAACTTCCTGTCAAGTACAACTGTTTTAAGCTACCTCTTGATTCTCTAAATTTGACTTTACTTCCTAAACTAGGATGTGTGTGCTCATTGCAGAAAGATGTGATTTTAGGAGCATTCAGCATGGCAAAGAGATGGTTCAAGCATCACCTTAGGATTGTGTTGGAGAACCGCTGACTTTTTTTTCTTGCCTAAGAAAGTTTTCTTTCCATCCTGAACAATCACAGTGTAATTGTGTAGTTAAATCACTAGTAACCAATTTCATCAACTACAGTTTTGTTCCTTAAGCCTGATGGCTACACTGGGCTGCTTTGTGTAACTTCTCCATCCAGCAAAGTTGATTCTAATTTACTCAAGTGGAGTAGGAACAAGGCAGCTTTTTTAAAAAGAAAAATAAAAAAACCTTAATTTAAACTGTTTCTGAGGTCTACTATGCAACAAAAGTATCTGAAATAGTAAAAAGAATAAAAACAACTTGTGCTATTGTAATCTGTGTAAGAAGCAGGCATTTTGTGCTTGTTCAGCATCTTTTCCTGAGAACTTTGAATTCAGGCATCCTTTAATTGATCACCACTTATAGCTTTTACAGATATTGAAGAGATACAGCAGTTTGATTTATATTATATTCCTTTATCTCTGTGCTTATTTAATCTACTTGCAATGATTAATGAGAATTCTCTTGTTCTTACTGATGTTAGTGATCAAGTCCTCCTGCATGCTCTTGTGGAGCCCACTTTCTGACACTGATGAACCAGTTGCTCTGCATCCTTATTTTTGTGGTTTTTTTTTTTTTCAGGTTTACATGCTATAAATTTATTTTATGTGGTAAGGAATACTTTCAAAATGTATTTCTGATGTGCTGTCTGAGCTTTATATCAGTATGTTCACCTTCCTAATGCAAAGTGTAAATCCATTGGTTTCCAAATGATGTTCCTAGAGGAGGTAGGCAGGACATGATTTAGAAACTTTCAGCTGTCTAGAAATGTACTGATTTTGTCAGCCTCTGATAAACAAACATATTTTACCCTGTATTGAAGGTGATGTCAGGAGCTCACGTAGGTGCTGTGTCTGGCTCAGGGGGCACTGGGGGCAGGCAGCTGCAAGCTGAAGATGACATTTTCTTAAATCACTGTTACTTGATCCTCAAATAAGCCTTTGACCAAAGCCAGTCTTCTCATCCCAAATGCAACAGAAAAAGCAGGATTTTTTTTTATGTTTCTAATTTCTGCATCTCCCCTTCTATGTGTGTTTTGGATTGAAATGGTCATCCCTTTCCCTAGGGGGGCTTGGGAACCCTCCTCGAGCAAAAATAGATTTTGAGGCATCATGCAGCTCATTCCTCAACTGATCGAATTAAGATCCTCAGAAAAACTTGCAATGGCATTTCAGTTTGATTGCAGTTGATTCTGCCTTCATTTTCTGAGTGCTAAATGAAATACATTATAATGCCAGACCACATTAGTTATTTAAGAAAAAAAAAGCCTCCCTTGCAATGGAATACATTAAAAATCAGTCTTATTTAGTACCTCCTAATGGCTAACAGAGGGAAATGATTTGCTGACTTCTTTACATTTTGTGGCATTTTTTGCCTGATAAATTGTAGAAATAATTTCTTTTCTTTGGGCTTTTACTCTGAATGACCAAATACACACAAATAGGTGCAATCACCAGTTGTTGACTTCAGATGCTTTTCAACTTAGATTAGAATTTTTTCTTATATTTAAGGCTGCTATGAATAACTTTTGAATGCTTTTAAATAGTTTTGCATTTCATACTGCCTTATAATTTTTTTTGGTTTTTTTTTGTAATAACTTACAAAGTGTACTCTTTAGAGAGAATGAGGGGAAAAATAACAGCCTTTTGATGAAAGGAGGTTTTTGACCAAAATTTCCAAAATAGTAGAGAAACTGCTGTCTTAAGAAAATTTAAAAAGACATAATAACAATAATAATAATAATAATAGTAGGTACTAGGCCTTTTATTGTCTGAAAAAGTCTTAAACACATCTCAGTATGGACATTAGACCATGAAGGTATCCAAAATCTTCACTTCATATTTTTGCTTTGAAAATAACTATCAAGACTGTACAGTGGCTCAGTATTGGCATGAGAGATTCAGGCACAGCATTACTCTTGTCAATTGTTTAGGATTCTGCTCAGTTCCTAACAAGAAAAAAGATCCTCTCTTTCAGTGTTAATCTTGTGTGTTGCATTTTCATTTTCTACTTGTATAAAACAAAATTGTGGTTTTCCAAGCTGTCTTTATACTGTTGGTTGCTGATGATTAAAGACAGCTTTACTGTGATTGCTTGAGAGGTATTTATTACAAATAAACAAAAGAAATCAGTTCACTTTTCAAGGATGAATGCTTTGAACAGAAGGAATAATGAAATACAAACACTGCAGAGCCATTTTACCAGAGCAAAAATGGCTAAAGAACAAATACAAGCTTTTAATTGATGAAGGTTGTCTTTAAGTTCAACCAAACTAAATTTTGATTTCTGCCACAGATAATCAGTCTGTTTGTTGTTTCTGGGTTTATTAGGATAAATATCCCCCTTCTGGAATGTATGTTTGATCTTGAAAGCTAAGGAGGTGACACCTGTGATTTCCAGATTGTTGACTGTTGCTTTTCAGGAAAAAGTAATTGCCTTACCAGTGGTCACATGAGCTCAGTAGTGTTAGCTCAAGGTTTAGTGAAAGTGTCTGTGTTTTAATATAAGTTCCCTGAGTGACAGAAATCCAAAATATTTGTCTATTCTGTTCACCTTTTCTCTCTGTCTCACAGTCCTTAGCACTGTGTTAGTACACCTTGTGTTTTTTCTTTTCTGTGGTATTAGGTTACTATAAAAAATAAAATAATTTGAGACCAAAGAAATACAAATCACAAGGTAAAGCAAGAAAGAGGAAAATAAAATTAGTTATATATGTGTTAATTATTCTATTAAGACTGATTTATTTTGGAGGATAATGTCACTGTAAAATGACAGTTCCATTTCTGAATGTACAGGAGTATGTTTTAAAAGCATCTTTTTCCCTTTTCTTTTTTATTCTTTGTAATCCTGGTTTTATCAGTCATTGCTTTGTACTCCTGGTTTTATAGGTCACAGAAGTTCTTTAGCTTAATTTTAATGCTGCTTCATTAATGATATTGCAGAACTGTTATTGGGCAATCTTTTTGATTTTACACTTCCTGTCTCAAAGGCTCAATGGATGTATTTCCTATAAAAGCAATTGTTGAATGCAAAAAGGGTATCAGGGGCTCCTAGCTAAACACACATTTTTAGAGAATTCAGTGTCTGGGGAGTTTTGCAATATTCCTAATGTAGAGAAGTCTCTGTAGGGCAGTTGCCATATGAGTAGACTAATAGATTACATAGGTGTACATTTAGAGGGAAACTGAGTATTACAATTTTGGATCTAATAGAAGTTTATACTTGTTATTTCTTACTTAGCCTAATCTAAGAGAAATGCTCTATTTCCCTTTTCTTTTGATTTAACTTGTGCCTTGAATGTTAGCAAAATTAACAAAGTAGCACACTTCAATATTTAATGGTATCGTCATAGCTTTCCTTTAAAAATATCAGCAAGGTGTCTTATAGTAATTATCCATGTGCAGCTCTGGTTTTGCAACCTTTCGTGTAAGCAAACATATTTACTTAAATCACCATCTGTAGTGAGCTCCATTTGAGAGAAATTTGCTCTTACAGTTGTATGTTGGAGATGGGGGCTAAGCAATAAGTGTTTTTAAATTCAATTGTTTAAAATGCACACTGCATGGAAAGAGTGATGGGTATTCTTCTCTTGTCAGCAAGAACATTTAGATGCTGAGCTGGCAACTTGGAATCAATCATACAGTGGATTTATTATTTAATAAATTCTATAGGGTTGTGATTTTGCAGCATGGATTTGCTCTACTGGATTATATTGTTTTCATATAATCTTTCTGTTCCACTTAGAATCTGCTTGTTGTAGAAAAGAGTGTTTTGAGCTGCTATTTCCCTAAAAATAGAGTAGATATTGCAAGTGTGAGGTTTTTTTTTGTTGTTGTTTTTAAAGCTCTAATGTCATAATTTCACTTATTATATAAAAAATAAAACAAAGGTTTAAATTCTATCTTTTAAGCAGGTTTTTATTGTGAGCCATAGATTATTTATTTTAAATATTTAATTCTTGGTAAAAAGCATGGTAATTAAGTATTTAAAATAACTGTTTAAACAAAAGCAGGTGTGCAAGATATAAACCCTAGTTGAAAATGAAGAATAGTATGGGAAGACTTGAAGTTGGGCTGAACTCACTGTTTTTGTCCAAGGGTGCAGCACAAAGTACACAGAATCATGGAATCATTTAGTTTGGGAAAAACCTCTAAGCTCACCCAGTCCAGTCATTACCCCAGCAGTGCCAAGCCCATCACAAACCCCCATCCCCAGGTGCCACATCCACACATCTCTTAAATCCCTCCAGGAACAGTGAATTCACCACTTCCCTGCACAGCCTGTTCAAGTTCTTGACATCTCTTTCAGTAAACTAACTGAAGTGTTGGCCTCAAAAAAGTATGGAAAATATAAAATTAATCTCCTTTCCTGATTTCTGCCAGCGTACAATGATTGGTACAAAATATGATTTTGAAACTGATCCCAAGACTTAGTCTATTTCAAGGTAGCAAAACTAGTAGCATTAGGCTGGGAAAGATCCTACCTTAGCTGCAGTTTTAACTATTGGCTACATTATTATCCCAAGAGAAAGCATTCACTGGGAGTGGTTAAGCAGAGAGAAGCAGATAGAAAATATTAAAGAAAATATTTATAGAGGAGTACGGAAATATTGGGGTAATGGAAGAATGTCAATCTTCTTCCAAATGTCCTACAATATTTTCCTGCTTCTGCTATTGCATTTCTTTGATCACATACACTTAATATTTGTTTCAGTAACAGCAGCGATGGCTGAAATGAATTTTTTTTGGGTTACCCCCACATAGAGATCCACAGATTGGTAGAAATCCACTTTTCATCACACACTTGCAAGCCCGAGATAATTAACTGCATATAAAAAGCATATTAAAATATGCTTTCATTGCTGTGAAACAGATTTTTTTTCTAGATTTAAAAAGTGTAAATGCAAAGGTGTTGTCTTTTTCCATGGTATTATCCAGGAACAGTGAGGTTAATAGGAACTTGCTGAATGAGAGTAATAAATGTTCACTGAAGTGCTGCTACTATATAATCTCTTGTGCTTTCCACTTTCACATTTGTGATCTACTTCCTATTAAATGAGCAATAATTGTGGGAGCAATCAATTAAGGTTAGTTAGCAATAGCTTTTATATTTGTCAAAACACTGACACCTTTTGGAATGTGCTTCAGAATTCACCCTTTTAGCTCCTTTATAACTTTTGTGCTGTCTTGTAATGGAGCATCACTGTTAAGAGCACTTAACTATAAGCAGAATAAGCTGCTAAGAATATATTTGTGTATTTTTCACTGAAAGCATTGCAAAGATTTACACAATTAAAATTAACTTTTGTGAAGAGGCTTTTTCGGCTTAAATTGCCTAAATAATAATTCCATAAATGCAGAGTGGAAAACATGAATGGATTTGGGAAAATGTAACTGATAATGTAGTGGCAGCACTTCAATGAACATTTAATGTAGAGTGTCAAGAGGATAGCAGAATAACAAAATGTAGGATTTTGTGGTAACTGCAGATATTTTTTGGAAGTGTTCTGTTATGAAACAGAGAAGAACATCACACATCACTATGTGCTGCATAGAAATTTCTGGTGTTTCTTGCAGACAGATTGAATGCCTGGCATCTCCTTAGTAAGAATTCTTCCTTAAGTTCAGCTGGCTATTTAATGACCTCTGAGGGCTGAACAAACGATTGAAGTCCTGAAATGGACATATTATTTCAATAATATCTTACATTTGATTAGGTTTTTACATTGTCTAGTACCTTTTTCTCTATTTGTTTTAGGCTGAGACAGAGAGGTGAGAGTGTGTATGGGACGGGACACTGTCAAAGAAGGATTTATTGTGTGTTATTCCTTATCAGTATAAGGGAAGTTTAAAACTCAGTCTGTGATAGGAATTCAATATGAGATTATAAAGTAGAGAATAAACTTTTATCTTATATGGGTGACCACTTGGTACTGTATCTGTTCCCAAGCAGGACCTCATATATTAAATCCTTTATCTTAGTCATAATTAAAACTTCAGTGAAAGCCTAATATGAACATCATGGTAGGTTCAGAGTTACTTTGGATTAAAGAAGGACTTTGAGTGTGGTGTGAATATTAGCAGGGAGTCATTCCATTGATGCAGGGATGTATTGACACGTTTACCAGGGAGAGATTAGTAAATTTTGTACACTTGGTTAGGAATAAAAAATGGCTGCCTAAACAAGATAGTAACTCAAATAAACATGGAAAGGAAAAGGAAGAAGAGAGCTCAAGAACTGGAACAGGAGAATGTTTTTGAGGTGAGAATCTATCAGGCAGCAAGAGTAGTGTGGAGAGGATTAGTTTGGCCTTGAAGTGGAGTGGAGGGGTGATGATCCTGTGATTCTCCTTCAGTTCAGATTCCAGGAGCTTTTAAAGTTGCTTGTTTCCTGCTTCTAGAAAATTCTTCTTGTGGATTATACCTGTAGTGTTTGCTCTGCCTTTGTTCAAATGGTTTCAGAGATTTCTTTTTGTTCACTTTTGTAAATGGCAAGAATTCCAATTATATTAGATCTTTTACCAAACATCTGCAATAATACTTTAATTAGGCATTTCAAACTAAATGGATTTCGTCATTGGTCAAGATTTCACCCTGTAGCAAAGATGAATTATGAATAATTTTCTTTATTGCACATTGAAATGGTGGGTTTTAATGGCTTTTCTCAAACTGCTGTTACTTAAGTTGTGGAGGACAGCCTCTAATGACACACAAATAGTTTTTAACTCTGCAGAAAATAAAGTTAGTTATATGCTAATGAATTTTTCTGAAAAAGATTATAATTGAAGCAGTAATAGATACATATTTCAATACAACTTGTTGGAAAAGTGTCTGGGATGAAGTATTAAAATCTGTGAATATTCATTTAGTTATGAAATTAAGTATGAGTGAGGAGATCTCATTTTTCCTTTTTGATTTTACAGCTTGCACATGCAGTGGACATGCAAATATCTGTCACATGCAAACAGGAAAATGTTTCTGCACAACCAAGGGAATCAAAGGAGATCAGTGTCAACTGTGAGTACAATTAAATGTAGTCTAAAATTATTGCAATACTTGATTAGTGAATAATCACTATTTTTCCCATTTCACATCCTTGTTTTGGTACTGGGTTTTGTGATTGACCTGCTAATGTTTTACTGGTGGATATAGTGTTCCCTACATTTCTCAGGAAATTTCACGATTACTTAGACTTTTTACTTTTAGTTAAAGAATTGCATCACAAATATTAGTAGTGTCTTGAAGGCACTAAAGACTTAAAAAATCCATTTTGTTTCCAAGAACAAACTGGAGAATTACTTCTATTTGTCTTCCTTTCTCTTCAGTTTTTAAAACATTAGTGTAAGGAAAAAATACATATGAGTTGGTAATTCCATTCATTACATTTGTCACTTATTTTGATGGGAATCTACAGTGATTCAATTTCTAGGGTTTTGGAACCTTACTAAGGTGTTTTAGACATTTTCTCACATCATAAAATTGAGACCATAGGAATGTGTAGACCTGTCATGGAAAGTACTCCATTTTTGTACTGTAATAGCTTCTTGTGTTTAGAGGAAGAGTTTGCATGTTCACAACAAATTGAGTACTAAGAATAATCAAGTACAGAAGTAGAGTAATTTATGAAGTAGGAGAAATAACACATTGAAATTAATTGTGAATTAAAGATGTTTCTTTCAGTCTGTTCTAGCAGGTACACCGTGTTATTTAATAGGAACCTTATTTGTTTTGCAGTTATAATTATTTTAATAGTGTCTGGCAGCAAACTTACCTTAGCAGTGTCGTTGGGAATTGGGGAGAAGGATCATTAATCCAGCTGACTCCTCCCCAGCAGGGAGAGCTGCCAGGTGTTTCTGCTCTGTCTTCCACAGGACATCCACTTACACTGGATTCTGAATTTGTCTTTCATACTCTCAGTGAACTGGCTTGGATCCTACCTGTAACACTTTGCTTGATAAATTGTAAAGAAACAAAAATTTCGGATGCAGGGGATCTGTGTATATCCGTGAGAAAGAGCTGTGCTGGCAGCTCTGCTGTTCCCCTGCTACCTCTGGGATTTTGTGTCCAGCTAATTGAAGACTCTCAAGATGAGATGGGAAACCAAGATTAGAACTAAGTGATGAAATTTTATCATGACAAAAGCTGGAATGATAATATCTTAAACTCTGAATTAAGTCTTCACTGAGAAGTCTTTTTTTCCCTCTCTTTGTGCCCACACAATTAATCAGTTCTAGATGTTAATGGGTGATCTGATTATCAGCTACTAACTTTCTAATTATACAAAGAACAGGAAGAAAACCCCAACAATTTCTTCTGTCCTTTGTAACACCTGAACCACAGAAAACAGTCTCTGTGCTGAAAATGCCAATTCTTTACTGACTACCCTCCACATAAGGCCCTTTACAGGCCTTCACTCCAGTCTGTCTTTCATGTATCTCTGTGGTTGTTGTTGTCCTTTGTCCTGTGTCTGTTTCATTACTGTTTTTTTCACTCTGATTTGGAACTTTTGTCTCATATGATTGGTTGTGCTGTTCAGCTGTATGAATCTGCTGTCATGAGTTTGTCTATCCTAAAAGGTTCTTTTATCCCACTTACTCAGAACATCAGAAGATGAAGAACATTAAAAAATAATAAAAAAAACAGTTACTAATGAGTCACTGAATGCAGTCCCATATTTATTCTAAACTTCATATGAAGAATATGAACTTGATTTATTTTGTATTATGCTTAAAAAATTAGAAAACTATTTCCTCTTCAAAAATAATTTGTACACTCACAACCTCTCTTGAATGTATCATAAGATATATACGCAGTCATTATCTAGAAGATAAGGAGAAATCAAAATCAGCTCAATGCTTTCCTTGTATTTATTACTTTATTATATTCTGTATAAATCATCTGAAACTTGATTCAAAGTGGGAATACTGTTCTCTATTGCTCTGGATGAATGTTTTGGGGTTATTTTGCTACTGACAGTTAGGCTAAAAACCTACAACCTCAGCAGCAAATCTAAAACCTTGTGGTTTGCTAAAATAAGTATTTTGATGAAAATTCCAGACTCTGGCTGTTCAGTGAGAAAGTTAGATTGATATTTCTGTCAAGAATCCTATTGATTAAGAAGTCATAGCTGCAGGGCTCTGTTCTGTACACACCATGCCTTGTGGGCAGAGGTTTTATGAAATCAGGGAAAGTTTACATCACTCTCTTTTTCATTAATTTTTCCCTCCTTACTTTATCAACTCTTATGGAAGATCTTATTTATTTTATTTTTTATTTATTTGTGTATTTTTTAGCATACCCATCTCTCAGTTGCATTCATTTCTTGATTGGGCTGTTGGATGGCATGAAGAACTGACCCATTTGAAATTAAAATTTGTGTTGTAAAGCAGCTTGGAGGACACATTTTCAATCTGTTTTACAATGTTTCTTTAGTGACACGTGATCATATATTTGTCAAATGTAATATTTTTGTTTCAGTTAAGTTGGTAGTTTCAGTTGGTGAAAACCTTTAGTAATCTCCTAATCACGAGGAAATTAATGGTTTGATTATTCTAAGTACTAGACTCTAAACATTAAAACCAGATACAAATGATTTCTCGTTTTCCCCCTTAATTTTTTGAAAATGCGATTGGTAGTAACAGGAAAATCATGGTGATTTAAACCGTATTTTTAGGGGAAAACTATTGCTCCAAGGCAGTTGTTTTATTTAATTTTCTCTTAACATTTGATTTACTAGCTGCTGATTTTATTTTCTCATACAATTCTGTTGACAGAGGTTTTCAAAATTCCATATGTTTTGTTGTATCCATATGCAGGATTATACACAGGGAACTTTTCAGGGAATAGGCTTGTGGGAATGTGCAGAATATGCTAAAGTTCAAATTTTGATATTATATGAGAGGAATTTTGCTGGAGGCGAGGAAGAAAAATATGAAAGTGATGGGATCAAGTGAGTAATTAAATAATTCTTTGAGAAGTTTCAGTAAGTCTGTGCTCTTGCAAGTGAAAGCCTTCACTGGCTGTGTGTGTCTGCAGCTTTTGTCATCACTGTGTAAGAACTGGGCTAAAATTGGGCTTCAAAACCTCTGTAATGAAGAACTACTTGTTGGAGGGAAAATACTGGGGGGAAAGTATTATTTTAAATCTCACATTTCATAGTATATTTTTGATAGTTGTAAGAAGTATAAATTCAAGATTATAAAATGTATTGCTCATTTTAGTTCTAATAAATGTCCACGCCATTAATTTCTTAGACATACCTCTTCTGTAAAAGTGGAAGAAATACTATTGTATTTATTAAAATATACAGTATTTATTTGGTAAAAATCTTACCTGTATGTAAGCTTTAAATAACTATTCAATAATGTAAGGATCTGTGCATAAAAAATAAACACTTATTTATAGTCTACTGTACATAAGAATAAGATTTTAAAATATCCAGCCATCCTATTCTGTATAATTTCCCTCCACAGAATAGTACAATTCATCTTACAGGTAAAAAATATAATGGGTTAAGAGTCAAATTCACCATTTTATTGATATCACTGCAGCTTTATTTGCAGATAGCAGAGTAAACCTTTTCCCAATTATTTCCACACAGAACTTCTCTTGCTGCTTTCCTGTAGGGGAAGTATTGGCAGCAATCATATAATAAATTCACTTGATTTGAACTTCCTTTATCATAGACACACATGCAAATCCCAAAACTAAACAGAAAAAAAGAATTCTTATTGCTGGAAATTTAATAAACCCCCCCTTATTCTATTGAGAAAGTGACTTTTTCTGATTGAGGGTATAGTCCATTTAATTCTGGTTACTGTGATGGTTGGTGGTTTTCTAAAGTAAAGTTAAAAACTATATTTAGTGATTTAAATTGCAACAGGAACAGCATTTTTTTTCCTGATTTCAACACTTTCCCCCCCTATTTCTAGCATTTGATAATATTTCACCATTAGTTTTACATATTTGGTTGTGTTTGATAGGAGGTGTTTTCTACCTGGTCCTGCTGAGTCCAGTCCATGAGTTTTTATTTTAAGAGAAAACTTTGACATGCTAATGCAGGTTACTCCATTACATATGACATTTGGAGGAGAATTACAGCAAAATCTGTCATGTAGCTGCTGGTGAGGTTAGCAATGTTGGTGGGCTTAGCAACTGCCTCTCTTCTTATTTAACTGCTTGAAAATTTCAGCTTGCCTCTGTAAGGACAGGTTCGTGCCCTCAGCTAGTTCTCACAGTGCTGGATCATTAGGTTTCTAAGGAGAACAATAAAATAAAACTCCTACTTCAACATTTATGAGTACATTTCTGTTTTAAATGTACTCATTTTCTTCTCTACATGTAGTAATTATTGTCAGATCTTTCAAGGATTCGAGCTATTTTTTTTTCTTTTAATTCATGTTTCTTGCATCAATCATCTTTTCTTAAATTGCAGCTTTCATTTAAAAAATATGTCTAATATCAAAGCTTTGGAACATGACCCAAATGCACTCTAATGGCTCAAACCTTCAGAAGGCACTTGAAACATTTGAAATGTAAAATTTGAAGAAAAGGAAAATACAGGTTTTGGCAGTATTGTATGTCACTCTTGGCCTTCCTGTTGATTTTTTTTTTTTTTTTTTTTTTTTTTTTTGTTCTACAGTAGGCTCACTTTGTCTGCTTTGGTATATTCAGTATATTATACGTAAAGTTCATGAGGCTCTCTGGGATATTTCAGAGTTGCAGGTTCTCTGTAAGTATTGCAGGTTCTTTGTTAAGTATTGTTACATCCAAACATTACATTTTATTCAGGAAATTGTCCAGTTTTGCAGAGATAAAGAACGACAGTTGGAGTGTCATGTATCATTCCTAGAAGACAGTGCTTTCAGAGCAGAAGTGAGGATGAGGTAGTGGCTGAGGGAGAAGCTGCAAAGCATCTTGCAGAGAGCTTTGCACCTTGGGACTTGGTTGTGTTCTGTCCCTATGAAATATACCTTTTATCCTTCTGAGTTTAGTACTAATTGTCTGGAAATGGGGAACTTTGGGCATGAGAGTTTCTCTTTCATGAGAATAAAGGAATTTGGCTTTGGCTTCTAAGTTAGGATCTTCCATAACTGACTGTATGCACATGTATAAAAATGTATTTTAGTTTGGCAAGTTCAACAGAGGAGAATCCTCTCACTTTAGCTTTAGCTGTTTTCTAAGATATTTCATAGTCATTACTTTCTCTTCAGGCTACCTCCAAAAATACTAAGTGAAGAGCAAAACAGGTATTTTTTTTACAATTGTTCAAACACTCCTGGCTAAAGAAGGAATGCAAGCACTGTCCTTGTCTCTTGCGCCCAATTGGTTTACATTTGTATGCATGCTGGATTTAATTAATATCTTTTCAGTTTCCTATTTGAAAAATATATTGTGCTGGATTTTCTTTCCAAAGAAGTGAATCTCTCTTTCTGAACAATTGTTCCTCCAGTGCCATGGCCATGTCATTCAGGGACTGGCATGTGAATAATCTGTTTTGCTCAGTGCAGCCTGCCCAAACCTTTCACAGACCCCATGCCATTGATATCTGTTTTGAGTTCCAGTGCTCAGGATGCATTTGTTGTAAGGCAAACCTCTTTGTATAAAATGCTTGTAATTTTTGGTGCAAAGTATCAATTGTCTAGGGATGTACAGTTAAGGTAATGCTTTTACATGCTAGTTTTTTTTTTAATAGACTAGCACAGCTGAAAAGAACAGAGAAGTTTGCATGTTCTTTATGTCTGAATTAGACTCATAAAGATTTAAAGCTAAATATAAGGTGAAGACACTTCTTCTGCCTTTAATTAGTTGGGTACTGAGTTCAGACTGACATTAAATTAGGAGTGGGAGTGAAGCTGATGTTTACTCATACAGGAAAAAGAGAAACAAGCATAGACTGTGCCCCATGGAAGAGCAAGAGAGAAAGGGAGGTTATGGCTGCCATAAAATTGCTTTATTTTTTAGTCTGATATTTTCTTACCCAGCAAAGTTGTAGCTTTAGTTTCTGTGCTTGTTTTTGGAAAGAAGGAGGTCAAAAGGCTTTGTGGATTGGGCTGGCTTTACATCTTGCCTAAGGCTAGCTTTGAAGCAGAATTGAACACATCTGCATAGCCAATGCTTTTTCTTACTCTCAGGCAGGGTCAGAATAGGTTGCAGAGACTTAAAATTTGAGGTTGTCTTTTTTAACCCCAGTTCAAGCAGTTGAAAATGGCAGGGCTCTGCTGCATTGCATCTGTCAGGGTGTGCAATGGAGGCACCTGGGAATGCTGCTCTGGGGCCAGGACTGGAATCCAGTTAAGTGTTAGGGATGCTGAGTAACATAAGTCACATGAGCCAGAACTCAGAATGAACAGCTCTTGTGAAGTACCAGCCCCGTGGGAGAGGTGTTTGCACTTACACCATCTCCAGGCACTGCTGCCTTGAGAAAATGAAAAAGGAGACCGGACAATTTCTTATAAAACAGCGTGTTTAGATTCCAGAAAACACTTGCAGGAGGCTGCTGACAGTGGAGACAAACTTCTTTTCAACATGTGGCTCCACCAGGCATTTGTCTTTCCTCACCTGCATGAACCAAATACCCCCAGGACGATAGTCTGTTCTTTCTGCCAGATGTAGTGCTGGGGTCTCCACAAAACATAAATACATGCAGCTTGATTACCCTGGTCACCAGCTTTGTTAACCATTAATGTAATTGTTCTGTTCTTTCATATTGCTGGGGTTGGATTATAAACTGTCATTGTTCATGGAAGCTGTAATTAATTTCACAAATCAGAAATTGCCATGTATGGGATAGGAACTGGGAATTACTCTGCAGCCAGGGGGAAGAAATAACACAGATTTCCAGTAGAGTATGAATTTGGTTTACTCTTCCTACTGCTTTGGTTAAAGATAAGTTGTTCACTTTAGAGAAGCAAAAGAAAAAACCTGATGGGCTTTTCTGGCTACTCATCTTCTGTCATCACAAAAAATCCATAGCTAAATTGTGACTGACAAAACCAGATATTTCAGGGAGTTCTTTTAAAAAATTCTATTATATGCAGCTCTGTTGTAACTGATTAAATTCAGTGTATGCTGTGTTACAGTAACAACCCTCTACATCAATATTATTATTGCTGGCTACTGCTACTTCAGTCAGCTTTGCACAATTAACTATGGAGCAGAAGGAAGGAAAGTGATATTTCCTTTGTGGAAGGCAAATGTTTAAAGAGATTAAAAAAAAAGAGTAAACAGTCCTACGAAACTTTATGGAGGATAAAACCTTTTCAAGGTGATCATCTTCTAGAAAACAAATGTTGCTACTACATTTTTTTGTAGATTTGGTATCTAGAACAAAGAATTTGACATGTTTTATTACTTTTGCCTTCATGACACACAAACACTGGTCAGTTTCAGTATAGGTAAATGTTTGAGAAATCAATGTTCTCAGAGTGGTTTTAATTTTTTGGTGTTTCTTAGGGGATCTTGGCTACTATAGAAGATACAGATCATATTTAAAAATGGCTTATCAAAATGTTATGTATCATTATTGGTCCTTTGTGCTGGAAGAGAGCTGAGGAGGAAAACCAAAGGGTTCTGACATGCCTCCATCCTTGCTGATCATTGTAGCATCACAGACAGAGGCAGTTTGTCAGTTCTCTGGAAAGGAAAGAAGGGAAATAACTGAAGAAAAGGACTTACAGCAGTATTACTGTGCCCTTCATCAAACTCTTTTATTAAAAAAAGAGCAATTGTTTTTGCTATATAAAGCCATCAGTTTTCAGTTGTTTCATAAGCAAATAGGTTCTTTTTTATTAGTTTTCAATTTAGGATAAGATCAATCAGTCTATACTGATTGATTATTGGATTGTTACATCTGGAAATTTATTAATTGTTTGAGCTTCTTTGTACAGCTTCCCCTTTTTCTTGTGGTTTCCACCAAGGATAGAATAGATATTTAACCTTCTCTGGCAGAAGCACTTAAATATATTCTAGTAAAAAAACTTCATGAAATTCTTTCCCTGAGTCATTCATGGTAGCACTGTATTGAGTAAATAGTAAAATTTTTCTACATCATTTTATTAGAAAGAAAAGAGAATTGGTTTGTTTTCCTTAACTGATTATCTGAACAAATGAGATTTGGCTGGCTGAAATTTAGAGACAATGGAACTATATTGTAAAGAGAATTATGATTTAGTTTCACAAAACTGATTTAGTTACACAAAACTGGTATTTCATTATGGGCTGCTAGACTTTAAGTACTCAGTAATGGAAACTCCACTTTTGAGAAAAAACAGTAAAAATTGTTGTGGGCCACAGATATATTGAGTTTTGAGACAGATAATGTGGTTTCGTCTCATTTGAAAGTGGTCTGTAAAATTGAGATGATTTCAAAGGAACCTCATCTGTTTCTGAAAATAGTATATTTTGCATGTTCATGTAAATTCTGACCTTTTTTGAGATTTGTGATGGGGGAAGATTCTATGGTGAGCTTATTAAATAGTATTGACTGTCCCCCAAAACTCACCCTTTCCATTTTTGTTGGGTTTGCTTTTATTTTTTTTTTCAGTTTTTAAATGAAGCTGTATCTTCCTGAAATGACACCAACTAGTGAGGCACAAAGTATGGATTCTTAGTAAATGATGAATAGCACTTATTAGCTCTTATGCCTTTTAAATGACTCAAAATATTTTTTCTGTTTTAATTGAAGGAAAAATCATTTTAGATAGAAATGAGTGATTATTTGACCTGATCTATACTTAATATGTTTGAATATTATTAATATCCATCATTTTCTGAGATACTTGATTGAATTTAGTCTGAACTTTATTAAAATGGATTTTTTGAAAGGTGTAAAATAACTTTGTAATTAAATCCAGTGGGAGGTGTATATATAGGAATTACTTCAGAATAGTTTTCTCTTGAATTATCAGGACACTATGCAAATAAAAGAAAGCATTAGGATATTGCCTGTCACAATAACTATTTCCTTTACTATTTCACTGTGTGGAAAACTCAAAATATATATGGAATGGGAGGTGAGCTGGAATTTAACCAACACTGTGTTTCTTTCCTGAGTTGAACTGCTATAACAAAGTCCTCTTGCACTCCAGGCTTTCCTTTTTTAGCTGGGCAGAGAAAGTGTGCAAGGAGAATTTACAATGAAAATAGTTTTTCAATAGAATCTGTATTAAGTTTGGCATTAAAAAAAATCAGGTTGAATGATTTGAAAGTGATACTGATTTTATTGACAGTTAACTGAAAATATTGGTTATTGTAGAGTTGTTTTCTGCTGAAAACCAGGTTTGCAATACTACAGTGAGTGTTGAGTGGCTTTAAAATAGTTGTGTTGCTATTGCTGCTTATTGCAACCAATTGATGGAATTTTGATGAGGACTGAGCAAAGGCTGAAGGGACTCTCTGTGTCTGCTGTCAGGGCTTCTGCTATCCGAGTCAATACATTGTGGAGGATATAGCTTTTATTTGAAGGAAAAGCAGTTTTCTAAGGTAGATCCATCCAAAATACCCATGTTTTCCTTATTATCAGTGCACAAGTTTAATGTATGTAGAAATCCAAGCATTTGATTCTTTTTAAACTGTGAGTTTAAAAAAAAAACCAGTTTTTTTGAATCTCAAATTCTTCTCAGTAGATATACAATTCTTGTGATTTTTCAAAGCTGCTGAAAATCTCTTCATTATTCTCAGTTCTTAAATCTCAGATAAGGTAATACCCATTGTGCAGCATAGATCTGAGTTTATAATTCATATCTGATAGGCCATTAGTATGGTAATTAGTAATTGGTACAAGAGTTGTTAAAGTTGAAATAGACATCTGGTTTAATCAATTTGTCATTAAGGAAGTGAAAGTGTAGAGGTAGTAATGGGAAAAGAAAATACCAGTGTGAGAGCTCAGAGCCCTCTCTGAGCTATCAACACGAAGCTAAGTTTGAAATTGGAATAATGCCTCTTTATCTTGCTTGGGTTGCTCAGTGCTCAACTTGCTCAAATACCACGCCCTGTTTTTATTTTAAAATCTATTTTCAAAACCTTACAAATAGCTAAAAGAAATGAAGCTACATTGTGATGAAAACTCGTTGATAGATATATCCATCAACTTCAGCTTGTGATATTCATATATTTTATTTACTGAGAAAAAGAAGAAAAGAATTTTTTATAGAGCAATAAGGAAAGCCTAGGTCAGTTGGGTACTAAAGACACTATTTGATAAAAATCTCCTGGTGATGGAAAGATTGCTTTTCTTTTCCTTTTATGTTCTCTAATAGATGAAATATGCATCTTCCTACTGCCATTTTCATTTTCTGTTTTCTCTTTCAGCCAATTGCATGCCTTTACATATAGATGAAAATTTAGCTGGAATAGTTTTATTTCTGGTTTCAATTTTTGTTTCAAAGTTAAGACATTGTTGCCAGTTATTAGTTTTAAATTGCTTCAGTAGTTGCCAAGAGTATTAGAAGAATGCACACAAAAGATTAAAGCTATGCACAGAGAGAACTAAGAAATGTGGGTTGGTATTAAGACATGGGAGTGAGAAATCCATTAGTCCTCTCTTTTTTTTCCTGATAATTATGTAGACTGTGCACATCAATTACAGAGTTCTTAAGGAGTCCTCATCCTGAGGAGCCTGCCAACACATTTGCATTCTTCTGCAGCTGCATGTGCAGACATCTGGCAGCCAAGCAGGTTTTCTTACATATTGAATCCTCTTTCCATCCCACCCCTGTCTGTGCCCTGGCTGCAGGAGAGCCCATGTTCTCAGGCTTCCCCACGGCCCAAGTGCAGGCAGGGCTACAGAAGCTTTCTGTGCCACTCCTGCATTAAAGATGGACAACTGAAATGAAATAAAAATTCCATTCTTGGAATGGTTGAGTAGATAAGGGCACTGCATGTAACATTTTAACGTTGCTTGGAAAACTGTAGGTATCTCAGTTGTACTTTAACAATTAAGGTAATGAAGAACAGGAGGCTGTGAAAATGATGCTGCTTCAGAAGTGTGGTTGAAGTCCTATCCTTTATTTGGTCACTGAAATCTATTGTGATTCCCTGTACTGATAGTCTTCCTTGCTGCAGCTTTGTCTTTTTCCATTCCTGTTTAAAAATTGGGAGATGGACTGCCTGGAATAATGAATTCTGCAGGCAGAATATATATAAGCACATGTGCCTACATAAACATCCTTTTTTCTTTGCCTTCATTCTTAACCTGCATTATCATGTGAATGACATGGAATAATGAAAACTTGAAAAGACAGTAAATTACAATAAACATTACTGAAAAGTATATGTAATATTTTACCTCTTATAAGGTAAACTCGCAACATTTGATACAAAAAGTAAATTCTCCATCACATGCAAGGTATTTACAGGAAATGATAACTGATAAGGCAAGAAGAAATAACATAGGAGCAATTCTATCTGTATTCACCAGCTGAAAGATAATAATGTCTTAATATTAGAAATACTCCCTTATTCTTTTCGTCTTCTGTACTGAATAATCACCACTAGAAAGTATAAAATATAAATTAAGCTGCACAACCTTTGCATGCTTTGAGCTTTCTATTTTTTTTCCTTGTGGATGTACTGAAAAATAAGTGGTATTTATCAGCTGACTAGATAATGGGGCTGGGGAGCTTGATTACAAGGCCATAAATCAATCCAGGAACCTGATGATATGCTAAACTTCAACAGTGGAGCCTGAGTGGCTTAGATTATCACTTCAGAAGGATTGACTTAAAGATTTAGTTCTCCATCTCTATCTATTATTTTTCTATTACAAAAAAGGAATTTTTCAGCAATTTAAGAAAAGAACAAAGTACTAGAAGGCTGAGTAAAAACTTAGCTAGGAAAGCTGTTTTAAATAGTGTCAGGAGTCTGATTTAGAATCAAAGCAAACTTATAATCACATTTGAAAATTTGATCTGCCACAACATTTTTTTCTCAGTGTTGCACAAAGCAAAGATAAATTTAGGAATACTGGATTACAGCAGGAGGCCAAAGTGAGAGCAGCAAGATTGGCAAGCCAACATACAGAATGTGTCAAAAAGGGCTCATTGTCCTGGAAGAAAAGATTTTGGGCTGCTCACAGAGAAGTGATAAGAATTAAAGGGTAAAGGAACAGTCAAGCTGAAAGAGATTTAATAAATCAGATTTCATAAAGAAGACTTAAAAAAAATATTTGTACTGGAAATGAGTTCTTACAAGATCCGTAAGGAGATAAGGGCAGCAATTACTTTCTAACAGCTGCTACAAAATCTAATCTTGTTCTCCTTTAGGCCATTTTATCCTCTCTTACGCAGAGTCTTGATTTAATCACAGATTTGGGCCCTGATTCAAATAAATATTTTAATACATGATAACACCTTGTTCCTTAGGTTTAAGAGGGGATATTCCCTTGGTTTGGTGAGAATTGGGAACATACGGTTTACTTTTGTTTCCCCTGCTCTTGAGAGCCTTATTGTAAAATGTCAGTATGGAATAGCAGCAAGAGTTTCACAAAACAAGTCCACAAAGTTTTTTTTCCACTCCTAATAGTTTGCTTCTCTTTATTCATTCATTTTCCTTCATTATGTTTTTAGGTGTTTTCTGTACTTGGTAAATAACGGGGGTTTTTTTAATGAGGAAAGGTAAAGTTGAAGGTGACAAATAGTGATTGTAAGAAATGAAAAATGTATAAATCAATGCTTCATGTTGAACAGAAGGATTGCCTCCTCTGAAGTTATGAATAAAAGAGGTAGTAGCACATCTAAACAGATGAACAGCTCCACTGCTGGTCAATGCCAACCACGTGTGAGTTAAATAACTCTGAGATTCATGAGTAGGAATGATATAAATCCATTATTTGTGAAAGATTTTTTTTAAGAAAATCCATTTTTTGTTTGAATTGTACTGTAAGGTTCCCCCCCACCCATTTTATTTATACTACCCTGATGTGTATAGAGTGAAATACATTTTCCACCCTGTTTTTAGGGTAGAAAAAAAAAACCTTAGTCATGTTTTTGTTTTAATTCTCTTGTCTTTTTGTCATTGGCTTTCATGAAACCTTTCCTGTGCCATTACTTTATTGCTTTTGCTCTTGCATTTTTGAAAATAGCTAAATATGTGACTTAATAAGTGGTCGGATAATTGCCCTTCACAAGCTTTGATTCGAGCTTTGTCTGTGCTCAGTTTTCTGTAGTTGCATTGGCATATTTTTCATTGTCTACTCAATGTTCTTAGACTATTTCTATGTGGTTAAAGTTCTGATACCATTAAAGGCTCGTTTTAGACTTAGTTGTTATGCCAGAAGAGGTTGATTCTTTTAATTTAAATATTTGAACCCATGCATACTCCCTATGTGTCCTCAGCCTTTGACAATTTCCTCAGCCTGAGAAGCTCTTGTGTCTTGTTTTAATTATGTTTGTATCAAATGAAATTATCTGCAACAGGTGTCATTGAAGTATCGGCCTTAAAAGAAACTACTATGAATATTCAGCAAACTTTACTTCTTTCATAGGGAAAAGAAAGCATGAAAGAAATGGTGACTAATGTAGCTTTTTTATAAACATGGTAGAATTCTAATTGAATTATTCCAGTTATGTACAGGTCTAGAAATGGAAAAGAAACATTCGACAGTACGACCCAAAGATTATTCTAATATATCTTATTCCTTCATAGTGGATTTATTGACCTTTATTCCAGATATATCCAGTTTTCCGTGTTTCTAAATTTGTATCATATTTGGTATTCTGCATGCTTATAATACAGTAAATTGTCATACAGTCTATTATCACACTGTAATAAAAACTGCCAGGTGACATCTTGTATGAACATTGTTTTCTGCAAATTTAGCAGTCATTGGTAAAATTTGTGAATATTCCTTACAGAAAGTTCTGATTCCCAATTCTAGAGTCCAAATCTGATTATCAAAAATTTCTTCTGTATGGCACTAGGTCATATGGTGCACATGTTGTTTTAAAACCAGAACATTTCACTATAGTTCTTTTCTGTTTCTTATGAGGTGTTTGTCAATTTAATATTTTGCCCTTTGAATATGTGCTCATTCATACGAACAATGTGAATATTATGAATCAATGAATTCCGGATAGCTTATAAAATATTCTCTGATTTCAAAACACTTCTCTAAGTGTTTCTCTAAAGTCACTCCTGAAGTAGAACTTTGAAATCAGAGGGTCATCCCAGTTATATTTTCTTTAAAAACAAAAATCTGGAATAGAAACTTAGAATGATCAGAGAGTAAATTAGTTGGATTTTTTTTCCACTCTGATAGTCCCAAAAGAGGATTCACCTCAGAGTCCATCTCTCCACTGTGCTCTCAGTTGATTTCTTTCTCTTATTTATGAAAAATATAACAAATTGTTTTTCTGACATGACGGACCATTTCAGTCGCCAGAATCTGTTTTCAATTGACATTAAAATATTTTGCATTTCTAAGTTATGGTTAATGTTGCAGATTATAGCCTAACTTCTGCATAACTTAGAAACCCAGCCAGAAAACAAGTGAGAAAGAAGACGTTAGGAATGTGAAAACATCCAAGGAAAGGATTGTATTTTAAATATTTTAAAAATCACTCTCTATAATGCAAGATATACACACATAACTGACAAATATTGTAACTGAATCTTTTCTCTTAAATACTGATTTTGATACTATCTTTCAGTTAAAAAACATTTCATAATATAAAACCACTGGCTAAATTATTGGACCGAGGGAGTTTATTATTCTTTGACTTAAGCAAAATGACTGGGGACAGATTTTCATGCTGGCATCCAGAACAAATTTAATTCAAACTGAGATGAAAGGCGGTTAATGTAATTGTAGCCTATTATCCTATGCAGGCTTGAGTTAAGAAGTCAGACAACAGTCAGAAAATGATGGATAGAAAATAGAAATGCTCAAGGCTGGTGAAATAGAGACTTGTGAAGGGATTATGCCGTAACTGTTCCCACATAATCTCTGCATCGGTAATATCCCACCTCTACTGTATGTTTGGATTAATAAACAGGATTTTTTTATGCCTCCTGCATTCTCTTTATTTCTCTCTGACGTCAAAAAAGGTCCTGGTTTAGTAAATTTCATGACTTTGTAATCAGGATATTTTTCCTCCCTAATATACCCACCTTCATCAGTCCTGGGCATGCCATAAAGCATTCAGTTTTCTTTTCTTTCTAAGCACCTTTTTCTTTGTTATTGCACAGAGTGATTGGGAAGTAGTTGGCCACATAACTAGTTAGTCTTTGATCCTAAGACTATCTAAGGGACTAGCAAAAACTGTTATTTTTATTAGTGTATTGAGTTAAGAACTAGTAAATAGTCAACTCTCAGATTTTTCAACTGTAAGGGTGTCTGGTTTTTTTGTATGGCCCTTTGGATATAGTTTTTCATATTTTAGGTGACCAGGCGGGGTTTTTTAGGATTGTGTCCTGGCAGATTACCTGGATTTTGTTATTCCATTTCATTTTTCAGTAATGGAAATATTTTTTTAATGCCTACATATTTTGCACTACAGTCTTTTAAAAATTAAAAAGACATGTCTTGGTCTCCTCAGAATACATACAGAAAGGTGCTAAATTGTAGTTCAAAGCATGTTAATTACAAAAATAATTCAATAGTTTTGTCACCCTTGTTATAGCCCATAAAGCAAAGAAAGAAAATTTTTTCCTCTAAAGAAGCTGATTGTACCCAGTGTAATACATATGTCTGAGGTAATTCTAGTAATAACTAATTCAAGCAGCAAGTGTGATGCTTACAAAACACAGGAGATTGGTTACTGATCAGAAGTCCCACTAAAGCTGCTGTCTTACGGCCTCTTTGCAGAGGGATTGAGTCTTTGAGGCACATGGGATGGAATGATAAAATAACTTTTAGAGGAGTGTCAGAGTTTGATTTCCCAGTCACTCCCAGCTGCAATGCCAGATTTCTCTCCTCCATTGTGAGTAGTATCACCAGAGCTCTTACAGTAGCTAAAAAATTTATTTTCTTTTCTTGTTCTGACATTGTTTAGGATAAGACTTTGTGCATTTGAAAAATGCTGTATTCTGTGAGTTGCCCTTTGGGAAGTCTTTGGGATTACTTAAAGATTAGTGCTATACTCACACAGGAGCAAGCACTGCTTTCCTGCAAGGCTGCAGTCTTGTGCAGCCTGCCCATCAAACTCCATATAAACATAGTCTGAACGGATTAGGGCTGACAGAGCAAAAATCCTATTATTAAATACTTCACAGTCCCCTGCCATGAGGCTCTAGACTAATTTTGGTCAACTTTTTTTCCCTTTTACAGCCATTCCTTTTAAGTTTTCTTCTTAAGCATCCAATAACTTTTTGAGCAGAGCTGGCCAAGACTGGAAGTGTTGACAACTACAATATAGTTGCTGCACCACAGACAGAAACATTTATTTACACTTCTTTGGCACTTCATAAAGAAGTATCAGTATCATCTCTGCTCCAGGAAATTCATGAGGTTATGTGCTGTAATGGGCTAATGGGGATTTGGGCTCTTCATAGGCAAGAGGCCAGGGAAAAGCAGATGTGTGTATCTGACTTGATCCTTTCTCCAGCCACCCAGACATTTTTCTGTGTTCTATTCTTAATAGGTATTTCTCTATCTCTTGGATTGATATCTCCTTTTAATAAAGTCAAATAAAAGATGGGATTGATATGCTAGATATTAAAAAGGACTTCAAAAAAGTCCTTTTTTAAAAGGACAGATATGCCCATATTGGAATGATGGTAGGCAATAACACATGGATTTGATAGACTGCTATGCAGGGGTGGGGTAAAGAAAGTTCTTTTAGGCAGGAGGAGAACTTATCAGAGCAACATACTGGATAGGTGTATAGATACTGGAATGATCTGATGGACAAAAATACGGTATGAAACCCTGCAGGTCAAGAAGGAAGCTACAAGTCTGGAAACTGTGATGCCTCCATGCTTGCTTTCAAAACATTCTCTAGTGATTCTCTGGGAATTTCTGTTGATGGCATAGGAAAACACATATGGGAAATAAAAGTTCTGAATATCTCA
This sequence comes from Vidua chalybeata, assembly GCF_026979565.1. Classification (NCBI taxonomy): domain Eukaryota; kingdom Metazoa; phylum Chordata; class Aves; order Passeriformes; family Viduidae; genus Vidua; species Vidua chalybeata. The sequence continues at coordinate 7,639,499 of NC_071537.1, read as the reverse complement.
TCAGAAACACCTAAGTAATCCAGGAATAATGAAAGTTACTTGAAAATGTAAGGGCTAGAGTTTTGGCTTCCTAAGGGTAAGGATGGTAGCTTGTCAGTTGCAGTATGTATTATACATAAACATCTATGGTATTTGTGCCTCATGTTTATATTACAACTTGTCATTAGCACTGTACAAGTTGTTGCAAGTACAGCAATGACTGTTTTCTAAAATTTCCTAATACTGTATAGCTGACAGCCTAGAGAAAGCCATGACACTCTGGTTTATTCATACCTTTGTCTTCATTTTGCATTTAGTATTCTTGAACATCCACGTATGAGGAGCATTTGGCCTTCGCTGAGCTGCAATGTCCACTCCAAAATGTGTGATATGCTTTGCTTCTGAATTGTCATTTTTGTCTTGGCTTAGTCAGAATTTCCCATATTTTTGGAAATATTAATTGCCGTATTGTGCTAAATTGTAGTCTTAAATGACAAGAAAATGACCAAAGTTACCATACGTAATTTGAAGCAGAAAGACAAAAAGTAACTTGCCTGTCTTTGTACCATTTTCTGGAAATTACAGTGTCTGTATGGCATCCTGAAATACATATTTCTGAAATTGCCTTTTCCTTAAATTGCCTTGAAATTATAGTCTTATAGAAATAGTGATTTTGTTAAAAATCCCCAACACAACAAAAGCAAACAAACAAAACCCATCTCAGAATCTTGAAAACAAAGTGAAATGAATGCAAGGAAGATCAAATGCAAACAGCTGAGAACTCTATAGCACTCTGTAATACCACAGCACTGAACTTTCTGCACTGAGATTTTAACTGAGTAGTTCTTTGCAATAATTTTCCTCAGAGACTGACCATAGATCAAATTAAGCAGTAGTAAAATAGTCCTATTACAAACCATAGATTAAGTTCAACAATAATAATATTATAATGAACATTTTTTAAAAACAAGCCATAAACTGTTTAAAAGTGCTTAAAATACTTACTACAAACACACGTAGTAATAGTAAAATTTTACAATTCAGTAATGCCTAATGAAAATGCAGTAAGCCACTTGGGATTTAGTGTGTGTATATATATTTATTTTTCATGTGGTGTACTTGATGAAGCCATTTATGATGCATTTGCTCTGACTGTCAGGGCCTGTTAAAATATTTAATGTTCTGACGTGCTGCCTCTCCTGCTCTTTGTGAGAAATGGTTTCTAAACAAGAGCAATATGCAAACACTCTTGGAAAGTGCCAGAACAGGCAGTGAATAGCTGATCACAGAATCACAGAATGGAGCCATCCCAGAGCACGTGGACAGGATTGTGTCCAGATGGTTCTGGAATATCTCCTGTTCCAGTGCACAGTGGCTTGCATGTATTTGTTTCATATGGTCTTTAAGATCCCTTCCAAACCATCCTATGATTCTATGACTATTCTATTGTTGATATTAAGTTAACATTTAACACATTTATTCAACATTTATCTTTGGTTTTTGAAAAGGAAACCTGTGGGAGGAGCTGCATTTCAGTTTATGCAGTAATAAGCTTTCATGGTTATGTTACCATTGCTTTTTATCTAATTCTTCCCTCTAAAAGGAAAGAAGTAGTTGAGAAACCCATACTAATATTTCTCAGAGTTGTGGTTCAGTTCAGTGTAAACAGAGCCTCTTATTTTGAGTTATGGGATATTCTAACATTTACTTTCTAAGGGCTAAAGTAATGTCTGAAGTGTGTGATTAGGTCAAAATGTGAGAGAAGAAATGTGGGTATTTCTCTTCCCTGACTTTGAGAGAACAGTGACTGAGAAGAGGGAAGTCTGCTTGTCCAAGTTCACCTTTTTGCATATAGTCAGGTTTGTGCATCACTGCCAAAAACATGGCCATTTGTAGAGAAAGGAGTACCAGAGGTAAAGGGTAAGGCCATGGACATGAGATTTTTCTTGTTCAGAGTAAGCAGTATCAAATAATTTGCATATAAAATCCATTTTGTGCCTTATTCATTAAGATTAACAGGGAGTTATCCAGTTATTCCAAATGAGGGCTGTAGGTCACTTTATTATTGTATAGAAGAACTAAATAGAATCCAGACTTTATTAAAAAACTCTTATTTTACATATTAACTTTTATTTTCTCTTAATTATATAATTATATATGTATTCTCTTAATTATATAATTATATGTTAAGTGACACCTCATTGAAAACTTATTTTGTCCTGGAGTGCAGTGGATTTTGTGATGTGAAATATTATTACTTCAAAGAGTATATAAGAACTCTGTAATATTAATTATTCTTGATCTTGCGGGGAAGAAGGATTTGAATAGCATGAGGGATCTGGAAATGGAAAACTTTCTGATGACATTAAAATGTTTTACTTTTTTCTTTTGGTGAGATCAGCCTAGATTAAAAAAAAAAAGTATTGCTGGCCTAGGCCTCTTTCATGAATTATGTGAGGAGGAGACAAATTGATCTACAGAAAAGTCATTGTCTCAAGACATTGTTATATGCACTTACAAAAAAAAAAAAAAAAAAAAAAACAAATAAATCATTTCCCCACATTATTAAAAAGTTCTAACTGGAAACATAAATCCCGGTACCTTTTACCCTTTTAGGTTATCATTATCTTAAGAGGTAGGCTGATAATTCTTTATATCTGAAGTTACTTATGACTGGAAGGATCTTGGCATTGTGAGAAGTAAAAGTGTCCAATTTTTACATTAGAACCAAAGATCTGAGAGGTCTGTCTGAATATACTGCAGTATTAATGGATAGCTTTGGGACAATGGAGTACAGAGTACAATGTCAATGCAGTCAAGAAGCAGACCTTTATCTGTAAGAGGGATAAATTTACATTTATGGATTATGAAGTTTGTCTATTTCACATATTTCACTTCAGCAAAATAAAGATTATATTGCAGGGTAAAAAATGCAGTAATAATTAGCAAATGAGCCTAGTCTCTGAAAATCACAAAACAGTCATTAACATTGCTTATAATGCCTCTTTTTCATTAAATATGTCATCTAAATCTTAGCACTTCTGTAGAAGGATGATGCTGTTTCTGAATCTTTTAAACATGCTTGAACTCTCAAAACATGACACTTGCTGCTGTATTGTAGGTGCTGGTTGTGTGGTTCCTCACTTTCCTTGCTGCTGGCCATGTGGATGGTCAGAAGATGTGGTTGTTTTTGGGCATTTCTATGTTGAAGGTATGGATGCCAAGCAGGCCTAAATCAAGACCTAAGTCTTGACCACATCTAAATGTGAATTGTGCTTTCAGGTATCAGTCACTCACTGCTCTGGACCAGTTACAGCCTCAGCTGTTCTTGGGTTCTTGCTTTCACCCATGAGTCACCACTCTTGAGCTGAAAATCAGCAGTTTCTGTGGCATCACTTACAAAATGCTATTAATTACAGCCAGTTACATCTATTGACTGTAGTTAAGCACATACCTCAGTTTATTTTCTCATTGCTGGAAATGTACTGTAAGAGTAGGATGACTTTCAAGAAGAGATAACCAACAGGCAGCATAAAAAACTGTGTGTGAATCGGAACTAAATGTTCATCAACTGCCTCATAATTACCTGCAAAAGGTGCAGTCAGCATCATGGACTTATTTTCAATGCTGAGGATGTAGTAATACACAGTAGTATGGAGTAATTCTTTGTATCCATTTATGATACCACGGGGCTTACCATGGGACTAGAGAAGTCTTAGGTTTAACCTTGCAACACTGTTTGAACATCAGCTGCAAGGTGTCCAAATCCAAATATCCAGATTTTTGTTACGTAAATAACATTTCACTATTCAAAACCCCCATAGCATCATGCCACTGTAGAACCAGGAAAGCAGAAAAAAACCAAGAGCCACTTGGGCAGGATTAGGAACTGGGGACAAAGGGATCAGAAGCAGATCAGTGATGGAGGACAAAAGCAGCAAGACCACTGCGTAGAAAGGGGACAGCATGAGGAGGAAAGGCTAGGACAGAGGTGAGCAGTAGTCCTGGAAGCTGTTCTGACTCAATCAAAAGCTGGGGCAAGTAATCAGTCTGGGATTAGGAATACTCTGCTAAAGCAGACAGTCTTAATTTATTGTGAGCCTCTTGTAGACACAATGCTGGGAACCTGGGCAAAATCCCAAACCTGTTTATGACTAGCTATAGATCAGCCAGGTGACAGCTCTTCCCCAGACACTGTGGAAGTGGTCTGTTAATTTGCAAGGACAAAATATGAGGTAAGGGTCATAAATATCTATATTATATAATATGCTGTAACTGTGTAGTTGACAAGCCTTGGTCTGGGCCAGAACTAGATAAAACTGTGTCAGCAAGGAACCAGCTGAATAAAATAATATTGTCTGTTGGAGTGGCCTTCCCTGAGAATTTGGTATTAAAAACAAACACAGCTAAAGGAAAGTCCAACTGTGCTTAGGTTTGTTTTCCCCTATTCATCTTATTTTTCTTCACTTTTAATTGAAAGGAAAGATTTAACAATTAGTGGCAGCAGCAGAACTGCAGAAACTTCTGCCTTCACCATGAAAGGTTAAATGAACTGTTATAGGAAGGTTTCCACGTGATCACATCACTTGTCTACAAAGCTGGCGATCTAGGTTGGTGTTATATTGATAGTTTTCCTCAGGTGAAAAGCTTGAAGGTTTGCTCTTCCTTAAGGGCTATACCAGTAAGAACAATAAAATTAGGCATATAAAGATATGTATTCCTCTGCTGTTAGTTCCTTTGCCTTCTTAAGCCTGCAAGGTACAGAGCACAAGAACATACACATTGCTAAGCTGCAACAAAAGGTTGTTTGTAAACTCTGTCTTACAAAGAAGCCTTTCATTCATTAAAAAAAACCCAAATCTGTCAGTCTTACTGTAAACATGTACTCATTTCCATACATTTACTGTATTTAAAGAGAAAGTGAGACATTGTCTTGGTCAGAAGCATGAGAACAATTATTTTTTAAATGCATTTGTCAATAACTTCTATTTTGAACTTCCATAAAATCCAGGGAGATAAAAGGAAGTGAAAGAAAGTGGTTCAGTTTTGAAAGGATAATTGAGGGAGAAGTTGGGAAATAAGTGCTAATAGCAGGCCATCCAGAGGTCAGTGAGCTTGATGAATTGAATACTTTTGCATTGGAACAAACCATAGAACTTGTACATAACCTAATAGGAGCCTTCCTCCATTTGTCCTTGTAAATGGGAGCTGAGTCTTTGGAGTCCTGCCAGAGTGGAACTGCTCATTCATTATGACTACTTAAAGCAAATGATCATGGCCCTATGGCACATAAAATAATGAGTGTAGCTCCCATTTCTCCGATATGAGGCATATATTATGCTTCACATATGGTCCAATGTGTGCTGGCTTTTGGAAAAGGTACAAAAATTACTACAATGAGTAAAGCTCATAAGGAAATAATTCAGCGAATAGGAAATTTTGTAATTGGAACCATAATCAGTGACTAATGCAGAGCAATATGTATGCTAATAAAATAGGAGAGGATTAAAAGACAAAACTAAATTTAATCGAAACCCAGCATACATGCTCATGTGAATAATTTCAGATATATTCTTAATCCTATTAGTTTCATTTTTTCCCTCCACTGAAAACCAAGTGTTTAAGTAGTATCTTCCATTTAAATTAAAGCAGGCTTCCCTAACTAGCAAAAACTCCACCTCATGTTATTCCTGATATACATTATGGAAGTGTTCTGCATGAAAGGCCTGGCTACAAATGGCATAATAAACCAGCTGTTTTCATGAGAGGGCAGAAAAAGAGCACAGATAACAGGTAAATCTCATGTCCCTTCAGTTACTGGGGTTCCTGTGTGCCCGCAGCACTGGATGAACCTGGTTTTTCCCTCTGTACAGGTGCTGTCCATGGAGATGTTCCTCCTCCCTCACTTCCTGTGGTGCCTTTTCTCCTGTGCCCAGGCAGAGCCCTGTGTCAGCTCCTGTTAGGCTGGGATAGCACCCACCAGGGCTCTCTCCTGCCCAAAATCATTCCCTCCTTCCGTACTTCCATGAGGCTCCCAACACAGAGAGTATAATATCTATGATAATACATCAAAATATTTTGCTGTGGTATAATTCACTGTTCTTTTTTATTTACTGTGCATATTTTATCATTCCATCGCACATGAAAGGGCTGTAAAATTGCATTGCCATTTTGTTTTCACAATGTTTGAAGGTCACTTCTCTAATTGTCAGGGAATTGGTAATTATTTGGATTTGAATGAATACTTGTATATTGCAACATATTTAGAACCTAGTAATTTTTGTATTAACCATTCCTTTGTATGTTCTTGTAAGTTATGAAGTCTGTCTTATGTTAGATGGAGTTTATAGATATTTTTATTTCATGTATTCGTGTTCCTGTTTTTTTCTGTGATATAAATAGAAATAAAAATGCAAGGAAGGTATATGTGATGCTGGAAATCCCTGGGTTCTGGCACTTATTGATCTACAGGAGATGGTTGCATCTGATTAGAAGGGCAGCTGAATGGAGAAGGGAAATCGTATGGAAACAGCTGTCTTTTTTCATTAAGATTTTCAAAATTAAAAAAAAAAAAAACCCAGACCTTTATTCTCAGGGTCAAAACACCACAGGTGAGTGCTGTGACTGGGCAAGAGTTCAGAGAGGAATTTGTTTATTTTCTCCCCATGGAAAAGTTATTGTTGTTGGGAGTTGGATATTGCTCTTCCATGTCATACACAGGCCAGTGCCATTAGCAGTGAGCAGCAGGGGAAGTTTCTTGCCCTCATCCTCAGACTCTAAATAGAGTTATTTTTTATATTTTTTTCCCTTCAGGTATAAAACTCCCAGCATATTCTAAACACTGGCTACATTTAATCTACTTTGCATTTGAAACAATTCAAGAGGAAAAATAGTCCTCTTCCAATGTTATTATAATTTGCTACATGATACACTGTCTCATTTATGTGGCAATCTTACATAAAGAAAAGTGAATTATTTTAAACCCTTGATTTAAAAATGGTCCCTTTCCTGTAGCTCTCTTTCAGAATTCCAAACCTAAAAGCCCTTTCAGACATGAATATATTTTTTACTGTTTCAGTAGCAAGCTGTTCTTTGTAGAATGTTTGTCATGTTTAGAAAAAAACTTTTTCAGGCAGACCAATTTTACTATTTGAGAGATTTTCTCCTTTTCAAGTACATGCAAGGGAGTTACTTCAGGATCAGACTCTCTTCTAAATTCTTAATTCTGTCTTCCAAATTATAAATTCTGTGGAAAGGACTGTAGGGTGAGAGTGTCTTTGTGAACAAGACCACAGATTGTGTTCTGCAGTTAGACTTGAAGCATAGGGGGGGTTTGTTTTCTTGGGGATTAATTATTACAATTATTATATTAAAAAAGTGTTCAATTTCTGTATAGTTGACCCTGCAAAGAGTTCTCATGCTAACTGGGATCAGGAGTGCACTAGGGCAGAGTCCAGAACATATTTTTTCTACTTTTTGATTTTATTGCTACTGCTGATTATTTTCTTTATGGTATTGTAACAAAGAGTCAAAGAGATTTTCTGCTTATTTTTTAACAAAAATGAGTATGTTAGGAATCACCAGTTAGAAACTATTGAGGAAGCCAGCAGAAATGCAAACATCAAAATATTTTAAAATCTGAAACTTGTTAAATGATATGACATCCAAGTTAGAATGTATTTTTAATACCAATCACAAATAACAGCAAGAGTATCTCCTTCCAAATTAAGTTTGTTAGAATAAAGTAATGAAAAGATAGTCCAAGATACTAAATGATTCAGATTACCCCAGGGAAAATATTTGTATGAAATGTAATAGGCAGTGATTAGCTTTCTCTTTGTTTTGTGAATCTTTCTGTATATTTAAGAGAAAACTGTAATCTTGCTGGAGACTTCCATGAAATAGCCAAGGAAACCTAAAGCAGATTAATCATTTTCTAGTAAGATATTTGGCATTTTTAGAGTAATGTTATATAACTGAATTTGCACTGAATTTCTGTAGGATATTTCATGTCTCTGAAAATAGCTATATATCTCATCTTATTCAATAAGAAAGCTATTTCTCCAGCCCTTATCATGTACATGTCTTGTCAGCAGCATCAGTACATCATATTCAGTTTGAATTTCACCTGGTGCCCTGGGTGGTCAGTGAAGAGGAGCAATTGCCACTGAAGTTCATGGGAGTTAAGTAGCTGAGATGCTGCTGTGCCAGATCAAAACCAGGGAGAGAATCAGCTGTGACTGGGTGGACAGGGATAAGGAGATTCAGTGCTTAGGGTGGCTGCAGAATTCCTGCCCTGAGTCCTGCAGCAGGCACCGACTTCAGGCAGGTGGCTGAAGCTCTTTATTCAAGAGCCTGGCCACTCTGGGTTTCCTACGTGACAGAGAGCTGCCTCCAGAAAGTAGCACGCCCTCATTTAAGAACTATATTGAATACTTATTTGCATGTATTTGTGTTGGTAGTACTGAAACTCATGCTATTTGAATAAATATTCTAGCTGCGTTTTTATTAAAGCTGTACTGTGTTTAATGGGAATGTTTGGTTTTGTCTTTTTTTTCCCCCTGCAGCTGTGACTCTGAAAATAGGTATCTTGGAAATCCACTTAGGGGAACATGCTACTGTGAGTACTTGTATTTTTAATGCTACATATTGAAATGCTGATTACATATTATATGATAATTTCATTTCCTTGGAAAAACAAAATAAGTTCCTGGAGATTTTCCAAAATTGAGCACATTGATATTTTGACTGAAAAATAAAATGCCCTACTGGCCTTCTCTTACTTTGTCCACAAGAACACAAATTAAAGTCTACCAAAAGTTGATTCCTTTCATCTGGCTTAGAGGGACTGACCAAACCACGGGGTTATTCTCTGTATCTCATCACATGTGAATGAAAGGAATAGTAATTGTGTCAATGCTTTAAAGGCAGAATTTGTGATGGAGAAATGCAAATAGTATAAACAGCACTATTCCCTGGGACATTCTGAGTGGTTTAGCCAGTCTGCCTCCCAGGGACATGAGACACAGCTCCTCTCCACAGTGTCATAAAAGGAGGCTGTGTGTTGTCTCCATGTTCTTAATGTTGTAGAAAAGGTGCCTCTGGCAAATTTACTCTGAAGCATTGCAGTTTTGATAGTCTTAGTGAAGGACCTGAAGGGATGAGAATGCTTATTACCCATGTGCAGAAATCCCTTAGTGAGCTGTGCCAATTTTACTATGCCAATATCAAGTTCAATAGTAATTTTAATCATCATAAAAACAGATGGGATGCTGGAGAACACTATTTTAGTGTTCTGTTTAGCTTTTGTGACTTTTGCACGTACCTGCTCTGTGTCAGACAATTGAATCCATTTGTCTGTTGTTTCTAAAATCATCCCTACTTCAAACTTGAATTTATACATAAAGACAGATGTCTGAACACACTTATAACCTCTCTTCTGATTTTTGGTCTTGTTTTCTTAGCATTTTATTTTACAACATATACAACAATTTTATTTTAGAGTCTCTTTAAGGCATCATTTACCTAATAAAGGAATGTTTATTTTCTTTGCTAATCTTTCTTACCTTATATGGTCTGCATCTGCAAGGTATGTTTTACAGAACAGAATAGTAAATTGCATATTATATTACAGATGTTGACATATCTCTAGGCCTAAAACATTTATTCCTCCTGCCAGCTATTAAAGAACATTGGTGTGGTTTTTTTTGATTTTTTTCCTCTCAGACAACATAAGTTCGAATGCAATACTTTAAGCTGGAACATAAATTTTAAATATTGTAGACCAAGTTGAAAATAATCCCTAAAACTTAAAGATACTCTGGATCAATAAATTCAATTCCATTTGTTGTTTTTTTGCATTAGAAAAACATCTTACTTTAAAACAGAAATATCAATATTTAGAAGAATAATTTTTTGTATCTATATAATAAATAAATAATTTTTTTTAGGTTTAGAGTGAGTACATGAGAAGTTCATACTTTGAACACAATTATATATAGGCCATTTTGGATATGTGTGTCAACGTTTGTTTTGTCCTTTAAAAATAAATATTATTAAATTTAAGAGATTGAAAAGAAATGACAGTAATGAGATTTGTAGACCTCAGGCACCTCCATGAAAAAACCTTATTTTTTTGCTATCATGTTTCAGGCTGGGTCTATAAATCATGTTGGAGACAAATTGTACTGTATTCAAGATGCCCTTTCACCTTTAACTCACTACTGTTATTTGTCTTCTGTCAGATTTCAAAATATTTTAAAGATCTTGTTGTTTTGAAATGATACATTTTCTTTTAATACTTCCAGCCTTTTAAAGTATCCCATATAAACAATTCTCAGAGTTATTTTATTGTAGTAATAGGCAGACTGCATTGATTTGCTGGATGGTGCATCATAATGGGAAATAATCTTAATTTTTGCATAACTGACTGGCTTAAGATTTCGATGACAGTTTCTTATCAGCACAGTCCATTTCCTGCTAAATCATGTATTAAAAATATATATACACACATCATGAAGAGATTTGTTCTATATTCTAATTTGTTCTATATTCTAAAATATGTCCATACCATGTTTCAGTTTTGTGCAAGACAGGCATTTGGATGGTATTTTTTCTGTGCTTTATTTCACTCCTCATTAAGAAACTTCCTCTTTAGACACTTAAAATGTCACTTTACTTTTCCTTGAAGAGTATTTTTTACAACACATGACTATTATTGCTCAAGAGGGGGAAAAATAAATTGTATGTATTTATGAGCAGCATAAGGTTGTGAGAAATTAAAATTCTAGGCACATCTGTTTCTATTACTTAGAATAAAAATCAGTGAATGCAGATAATAATTTGCTGCATGGTTAGGATCTTCTTCAGGAAAAATTTTAGTCACATGCTTGAGTTTAGCTATCTTCAAAATGACCAGTTTTAAGTATTTAAATTTTGCCCTTTTTTTCACTTGTGGAAATACTGCCCTAAATTGGAATGCTCTTCTGAGCAAAACTTCAGGATTTAATCCCAAGTGTCTAGATAACTTTCTTGTGATACTGGATGACCTGGATTTCTCTTTAGCAGCAGGATGTGCACTGAGGAATGCCTGTTGCCTTACAGAACTTTCTGCAGCTTGGGATGCTGTGAATATTTGCTACCCTGTGGAATCTCAGCTGGTTTCATCTCCTCCAGCTCTCTGCCAATCTTACTTAGTCCTTGCCTAGTCCTCTGCTCCCTCTTGCCTGTCATTGCCATCCTTGAGCCTAGGAAGGGGGAGCAGGCTGGTCTTGCTGCAGGTAGCGACATCAATGGTTTAAGAGGGTAAATGAAAACAGAGCTTGCCACTGGGAGAGCACAGGTTGTTTTAGTCTCTTCATTATTTGTTTCCTTTCATGATGATGTAGGAAAGTAAACAGAATTTGAATTCTGTACATGGATGGTGTTGTGGTTGAAGAAGTGATCTGAGCACAGATAAAAACACAGGAAGATTACAGATGGGTCTGGCATGATTGAAAATGAAATTTACATAGGAGGTAACACTGAAATGTTGTAGAGACTTTATCTAAATACAGATACTATGCCAAAAGTATAAACAAGACAGAGCAGCAAAGCCATCAAATCCTAGAGATCAGAGGAGCAGTGCTTTAAACATCAGATTTCATTCTCATATGACAATTCCAAACATGGCAGCACTGGACAAGAGTAGTTCTGCTTTAAATTATGAAAACTTAATAGAAGTGGAATAAGAAATGTGTAATTGGGCATGCAGTAGTGTATTATCCATCTTGTGTGAAAATCATTGTACATGGCTTTTTAAAAATTATTTTAATATCATTCTTTGTCACTGAATTGTGTTATTGAAAAAGCACAACTTCTTGGAGAGCAAGAGAATGAGAACAAGCCTCATAAATATAGAAATTAGAAAAGTACTGTATGTATAAGAATGTGTGAGCAGCTGCATGATGATCTATCTATTCTAGTACCCTGTTGTCAGGAGTGGCTGAACACAAATGCCACAGGAAGATTGTAGCAAATGGACAAACATATAGTGGTAATTCTCTCTTTACAGCCAACAATTTGCAGCTTAGAACTTCACAAGAGGAAGGATTTTTTGACCTGGAAGTGTTCAGTGTGCCATGGCTTAGGAATATCAGAGGAGACCGTATCAAAGATTTCTTATACAAAATAAAAATAGTATTAATGCAAAAGAAAGCTTCGTGATTTTAGTTTTGTTTGGCCATGTAAACATCCTTGTTAACTGAGGACAGGTCTGCTTCTGGATTGTCTCTGTATTTCAGGACAGGGAGGCTCTGCATCCCTAGACCTTTCTGTTGGGAGCCAATCTTGCCGTGAATGATCGGAAGCTGATTCAATCCACAGAAATGAATCCTGAGTGGAGGCCAGAGATGGTTGTGCAGCTGACTTATGCATGTACACAAACCATAAATACAACATTTTGTCATGATACATTTGTATTGGCTGTTGTTTTTGCTCCATGGTGTCTGGGCCAGCGTGATGGATGGCAGTGACACCTCGATAGCAAAGTGTGCATCCAAATGACTGCATTAGTTCTTCACACATCAGCATTAGGAATGCATTGCTGTCAGAGTCTGAGCTCCTGGGTGCAAGGGAACACGCAGCAAAACCAGATGGTTTTAGACAGATTGGGAGGAATCACTGGGAAAAATGCCACTTCTGTGATCTTCACTTGGGTTGTATACAGACACAAAGCTTTAAATCATAAATGGAGAAGTGGTTAATCTGGTGTTCCAGAGAAAATGAAAGTTTAAATTTACAATTTGTGATGTGTTACAATGCACGGTTTGAATTATAGGCATGCTAACAATCACTTGTTTTGAGAGGATGTGGTACTTTCTACTATAAACCTCTCTTAGATAGCTATAATTCTAAGGTCAAAAACTTTCCAAATGTGTGGCTTATGCACATTATTTTGAATTCCAATGCAACATATCAAACAAGAAGTACAACTGATTCTAATATTGCTACATGCAGAAGCATAAAAGCTTACAACAAATCAGTCTTGCCAGTATAAATCACATTGTTTGCCTGCATGTAGTTAGAATTTTCATGAGCTGAGCGCTCAAGATTTTCCTATTCGTCCACTAAGAAAATTCCTAGCTAAGACAATGAAGTTGAAAAAATGCACATGGATTTAGATACCTTAGCTTCCCCCCTACCCCCCCCCTTTTTTTATCCTTTTAAACAAATGTTTAGAAGCATTTTTGTATTCTTTCTGGGTAGCACCATTGACAGGGAAGAGCTTTTCCATTTGCTCCTGCAGACTGGTTGCTGTTTTAAAACAGGCAGCAATTGTGAATTACAAGGCAGCACACTTTGCAGTGGGAAACTTTCAGGCATTCCAGAAGATTTCCTTAGCAATGTAGAGCCAGAATGTAGTCACATTGTAAAAAAATTGCTATAAATGAACAATTTTTATTCATCTATTGCTCATCTTTTGGCTGGACAGACAGTTTTGTGGGACTGTGACTATCTATGAATGCAAAGAAAAATCAGGTGAAGCTTACCTTTGCATTATATATATATAGATA